>NC_064858.1:44230413-44551247 GCF_024139225.1 Suncus etruscus
TAGGAGCTCAGATGTCATTGGATAATAAAAATTTGTGAATTTTAGCAGGATGTAAGATCAGAGTTGTAGTGGGCTACTGTGGCAGTGAAATAGGAGTCACCAAATAGGAAAGAAATTTAAAAAATAAAAGAAAACTACTAGTTGTCTTTCAAAACTTAGCTTTGCCAACTCTCTCAGCAAGTATTTGTTTCTTGATGCCCCTATCCCAACACATAACTCTTTGTGAGAGGCGCCTTCTACATTTCCTTCAATACTGCATTCATTTTACTTTAAGTGTCCATTGATCACCAGTGTCCAGGTACTGACAATTTTATTTTATTTTTTACTATATTGAATCATTCTGTACCCCCTTTCGATTGGTGTTAGCATGCCATGTCTTTATTCCTTCACTTTTAATTGATCTGAGTCTTTATAGTCAAAGAGAGTTTCTTTGGTAGGGTTTCTTAAGCTCTGCTCTCTTATACTTTTGTTTGTTTCTTATAATTTTTATTAATCACAATGGTAGCAAACATGCTTGTAGTTGGGTTTTAGTCATAAAAATGTACATCCCCCCTTCACCAGTGCAACCTTCCCACCACCAAGGCCCCCCCCCCCCATTTTCCTCCTCCTCCAACCTCTGTCTGTCTTCCAGAGAGGCATTCTATTTCTCTCACTCACTCCCTTTGTCATGATAGTTGTTACACTCACCACTCTTTGTGGTAAGCTTCATATAATGGACTGGTTCTTTCAAACCTCATCTCTGTTGTTTCTGGGTATTATTGGGACTGACAATTTTAGAAGAACTACAGTGCAGTGATTGAACTCTCTCTCTGGAGTTTACTCTGACTTGACTTTTTTCTTTTTAGGCCCTAATATCCTCCTCTGGACATAGGAGTGGTAACTACTTTTACAATTGCCAATAATTGAAATTACTTGTGATTATTTCATGTTTTAATGTGTGACAAAGAGCCCATAGAATCATCACTGGCTACTACTGAGGGTAAATAAATCTTCCTTACTTTATTATTTCTAGTGTTTAGCTCCATATTGAAAAATTAATAAGGATTTTGTTAGATAAGTATTTATAATGAACCCATTTCTCTGATTGGTTATTTGGACTTTCTTTACTATACCCCAAAGAGAAAGATATTTTTAATATTAGAAAAGATGTAAGACCTCCCATGACAAAGTCAGGATGCATATAGAGAGACTCACCAAGTTTAAGAGAAAGCGGGCCAGAGAGAGGAATTTAAGAGCATGAGAACAATGAAAGCTCTCAAGGCCTGGAGGACATGGAAAGTGTTTGATGCTTTCTGGGGTATAGTATAATACTGTGGCTGATATTGTGTACAATGAAATGGACAAGAGCAATTCTGCCAAGTGGGAAGTGGGTCTGCCTGAAAAGCCAACAAAAATGTGAATCAAAGATGAGTTTAAGTTTAAGTTTAAGTTTTTGGTCTTTGGGCCACACCTATATATACTCAGGGCTTACTTCTAGCTTTGTGCTTAGAGATTACTCCTGACTGAAATTTGGGGACTATATGGGATGTGAAGGATCAAATAGAACCAGAGTCAAACACAAGTGCAAGAATAATGCTTTACCCTCATCTCTCTGGCTTTGGTGACAAGTTCTTGAACCTACTTGTTTAGTGGTAGGATATTGTCATTTTCAGAAAGAGATTAAGGGCGGATTCATGATGGGTTGATGGGTTTACAAATAAGGGTTTAGTCTAGAGTCAGATACTCCCCAAACTGAGCAAGACCTGAGAAATATGGCACTGAAGATTTGAGATAAACTCATGGCCATCACTGACCTGGAAGTGAAGGTAGAAGTCAGCTGGAATCTGAATGGATAGTGTAGTCCAGCTCCACCTGCTATTTCCTGTCTCCTCTTTTGAAAGGGGACATGTGCTTATCCCTCATAACATGTTTGTGAGCCAATTTATGACACTGGATTTTCCTACTGGTTAGCAATGAAATGACACTTGAACAGTGTGCAAATACTCTGGGTATTTCCTTCTACCAAAATAAAAAGCCAAGGTTGGAAATAAATAAAATGCTCTAAGACAAGGATGGGAGTGTCTGGAGTATAGAAAATAGGTTTTAAAGTGTCAACTTCTTACTTAGACTTTGGTAGTGGTTACAGAGTTCGGTGATCTTGCCTTGAATAGAGGCAGAGCTTTAGAAAGAGAAACAGAATCTGCTTAAAATGAACTCCTCCTCTGGTTCAATGCAAGTGAACTTATTTGGTCAAAGAGAGTCATAAACACATAATACAACCTGACCTTTCTGAGAAGGGATTATCTATAAATAACTGTGGTTATCCCTGGGGGTGCCAGACCTAAGCCTGGTGGAGGGATGGAGGGAAAAACTATTTCCTCTGCTCCCTGGGTATCACTTGGGGAACAGAAGGGCTTTGCAGATGCTCAGCTGTAAGCCCCTGGAGTCATGCACCTGCCTTCCTTGGGCAGGGCCACTGCTTGTCTAATTGGGCTTCCTTAGCTTGGCTGAGCAGTAGAATGTGGCTACCAGGAAAAGAGAATGAAGAGTTCTGTTGCTAAATATGTCACTTGTGAACCGCCTTTTCAAATAGTAATTGTGGCAATGTTGGAAGGGCTTAAAAGAGCTGACAATCACGCTTGTTCAGACTGCAGGTTTAATTTCAAAATGTGGTTTTGGATTGCCATCCCTCTCAACCCTGCACTCTGATCCCCCTCCCAATTCTTCTGTCTGCAAGCAATGGACTCATCAAAGTCTTTTCTTCTGAATAAAATGGGAATAGTGTTGATCCAGTGTCTCTCACTGACTCAAAGCTGAGTGACAGGAGAGGGCTCTATCTTATTGGTGATGAGCCCGTTCTTGAGCTAAATGAAGTTTAGTAAAACTTTCCAGTTGATAATGAAGTTATTAAAGAAATAGAGAAGGGAGGTAATGGAAACTCACTGGAATGGTGACTAACAAATCCATTTCCTTAGAATCTGAAAACCATGTATCTGTCCTAATTCTCAAGGTATGGCATGCAGTTATTAGGCCTCTACTCCATGACACATGCTAAAAAACTCTTATCATTGATTAAATTAATCATTTTAAGGGAACCTGAGAGATAGCATAGCATATAGAGTGATTGACTTGCATGTAGCCAACCTGATTTCGATTCCTAACATTCTATATTGTACCCTGAGTACTGCCTAAAGTGATTCCTGATGCAAAGCTAGCAGTAACCCTTGAGAATACAAGGTATGACCCCAAACCAAAAAAAAAAAAATTTTAGTCTTTTCTGCTTTATAATTTTCATCTCCTAATTTTAGATATTAAATATTTGAATCATGGGATTCTTTAGCAGGCACTTTTGAAACCTTATGTGTGACCTATGTATGTAGCAATTTTTTTTCTGAAAGAAAGGAGACTATGTCTCACACTTGCTTTTAGAAAGTCTGGAAAAAATTGTTTTCTAGAAAGACCTACAGAAAATGGTGCAGACCATGCTTTCTCAGCTAGGGCTAATATCAAAGCCAACTAAATAAAAACTGGTTTGGGAGGACTAAAAGATTTTAGATATTGTAGTCTTAGCTCTCTAAGGTTCAAAGTTCAAATGACTGTGGAATAGCTTGTCTTTATTTCATAGATCTGAATAAGTTGTGGTGAGATGGCAATTGGGGACAAGATAGGAAGACTATTCAGGGAAGGAAGTCTTTCTTTATCCAGAAAAATATTGGTGACAGAGAAAGCATGTGTGTGTGTGTGTGTGTGTGTGTGTGTGTGTGTGCACGCACGTGCGTGTGCACAAGCTTGTGTGTGTTTACACGTGTGCATAAAAAGTCTTTCTGGAGTCTGCTTTCTTAATACTAGTGCATCTCATCTCAATAAACTTTAAATTATTGGTCTATGATGATCATGATACTATGAAGGGAGCAAATTGTTCCTTCACCAACTTATATTCTCCACTTTATATAGTGAGTAGGATAAAGAACTTAATAAAATTGTATTGAGTGAAAGCATAAAGGAAATGATGATTCATCCTCAAAGTGTTATTTGGTGATTAACCGAGAAGCTGAAGACTTAAAGTTTCTTGTTTTTTTTGTTACTTTTCAGGTGCTGAGTAACCAAGAATATCTATCTTTGCCTAAGACATCTGAACTTTTTAAAACGCCAATGATTTGAAGTTGGTTTTCTCAGCTTCACTGGAGCCCTATTTAATTGATCATCATTTTACATTATTTTCCTAAAGGACTTATTAAGTTTTCCATGTTCTTGGAAAGAAATGTTTTGCATTGCATAAGGATAATCAAACAATATCTAAACTGATCCCTAGCAAGATGTGATACAGATATACTCAGCCCAAATTTACGCATCTTGAGTAATACTACAAATACTGTGTCTTGGTGATAGGGGTGGGGGTGGGGATCATGAAAGGGCTTTTGTGGTAGCATTCAAAGGGGCAAACTAATAAACTGTACTTTCCTCAGTGCAAAATCAGATAATTCAGGGAGTAGGGCAACTAGGTAAAATATAACAGGTTGGAAAAGTCAAAATTCAGAGGGGAGGGGTGTGTACCTCACAAAAAATCTTTACAGAATTCTATTTATAAACTTACATTGCACACCAATAAATTTTCTAACTAGCAGAAACTGATCACTTTGGGGAAAGTGAAAATGGAAATATTTTCCTCTGTGAAAGATCCTGAATCTATATCTAACAAACATATTTGTTATATATAAATATAATCTATTTATAAATACATAAATATAATATGACAAATTTAATACATATATCTAGCAAACATATATATTTGGTTTTGGGGCCACACCTTGTGATGCTGAGGTGTTACTCCTGGCTATGTGCTCAGAAATCACTCCTAGCTTGAAGGACCATATGGGACCCCGGGAGATCGAACCAAAGCCTGTCCAAGTCAGCCACGTGCAAAGCAAATGCTAGTGCTTCGGCCCCATGAATCTAGTATTTGATAATTAACTCTGACTTAATATTTTTTTTGGCTGGGGGAGATCAAACCAAGTGGTGCTCATGGATTACTTCTGGCCCCGCACTCAAGGAATTACTCCTGACTATGCAGGGGAACCATATGAGATGTTGGAGATTAATTCTGGGTCATCTACATGCAAGGCAAATGCATTTCCTAATCTATTATCACTCCATCCCCTGATTTAAAAATTTTTGCATAAGTCAATTTTGGCCTTATTGTTGGCCTTTGGCTGACTCATCAAGTTCTTTTACCTTACATATAGTGAATTCTTAAAAACATGTGTTGAACAAATAAATGTGTTTTATAAATAAACAGAGAAAAGACAGCTCTAATGTGTACTGGTCATCTTTAATGCTCTTAAAGCTGTCCAATGCACTTTATGTGTGATATTTCATATAATCATTAGAGCAGCAGACCCATATATTTTGTCCAGTTGTACAGAATTTTACGTGACTGCAAAATGGAGACCAAGGGAATTTCTGAGCTTCAGAATTCTGCCTGTTAAAGAGAAATGAAGCCTGTCAGCCTCCATTCGATTTTCTCAGAGACCTTCATTATAGGGAGAGTAACTGACCCAGGATCTCAGCAGTATTAAGCCAGCAAGGCCCAGCAGCTGAGCCCTTACAATCATTTTCACCTTTACACACAGATTAGGCCACCTAGGGATGGTGACTACCATTATTGGGACAATAGGCTGACTTTGGCCTTACGAAAATATTTTTCTTTTGCAATGCATAGCAAAAAGCTGTCTCTACCTGTCCCTTCTTTGCAATGCATGGCAAAAAGCTGTCTCTACCTGCCTTCATGCTAGCTTGTCACCTTCTGCCTTCTGGCTCCTTTAATGGCTCCTCCATTGGTCTCTCATTTCTTCCCTTGAATATTTTTTTTCAGAAATATTTCCCCTTACATCATGCTTGTATCTTTTATCTCTTCTTGGTGACTGCTTTATATTTATTTTTCTATTTATTCAAGAGTCATATCCTGTGATGCTTAGGGATTTTCATCTGGCTCTGTACTCAGGAACTACTCTCGGCAATACTCAGGGAGACCATAAGCTACTGGGAACTGAACCCTGGTAATTAATTAGGATGCAAGGCAAATGCTCTTCTTGCTGTAATATCCCTGCAGCCCAGTGAGTGCTTTTAAAAAGAGCTAACATTTCTAAGTGCCATTTTCTTTTGAGTTTCTCTTAAATGTAGAGCTTAAATAATATTACTTCCTCCACCCTTCTCTCCCACCCACCCTCCCTTTTTCTGCCATTTCCTTTTGAGTTTTTCTTAAATGTAGAGCTTAAATAATCTTACTTCCTCTCTCCTTCCTTCTTTCACTCCCTCCATTCCTTCCTTCCTTCCTTCTCTCCCTCCTTCCTTTCCTCCCTCCTTCCTCTCTCCTTTCTTCCCTCTCTTTTTTCTTCCTTCTTTCTTTCCTTCCCTTTTCCCTCTCTCCCTCTCTCCTTCCTTCCTCCCCTCCCTTTCCTTCCTTCCTTCCTCCTTCCTTCCCTCCTTTTATTCTTCCTCCCTTCCCTCCTTCCTAATTTCCCTCCTTCCGTTCTTTCTTCCCTCCTCCCTTCCCTCCTTCCTCCCTTCCCTCCTTCCTCCCTTCCCTCCTTCCTCTCTTCCCTCCTTCCTCCCTTCCCTCCTTCCTCCCTCCCTCCCTTCCTTCCTTCCTTCCTTCCTTCCTTCCTTCCTTCCTTCCTTCCTTCCTTCCTTCCTTCCTTCCTTCCTTCCTTCCTTCCTTCCTTCCTTCCTTCCTTCCTTCCTTCCTTCCTTCCTTCCTTCCTTCTTCTTTCCTGTTTTTGGTCTACACTCTACAATGCTTAAGAGATATTCTTGGCTCTGCACTCAGGAATCACTCATGGAGTGCTAAGGAAGCAATATGGTATGCCAAGGATGGAATCCAGTTGAATCACATGCAAACTATCACTCCTACTCCCTAAATTAGCTTTCATCAAATATTTCCCCATAAGGGTGAATTGGTGGTGGGAATGTTGCATTGGTGAAGGGAGGTGTTCTTTGTTCTTTTTGTGACCAAAACCCAACTACAGTTATGTCTGTAACCACGGTGTTTAAATTAAATAAATATGTCCCTTTATATTTAAAAGTTTCTTTTATACTATATATTGTATACACATATAATATGTCTTGTCTTAACTGTTTTCTGGGTCTTTCCTACATTGAAATGCTTTTTTTATACTTTCTTTATGATCTTATAAAGTGAAATTTCTAATCTTTTGTATTATATGATCTGTATTATATATTTATTATTATTTACATAACTTTTATTAAAATAGATTTTATTTAAAAAATTTACTAAAAAATACTTTCTGTAAATTCTCCCACTGTCAGAAGGTAATGAATATGTGAACTTACTTCCTTCATAGTTCTCTTGAGTGTTATTGCAGACAAGACATCTTTGGTTAGTCCATTTACAACTGTTGTCCTTCATATTTCCTTCTCTTTGTATATTTTTTCCTTCAGAGTGGCAGCTAAAACAAACTTACCCTTAATTTTCATGAAAAAAAGCAATGATAACAGTCACTGATGAGATGAGAATGAGTCATCTTCAATTTTTCTTGAAAGAAAGTGTAATTGGATTGGAGATTCATGACTTTCCCTTATATATGGCAAACAAGTAGAGGACTGATAGCTGGGTTTTACTATTACTGGCTAAAATAACTTACTGAGTATAACTTATTGAAGTTGAAGAATATGTCCTGGAAGATAAAACCAGAAACATTAAGACAATAGTGAAGAAAAATCAGTCATCATCAAGTATGATCAAACATAAAGGCACTAATCATTTTTATGTTTTGACCAAGAAGGAACTAAATAAGTATGACAAGGTTATTCTAGCATGATTTCACTTCATTTATTATTTTTAGAGGAGAGTTTCTCTAAAGAAGCAAAGTTCTTGAGAATCTTTTCTGGTATTTTTTCTATTTATGAAAACGTATGCAGTGACATATATATTTAATGAGTGTTCAAAGTTGTTATTGCATAATAAAGGCCAAGAAAATGAGGTGTTGAGTGATAAGACACCAGCAGCAACCTGTGAAGATTTGGCAGAGCTGCTACCATTTATGTGGCAATGGAAATGTCACAAGTTTATCTTCCAAAGGTCTACATAACACTGGTGCAGTATTTCTGTATAAGGGAGCTTTGGAGGATAGGGCAGAAAGTGCCATTTTAAAAGCTGAGGAGATGATAGCACATAGGAGTTGAGCATGTCTGGCATGTATGAGGCCCCGAGTTTAAACCTGAGTTTAAGTTGACACTGTGTGTCTTTCCATGTTGGAGTAACAGGCTTTTACCCTATTCAGGATAATTCTTTTTTCCTTGTGCTTGTCACTCATGCACTGAAAGTTCCTCTAGATTGGTCCCCTACCCTTACCTGTTCTCCACCATGGGGGTGGTCCTTCTCTCCAATAAAGACTTCGGGGGTGGGTGGGTGGGAGAGGTAGCATAGAGGTAGGGTGTTGACTTGCATGCAGAAGGACGGTGGTTCGAATCCCAGCATCTTATATGGTTCCTGAGCCTGCCAGGATCGATTTCTGATCGTTGACCCAGGAGTAACCCCTGAGTGCTGCCGGTGTAACCCAAAAACCAATAGACAAACAAACAAACAAATAAATAAGACTTCGGATTAGCGAAACTGCTTGCAGTTTCTGTGCCACAGCTAGTCTGTCTGCCTGCTGGTATCTTTGCCTGCTTGCAGAGAGATTGTGATGTAGATTTTCTGAATCTGTTGCATTCTTTAACCTTGAGTGCACTACTTCCTGTGTTAGCGTTTGCTTCTAGACCCTTGTTCCCCAATCCTGAAGGATTGGGGCACAAGGCTTCTGCTACACTCCCAGGAACCACCAGATGTAACGCTCATAATTTGCAGCATTGGTGGGTCTTGCTCATACTCCTACATCACTCTTCCAGGGCCATATTGCATGACAGTGTAACCCAAGGAGTAGTTCCTAGTCCCCAGCACCAATGAGGATGTCCTTCTTTTTTAAGAAGTGCCATTTTTTATTTTTGCGTTTTAACAAGAGCACATGTCGATTTGATTTTTTGAACACTGGTAGTGTAGTTGCTACGTTTGAGTCCCTACCAAAAGAAACTCTAATTCTTCCCTTTGCAAAAGACATTGTTCAAGATGCAGTAAAGAAATACCAGAAACCAACCATGAAAAAAAAATTGTATTCTGTAGTGATCCACTTTTCCATTTTCTCTTTTTTAAACATTCTGCTTCTGTTGAGCACCAAGAGGGAAATATGCACTCTCACTGATGTTTGTTAGGACTTGGTCATGAAACCAGACGAATTCATTACGGTCTGAAATTTTTCCACCAAATTATCCAAGCAATTGATTTCTTTTCCAGGGAATCAGCTATATATTGCAGAAATTTTGCAAGGTTCAGGGAAGGCATTGGGTCTGTTTATTTACAATGACAAAATTCGTGATGTATATTTATGTGTCTATACCTAGAAAAAATAGATTATTGCTTATATTTGCAAAAGGGAAAAACAACCTCCCCCCCAAAAAAAAAACCCCACAGCAATATGGCAACAACAATGCAGCCCCAGATGGTGTGGCCATCCATGTGGATAAGTGTCAGCAAGAAGGACTGAAAGCCATCCGGCTCTCTGTGCCTGCCCCTATTGGGCATGCAGCCCTCCAATGACCCTTTGCTCTGGTTGATGGTGCCTCCTGCTTCCTTGGCTGCTTGTTCACTTTGCAGGCTGTAGGTTTTATTTGCTCCAAAGATGTGTTTCTGTTCCATTTCTGCTGCCAACCAGGTAGGACAGCATGGCTTTCAATCCTCAGCATTTGCCAGATTCCAGTTTCTCTATCCCTTCTGTTGGTTGTTTGGCAATGCTTTGGTACTAGACTGAAATTAGTTCCTTCATCAATGAGAAATATAGCAGCTAGGAATGCTAATGATTGGCTCAGTAAATGGAATGTGAATTTTACATGATAGTCCAGAATCATGTTTATCACATGTTGTGATTGGGCTTCTCTGGAGATTTCTTTCTTAGGGCCTTTTCCAACTGATCTTTCTGTTTTCATACCTCTTTGTTCAGAATCCCAATAATCCTGCCTATGATTTGCCAATTTTTCCAGAAAAGTAAGCCAAAAGAATAACATTCTTTGCTAAAATGCAGCAAAACTAGATAAAAAATAAATTGTATATTATTTACACTGAATTGTATTTACATTGTATATTACACTGTATTATATTTACACTGAACACAGTGTAACTATTGTATTAACACTGAACACCATGTAATATCCCAACCCATTTCCTTGCCCTGTCCTAGTGTTTATATGAATATCTCTTCTATCTTTATATCTATGTTAATAACTCATATCAGAGCAATTATACTAATTTGTGACTTTTATTTTTGGATTTTGGACCATATCCCGTGACGCTCAGGGGTTACTCCTGGCTATGCGCTCAGAAATTGCTCCTGGCTTGGGGGACCATATGGGATGTTGGGGATTGAACCCAGGTTTGTCCTAGGTCAGCCTCATGCAAGGATTCTCCGCTGCACCTTGGCTTCGGCCCCACTAATTTGTGCTTATGAGTAAATATTATTCACTTTGATTGGCATAGAAAGCTCAATATTTTTCCTTTGTCTGAAGAAACCAAGATTTAAGACATTTGCTTATCAGCAACCAACAGGTAACTAAGCACTGTGTATGCACATTTGGGGGATTCTAGAGAGAGCACAATTTTAATATTAATTTGTGGAATTTAAGAACTTTCTATGTCAATCCAGGATTTGAATTACATTAAGTAACTTCAAGTTTCTCTCTTTTTTTCTTACTTTTGTTAAGCATGCTGAATATTCTAGATTAGTTATTTGTCATATGTTATTTGTTTGACAATGAAGATGCTCTGGAATATCCTCTAAGCTTTTATTCATTTAGAAATCATGGGACCGGTGAGGTGGTGCTAGAGGCAAGGTGTCTGCCTTGCAAGCGCTAGCCAAGGAAGAACCGTGGTTCGATCCCCCAGCATTCCATATGTTCCCCCCAAGCCAGGGGCAATTTATGAGTGCTTAGCCAGGAGTAACCCCTGAGCATCAAACAGGTGTGGCCGAAAAACCAAAAAAAAAAAAAATTTAGGAGTACATATATCTATTGTAAGTTTTGGGCCTAGGAGACTGGATGGCATTTAAAGCGAACAATATTTGTTTCAAAATAAACCCACCCCAAGATGCAGTATGATTTTATTATTATTACTATTTTTCTAGTGACATAAACAGGAAAGAAGATGCCTTGGAAATGGACACAAATATTACTGTTATCTTTGCTTGGAATAAACATAGGCAGTGATACAACTTTTAAAACTATAACACAAGGCTAACCAAATCACATGGACTCAACAATGATGTGGAATTCTGAAACAAATATCAGCACTGAGAAATCTTTTCTCTGTGAGTTTCATAGTGATGAGAAGGTATCACTACTACTCAGCAAGTCTGGATTGCTTTTGTTTTTAACCCCAGCAGCAATACTGCCAGATCAGGCAGCTTACACTTCTTTTTATCAGCCCCACATGTAAGGGCCTTCTCATAAGCCAGTGTCAATAAAATTCCTAGAGCCAGGGCCACATCTACAGAAAATTGTATATGATCTGAGGGATTCTTATGTGCTAATTCCAGAAGTTGGAATTTATATCTCCAAAGTATTACCATTGGAATTATTTTTATTATTAACAGTATAATTTTATAATTAACAGTAAAGAGGAACAACTTCGCTTGTGCTTATTTTATGAGCATGGTAGGTTGTCTTTAGTTGCTATAGTATTGATTACCTCTCAAGCCTAAATGCGTAGGGGTTATTCAATCCTGTCTAGAAGCATTAATTCAGAGAGTCAGAGTGGTTAAATAAATCACCAAATTTATAGAAGGAGTATGGATTCATCCTGAATTAGGATGTATTCTAACAGCATGATGTATTCTCTAACATATTGAATCCTCTGCTAAGCTTTTACTTGATAAAACTTCTAAATGGCTATACCTATATTTTATTTTGATCTACTCCAAGATATTTTAAAAATAACACTGTGGGGCTAAAATAATACTCAGTGGTAGGGCTTTTGCTTTGCACATGGCCAAAAGGGTGATCTCTTCCATCTCATTATGGTCCCCCAACCTAGCAAAGAATGATCCCTGAGTCCAGGGCTAGGAGAAACCAAAGGACCACTTGGTGTGGCCTAAAATCAAAACAAAAATTAAGCACTTGTATGCATCCTTATGCATGTATTCCATTTTTGGAATGCCACATAAAGGTGATAGATTCAGGGTAGAGAAGAGCATTTATTAAATAAGAGAAAATATGGAGTCTGTTTTTTTATTATCTTCTATTATTGATTTTTTATCGTCTATTATTGATGATAGGATTCTACCTAACTGCTATTTTGGAATTCCAAATTTGAATATGCAAACTAAATATTAGTGTTAATCCTTTATTTTGCTCAATTATATTTTAATATACCTCAGGTATTTTGTTGAACAAAGATATAAAAAGAGGTAGCAAATATGTGTTTCACTGGACATAGATTTCCAGATCTAGGACTGAGGATAGAGCAATCTGGTGCCTGAAAAATATTTATCTTAGACTAAGCTTGATTCCATACTTGTAAATGAAGTCCTCTCAACTGAGATACTGGTTTTCCAACTGTTCAGCTCTTTACAGATGTTTCTACCCAGTAGTGTAAAGTGGGAACTTTGCCCTTTATCATTAAGTTAATGGCTTGGCTGTCACCTGTTATTTATCAATGAAATCACTCCTCTGAGTGCACAGTGTATTAAAGAATGGTCAGCTCATAATTCATAGTTTTGCATAGTGGTAATGATCATGGATAATATGGGCTCTTTAGAAAGCAAGGACATTAGCCAAATAATCATTTTTCTCTACGAGACCTACCAAGACACAATCTCTTATATAGTGTAGCATACACTATTCAAATATAATTAAGCCTTTGCAAACAAAACCAATGTTAGTGGAAATTTTGGAAAATTATTGACAATATTGGGTTTGCTTCATAACATTTCATGTTCCTTATATTTTGTGTGAATGACCAGATTGGGAGTGTATATTGAAGGTTAAAAATAAGATCATGCTTATTCTTCTTGCACTGATATTGGACTATATATTGACCTCTTAATGTGCCTGCATAAAATGAACTCAGAATTAGGGAAATGTTTGGGTTTCTATGAAATTTTTATACTAACTTCTAGCATCTCTACATCAGCCAATGGATTTGCAGAGCCAAAAAAAAAAAATCCCACATGATGACCAATTCTAATTATTTTATCTCTGGCTTGTAGGCTCTGAAGCAGTTTAATAATTAAAGAGGTATATCATTAAAAGGATTTTAAGGTATTATATGTTATTGTACTTTTTAAAAATCCATCCAAATGTCTAAGATATTACAGACAGATTAAAAAAAAACCTTTTTCAAAAAAGAATTTTAAGACTTGAATGCTGTAATAATATTCTAGTTGCTTATTTGTAAGACAAGAATTAAACTCCATAACTATAGTTGGATCTATTAGAGTGTACTTGCTTCAAGTTCCTGGCACACCTATGCCTTCATGGAAAGAGACTCACCCACAAATACTTTTCTTGGTTTATTCAGGATTTTTGCCTACATTTATGCTTTTTCTTACAGACCACACAGCATGTCCTGTGGGTCAGGAGAAATATGGAGAATTTATCACACTTATTTTTTATTGAAATACATGGTATTCTGTCCAGGTTCCCCTTAGATACCAGACTCTTGATATTTTAATTTCTGGGAGGTAGTAGAAAGTTTCACCCAAGATGATAAATCAGGATTGTTAGGCATACCTCCAAAATACACCTATAAGTGGCAGTTGAACCTCTCATTTGAGTAGTTTCTATAATATTTACTTGTCCTAAAGTTATTATTCTTACCATATTGGTTGTTATCCTTTCACTGATGAAGAGTGATACAATGATTTAATTTCACCAAATTCTAATGAGAAGAAAAGGAGTGGGACCAATTTCTCTTAAGAGTATTCATGCTTTAGACTGCTATGTAGCTTTTGGTATTCAGGCTCGTGTGTGTAGCAAGTCAGCCCCTGAAGAGGTTGACTGATGGTGGGATGGAGGATGAGGCCTTTTTCTTCCAGCTCGGAGCACGCGTCTGCCACCCTGTCTAGCCCACGGTTCTGAGGTGAAACGGCGGGTAAACAGCTCGCAGAGAGTCAGGCTCGTGGAAATATTTGCTTTATTCGGAGGACAAAACTGAAGTCCAAAGACTCAGCTTCAGTTCCAGCCCAAAAGCCTCGGCCTTCCACAGACCCTTGTTTTTATACCCCAGAGTCAGGTACCACCCAATGGTGGGATCAGATACCAACCAATGGTGGAAGCAGAATCAGGTCCTACCCTAGGGTGGGGGCAGAATGCCAGGTCACACCCTAGGGTAGGGCACAATCACCAATCAGTTTAGGGTGAGTAACATAGTAATCCCCCAAAATATTTACATACACAACAGTGTGTAGTCTCTTCCCTCAGAGTATAAGCTGAGCGCACTAACCATTTTTTTTTTAACAGATGAGTTTGAGCAAAAGTGACATTTAAACCTAGATTGTTAAAGATTCTGAATTCTATCCAACTGGTACTCTGAGTATCTTCCTATTCATTTTAATGAACCCAGATGCTATTCTATTAGTTGTCCTATAGATGAGTCTCCATGGCAAGTAGATGAAGCTGGACAACCTGTAGGAACAACAAATGAATACATAACTAATGTCCTCAAACAACCTGCAAAGGACTGAATCTTGCCAACAACTACTGAGTGAATTTAGGAACAACTTATGTCTCAGTAAAACTATAAGTTGCTCATTTTCCCAACTGATATTTTGATCGTAGCTTTGCAAGAAACAGTATATAAAAGTATTATCAGCTCACCATTTATACTGTTAAACAGCAGTAGATAAGAAAAATTATGAATAAGACAGATCCTCTGGTCAATGGCCAAATAGAACAGAGCCTGAGAACTGGTCTCCAGGCATGATGGAAAAGGGAGTGACTATGAGATGTTGGTGGAGGAGAGTTGACATTCTCATGATGGGTGTGGTCTCAGATCATGTTTACATGAAACTCTATGAGGAAAAGTATTGTAAACACTTTGTCCTATAAGAATAAAAAACCCCACAATTTTTATTTGGTTGATGGCCTTTTTTTTTTTAATGTCTTCAGTGTTATGTCTACTGGGTGGTCACAGGGTGTGAGGGTGCACATGAACTTTCCTACGACCAAACTGGTTTTCTATTCACTCAGGAGACCATCCCAAATCCACATGGGTTTTTGAAATCATGGATGTGAACCACAGCTGGTATTGATTGAAAATATGGAACTCAGTGTTTCACATTAGTGCCAGGGAGCTTCCAAAAGGTGGCAAGCCTATTCTCTGAGCCAGGAAGCCTCTCGGGTAAAAGACCAGGAGCTGACCTTATGAAGCATCCTTGGATGTGGTTGGAGAGTCCTGGCAGTCAGTTTTCAGAGGGAGAATAGGCATAATTTCTTTCTTTTTGGCTGCCAGGTACTCATGAATTGCACACTCAATCTGTGGTCTGAAGATGTGGTTGAGTTTGTAGTCTACCACCTGAGAAATAATTCTGTCCAAAAGAGCTTCCAGCATCCCTGACTGAACCACACTCTGTCACAGACCTTTGTGCAACTAGTTTTGGTTCATGGTTGGGTTCCACTCTTGCTTGTCCAGGTGTGTCGACTCAAAATTATCTACTTTCTGCCTCAGATTATAGGTAGCAAGTCTTTAAAATAAAAATTACAGACCTTTTTAAAATCAAAGTTATAAATAACAATGTTTTCTTCAGTCTAGTCTAGACCATATACTGAGAAGTGAGGACCAAGGTAAGCCACACTTCAATTTTCCACTTAACAAATTAGTGAGATAAAAAAAGTGTGGTGTTTTAAACTACAGAACCTGGAGGTACTTTGTTATTACCAACTAATAATATTAACTCAAGCAACATTCCCACTCTCTTTTTTGATCCCTCTCTCCTGTTTCTCCTCATTTCAAGTGCTGATGAAGCATCTTTAATGTGGGAGCAACACTGTTCACATGAATGTCATGACTGTACTCATGGGAGTAACATGTAGAGGAGATGTTTACTTCAATGACTGATCTATTGAGCTACTTAAAAATAAAGGAATAAGCTTTTGGAAATTGACACAGGATTCTGAATTATATTTGGAGAGTTGATGGTCATCAGTGAAAGTCTTCATAAGTCATGGAAAAATTCAAAATTGATTTACCATAAAGTAGGCCAACTGGGAGAAAATTGTCTTTCCTCAAGGTATCCATGTACTTCAACATGCTTGGATTCTATAATTTGAGAATATGATATTTGGGGGGAATAAAATATGGCAAATACTTGTCATTCTTGAAAACTTACATGCCTTTATTATTACATAAAAACCCTGTTTGTATGTCTTTAGATCTTTTTTTGCCTTGTCTGATGTTGTCCCTATACTATCTAGATGTTATCTTTTTATTTCAGCAAGAAAATCCTCTGATCTTTTATTAAATTACAGATAGCCAGAAATTTGAGAATACTGGAACATCAAGCATGCTTTGTTGATTCTTTATTCTTTTTGAAGACAGAGTACACTGTCTCCCAAAGGTGAAGTAACAGTAACTGTGAAGTGACTATAATGAAAACACACAATTGAATTGGAAGAAGAAGGCATCTGGTAAGTATTTATTTTCACAGTGTCAAACTAAATTTGCAATATACTCATTGACATTTCCAATCTTGTGAAGCCGCAGGGCTCCACAAAAAAGTAACTGTTAAGGAGCACTAAGGGTTAATTTGAACATGAAATTACAGAAGAGAATTGTGGTCAAAAAATTTAGAGAAATGGTAATAGTTGGGTGTGTTTGGTGCTTCATAAATATAGGTGATTGATGACCGATAACATTGATAAAAGTGAAAAAGATAAGATTTTATTCAGAAGGGACACAAAGAATTTTTATACTAAGGAAAATAACAGGTTATAGTTGGTAATGTAGAAATTGTGCTGAGAGCTATACCACTCCTAGGGATATACCCTAGGAACACAAAAATACAATACAAAAATGCCTTCCTCAAGTCTACATTGATTGCAGTGCTATTTACAATAGCCAGAATCTAGAAACAACCAAGATGCCCTTTAACAGATGAATGGCTAAGAAACTATGATACATATACACAATGGAATATTATACACTTATCAGGAGAGACAAAGTCATAAAATTTTCCTATACATGGATTTTAAGAAAACTAAAAAACATTATTGGAATAATGCCCAGAGACAATAGAGATGAAGGCTGGAAGGACTGGCTCATGATATGAAGCTCACCACAAAGAGTGGTGAGTGCAGTTAGAGAAATAACTACACTGACAACTATGATGATAATGTCAATGAGTGAGAGATGTATAATGCCTGTCTCAAATACAGGCAGAGGAGGGGGGAGGAGAGAGTTGGGGTAACTTGGCGATGGGAATGTTGCACTGATGAAGGGCAATATTCTTTTTATGACTAAAACCCAACTACAGTCATTTTTGTAATCATTGTGCTCAAATAAAGATATTATTTAAAAAAATTAAAAATAAATTTTAAAAATAAAATAAAAAATTATGCTGAGGAACAAGATGTGAAATTATAGGAAGTAAGTTGAGATACTGCCTTAAAATGATTTGGTAGACAAATATGCAATACATATTATGGCCGATTTTTTTTTCTTTTTAGTTTTGGGGCCACACCTAGGTGCCCTCATGGGTCTCCTGTTTCTGTGCTCAGAAATCACTCCTGGCAGACTCGGGGGACCATATGAGATGCCAGGGATCAAATCTGTGTCAACTTTATATAAGGCAAATGCCCTGTCCACTGTGTTATCTCTTTGGCCCCTATTTTATTTTATTTTTGGTACCACTCCTGTAAGTGTGCCAAGGATGTAATCTGGATTGGCAGTGTGCAAGGCAAACACCTAACCCTCAGTACTATTTTTCTGGCCCTGTATATCCTCTAGAGTTTTCATTGAAAGCGCTAAAATTCATGTTGTTGGTCTATGTTAGGTTCTAGTCTTTGGTTTAATCCAGTCAATCGACACATGTGTCTAAAGCTTCTTAACAACCTCCATTCAATTCCTAAAGCAACGAATGTATAATTTCTCCCCCCAAATATACTATTTCTAAGTATGGGAGGTTCTTACTCTTTGTTGTTGTTGTTGTTGTTGTTGTTATTGTTTTGGGGTCACACCCGGCAGTGCTCAGGGGTTACTCCTGGCTCTATGCTCAGAAATCGCCCCTGGCAGGCTCAGAGAATTATATGAGATGCTGGGATTCGAACCACCATCCTTCTGCATGCAAGGCAAATGCCCTTCCGCTATCTCTCTGGCCCCAAGGTTCCTACTCTTAAATATAACTTAGGATGCTGATATTAAACAGAAAGAAAATAGATTTAGGGCATCAAAAGCCTAAAAATACTAATGCACTGGGTAATGAGATTGTTGATATTGGAGTTAGAAAACAATCACTTCCATGTAATTCTTATATTTGGTTATGAGACGAATAAAATATATAACTAATTAATATAGGTTAGTGGTGGAAATGGCCATTCTCCCGTGGAAAGGCCAATAAATTTAGTGTTCAAAGGAGGAGAGATAGTGTGGAACTGTTAGATTTGTCATTTGGAAGATTTTGGTTCTTGTCTGGGAGAAGAACAAGTAGAATTATTACAAGGACATTTGCAAATTCAGCATATGAGTTGAAACTGAGCTGGGCTTTAATGCAGGTAGCTTCTACTTTTAAATTCTGCCTTTAAATACTAAATATTCTGTCTTGAAATAGTCACCTTCCTTTGAAAATTTCAAGCAGTCTGTCCAGGTCTGGGTTATTTGTTAATTTACCTATCTTTGAATCTGTAAGCACTAAAAACTTGATGCCATTTTTTGAGCTATGAATAACCCAAAGACTGGTGAAAGAAACCATTGGTTGCTTTTACTTCCATGAATAATTGAGACAGGGCCCTACTCAATCAATAGCTCTAGAAATGCCCCAAACTGGTCAAGTGGTTTAAATAGGAGAGGAGAAATTCTCCCCACCAACCCACAGGTGACTTTCGACAGAGAAAATGCGTTTTATGCCATAAATAAATATAGTAACTCTAATGAATAAAAAATAGCCAAGATATTAACATATGAGAGAAAACATATCTGCTCTATCTGTTAGTCCCTGACCAACAGTCAGAGCAATAAGTGTGAGTAATTTTGACAAATAAATAAAAATGTAAAGACTATATTGATAAGAAACATGTGATTAAACCAGAAAAAAAATCTCAGTGGCATACTAGAATTGGTCTTCCATCCTTCAGTGTGAGCTCAGACTTTTGAAGTTACAGATTCTGGCTTCAGACCCCAGCTTTAGTATCAACATTTTGTAGCATTGGCAAATCAACAGATAGTCTCTAAGACTTGGAAAAATGATTGTGGGATAAATGAGGTTATATAAAGTCACAGATTATAACTCTGTGTGGCACATAATAAGTGCATACAACCTGTCATCTCTTCAAGGGACTATTTTCTTCTTTCAAACATCCCTACTTGAACAGAGGTTAACCAGCTTCTCAGACCTCACCCACTCATTGAACAGAATTCCATATCATTACAGGCCTTTTTGGTCTAGATCGTTTCACTGGGATTCTTATTACTCAATCTGTGGTAAGTGTATAGCATATTCGCAAGGCAGAGTTTAGGGGATGGGCAAAGGCTCTGGCTGGTGCCCCTCTTGTCAAGGAGAGGAATATATTGCTTTATGTTTTTGCACACTTTTCTTTTCAGTATTGAGAACTTTGACTGTGTCTGTGTGTTTTCTTTAGTTTTGTAGCCTGAATCAACCCTATCCTTCTCCCTTTCACCACCCAGTAGCCTCTAATGTTCTAATATGGTCTTAGCAAACTGGGTAGCAATTTGTTTTTAACTGTCTCTGAAAAATCTGTATTTTTTGACTATAGAAAAGGTTTTCTGATGTTTTATCTCCTTTCCCCTTTCAACACCACAGATCTTTCCATGTAGGTGATGAACTTTTAACATCACATTCTTTTCTTAGTTTCTGCAGGAAAAAAAAAAAACTCCATAAAAAATCTGACATTTTTTGCATTCTTGCAGTATGGAAAAAGCATAGAAAGCATTGTGCTAAGAACTTTGACAGAAATTACACAATTTTGAACTCCTAATAAACTGGGGGAGAAGCAAGGATGAATAAGTTTTTTTCTTATGATTCCTAAAACTCAGTCTCAGAAAACACAACTGAAATGTTCAAGGTCAAAAAGTTGCAAGAGAACAAACTGGGATTCAAGCAGAGTTCTACAAGTTTCCCATTTTGTGCTATTTCTATTTAATTTGATGGCTCCTCTTATTTTATATAAGCTTTTGATTATTTTCATTGCATACTCTAGTCATCTTAAAGAACAGGTCAAATGTTGCACATTCTTTTATACTCAGTTTTTATGACTGTTAAAAATGCTTCTCTCTCTGTCTACCTCTCTCTCTTTCAAGTACAGATGTTGAACCGATATTCTGGAAGTAACATGAATCTCACAAATTCTTAGGAAGAAATTATAACAGAGTTAAAGTGCATAGAATTAGAGATTAAAATTAAAATTAGAAATTAAAATGTTTCTGGGAAACATTATTTTTCTCAGTCTGTTCCTAAATAGGTAAAATAGAATTTTAGCACCTAACATAGAAGAGGTTTTGAAATGAAGTTTTGTAGGTTTTTTTTTTTTCTTTTTTTACACATTTTGTAAAACAAGAGACTCCCAAACAGACCTACCATTAAGATGTTAGGATGGATGAAAGTGTCACATAGCTAGGGTAAAGGTATTTTCCAAATGTACATGATCCTTATATTTCAACCTAGGAAATTCAGACCTAGGTATGGTATGTATGAAAAAGGGAAAAAAAGTACTAACTCTCAAACAATGAGTTTTGGTCTCTAAGTTTGTCAGTAGTTTCAGAATTGTAGATAGTATCAAAAACTTGAACTATGCAGTTGCAAATGTTCAAAGAAGAATGAATGTCAGGTTCAAACAAATGCCTATAAGCATTCCAGAAATCTCTAAGACTGACTAGTTCTATCCAGTTCTAGTCTTCATTTTTCAGCTCACCTGGTACTGAATCTGAGTTGTGAACTAGCTTATCTACTTTAAGAAAAAAAATGTTTTATATATTTGACCTTTAAAAGCACAAATGTCAGTAGAAATTTTTCTTCTTTCTCCTTTCATAGTAAATAGCAAGATGGTTTTGTTTATCTTCAATTAAGAACACCCAGAAGTGTTTGAACTAAGATAAATAACAAAACCTTATTTATTACTTGTCTACAGAGACATGAGAGAGAAAGAACATTTACAGTTTTGCTGTTAATCACTGCATATGTTACTTGAATTTCTCTCAGCTCCTTTGTAAACTCATAAAGTTGGAGTTGGAATGAGAGTTTAGGCAGATAGTAAACAAAGGTTTTTTTTTTTTTTATCATGAAGATAAGTATTGTTTCCCTATTTCTACAACATTGGAAAAATGGTGAATCTCAATGCATATGCTACTCACTTATGTGTAGTTTGGATTTCTAAAAAAGGGCTTCTTCAACTTCTTACTTAAATAAAACAAAATTTATGAAATGTGCTCCTCTCACCACACTTATTGTTTGGAAAAGAATTTAAGTTAATTTAATTTATTTAAATTCAAAATATAAATTAAATGTCCTCATTTCTTTTGTTCCTCCCTCACATAGGCAACAGAATAGTTTTTTAGCATGTTCCCTGAATGAACCTTCCTGGTATTGTGAGCAGTGTTTTTCTCAAAGGTGATTTCAAATTGCAAGGAAGGAATGCTTCTCTGTTCAGCCTTCTGTGCCAGCAGTAGTTCAAGAATTGTGATATAGCTGTTTACTACACTACACCGAATAATAGTCACTGATGGGAGTTAATTATGATTTTCAATTTTTCTCTTAGTTTTAGTAATTGGTTGTTTCAGTTATGTGCTCCTGAGTTTGCTCTTGTGTTAGATGTGATGGGTTGACATGACAGCTCATTCTGCTTTCTGTGATTCGGGTGGAATGGGAACCACTGGGCTAGGAACATGCTGGGTCAGGAAAGGCTTTCACAGGAAGAGCAGATAAAAGACTGTGCTCTAGACGGTTCTCTTTTCTTTATGTCCTCTGGCTTTATTTCCTTCTAAGTCTCTCAAGTGATTGGTTTCCTACAGGATGGCTCAGATTTAAGAGGATGATAGTGGAAGTGGTCAGAATTCTTCAGGCAAAACTCACTTTTATTTTCATCTTTTTGTTCAGACAAGTCCTAAGGCCAGCTCAAGTTCAAGGGCAAGGGAGAAACAATAAAAAGAAATAGAAGAAATTTTTGGTGGCACGGAATAGATCACATTCTGTGCTTGCAACCCAGATCAAAGGACTCTGTTGAGGACTATATTCTATGTCTTAGTCCTTAAATGATTTTCTTATTACATATTGGTTCTTCTAAGACAATATTGCATTAGATCTTTGAGTGTGAGAACAAGATGAGTATTTTCTAATGGATGATGTTGTGTCTATTTGAATTTTTGCTAAAAAGTCTCTAATAATGACATTTCTGAGAGAGTTGCTTCTAGAAGAAAGACATAGCATACCTTTACTTTATGACTATTTTCTTATCATATGTACACATTATATATACTGAATTTTGGGGAATAATTAAGTAGTAAGAAGTTGCATGAATAAGGTTTACTTTCACTTGGGATACAAAAAGATATTTCTAGATATTATGTATTAGGTTTCTAGATAGTATAAAGTATCTTTAATATTAATTATAGCTATAATCTTCATCAATATATTATCTCTTTTTTAGATGCATCTATTTACTTCCAAAGTATTAAAATACTTGATGAGAGCAAAGTTATTTTTGTAATTTACTTTTTTATTTTACAAGAAAAAAGCAAGACATAATTAAAGGAAAGATAAAACAAATGTACGATTACTCAAGTACCTAGTTAAACTATTTGTTCTTTAAATACTTTTCAAAAGATAATTTCTTTAAAAATAGAGGAAATTTTATCATTCATAGATTATTAGAGTTGGAAGAGAGAGGTCTTAATTAGCGTGTTACCCAACATCTTCATTTTGTAGAGGAGATATGATTCTAGCAGTTACATAAGGCAATATATAAAAAGTCATGAAAATGAGTATTTAGAGAAAAGTGGTAAGCAAAAAGTCATAGGAATCCATCTTGGAAATGTTACTTAACTTTATGTATTATCAATACTCTGGGAAAAATAAAAAGAGTAAACTGGAAATATTTAATAGTTAAGATACATTTAGAAAGATAAAATTAAAGTCTTGCCTCCCTTAACTGTTAAATAATTGCTAAAGATATTTTGTATAAAATTATAACTTGGATTACATACAACTTCAATTTTATTTAATTTCAAATAATACTTCACATACAGAATAGAGTCTATGTATGTAACTGTCCCATCCTGCAGGACTCTGTTATTCCGTGGGTGTATAGAGGGGACCCAGCCTGAAAAGAGAATGGGGGTAAAAAGAGACAGAGACCAAGTAAAGTGTCTTATCAAGGTCTTGCTTTATTGGAGGGTACAGGCTCTTTTAAGCACGATTAAACAGGGTGTGGAGAGGAAACAAAATGGAACACCCAGCATTAAAGACAGTCTCCACAGGGAGCATCCTGTGAATAAACTTTGTATGCTATCTTTACACAGGAACCATTTTCACCCTAAGATAGTAAAGCTTCAAAGATGTCTCAAGCTTCCTGGAATGTGTGGCTGATAGGATGTTGCAGCATTTCTTTGAGCTCTTTGGCTAGTTAATAGCAAATGCCTAGGTTACGTATTCAGGCCACACAAAGTAGCTTGTCCTACAGAATTCTATAACAGGATTTGGTCTCTGGCAGTCTCTGACATATCCCCCTTCTGTGTGTAAAAGAAAAGGTGGGTGGAGAACCTGTCTTAGGCCTGCCGAACGGGACTCCAGGGTCAGTACTCAAAACAATGAAATAATTTCGTCCTACCCAATCATTAATTATATGCGGGAATGTGACTCTGACTCCTGGCACTGAGCTATTCCCGTCTTTGGCTACTCCACAGCCAGGACCACAAGGATGGTCTGATTAGCTTTTCAAGCTACAGGGCATCCTGTGGAAGTGGTCCTTCAGGGCTTAAGAGCCCAACAGAAGCGAGGTCAATAAAGTTAGCGTCCAGAGCCTCCAGACGTTGGTAATGGACAGCTATAGGCTTCTTGGTGGCAGAGTCAACCTGAGTTTTAACAAAATCTGTTAATTTACGAAATGCTCAAGGGCAAAAAGAAATGAGCAGCAGAAATCCTATACATGGTCCCAGCAAGCTAGGTAGTAAGGTTGAAAGCCAGGGGGACGTCGAAAACCAATTCTGATACCAAGATTCACTTTGCTCTCTTTGTTTTTGCCTTTCGTCCAGGCTATGCTCGACCTTTTTTATACTATCTTTAACAAGTCCTAGCTTGTCTTTAAAAAAGCAACATTCTTCCTTTAAGGTGGCACAAACTTCACCCTCTTTCACAAAGGCTACATCTAAACCACGGCGGTTTTGCTGTACAGCTTCAGCAAGAGAGCCAACAATTTCAGTAAGATATTTTAAACCGTCCTCCAGTTCTTTGATATCTCTATCAATAGCACGTGTAAGCTGATTAAACTGACTTTGTGAAGTGATTAAAGAAGCAATACCAGTTCCCGCTCCAGCAAAACCCAAACCTAAAACAATAGCAAGAGTAATAGCAGTGATAGGTTCACGCTTATGTCTAGACATAGTAATTTTCTTATCCCGTAGCAAATCATCAACAGGTCTAATGGTTAATCTAGGCATTGACAAAACAAAAACACGATAATCACGATGGGCAAGAAACATTTCAATAACAATATGGGGAGAAAATCCAGTGGAGCAAGCAAAATAAGTGGAGTTGGGGGCTTGAATAAAGATGAAAGAGTTGTAGGGGCCGGGCGGTGGCGCTCGAGGTAAGGTGCCTGCCTTACCTGCGCTAGCCTAGGAGACAGACCGCGGTTCGATCCCCCGGCGTCCCATATGGTCCCCCAAGCCAGGAGCGACTTCTGAGCGCATAGCCAGGAGTAACCCCTGAGCGTCACCGGGTGTGGCCCAAAAACCAAAAAAAAAAAAAAAAAAAAAAAAGAGTTGTAAACCACAATGGTTTGATTGCAAATGTCCGATAGTTGGACAGGGGGGCGCATATGCGGTCTGAGTAAGCAAAGTCCCACACCCATGACCTGTCTTAAAGTTAAGCCTTGGTACGACTCAGCTCCCCATTGGAGGTCAGCAGGGTTGTTGGTGGCAGTGGGCATGTCAAAGGTCACAATCTCTTTGTAGAAGGGTGGCTGGGCAGAATAACAAATCCAGCATTCCTCGTAGATTGGGTCAGTTAGGGCTGCAGCAGATGTGTTGATCATGTCGATGATTAGCTGGGAAGATGAAACAGGTCTGGCAGGAATGGTGGGCTGAAAGAATGGGACGGGGGAAAAAGGAGGGGGGAGTGCTCCAGCTAGGAACCTGGGGCTTTCGGGAAGGAAGGGCAAGAATTTTAGGGCCAAACATCTTGTTTGGGCTCACTGCTATGGAGAGGTTCCCTGGATATAGCATTGAATACCCCATTGAGCACCCACAGTGCCAATCCAATTGTATTTTTTGCCTGCAGGAGTGAATCTGATTAATAAAGTATTGCACCATCCATGAAACTTGGAGTTGTGGCGGCAATGTCCTGTAGGGGATTGGGGGTCATTAAAATGGTTGTGACGCTTTCTCTGGATGGTGATCAGGTCCCAGGATGATGAGTATTCCAATAAGCATCTCCAGTAGTTTCATAGCCCCAAGAAGCACAAAAATAAACGTCCTCATAACTGCATCATGCACCTAGTTCTCGGGCACAGTGACTGCCAGGGCAGATGTAAAAGGATTCACTGGTTAGGGAGGCTCTACCCTGTCAACACTCACAGACCAATGTTCTGTGGTTCGGTAAATGGCGTCATGAGGTTGAAGCCAGAAGAGATTAGGGGTGACCCACATTGGGCGCCACTTGTCCCCGTCCTGCAGGACTCTGTTATTTCGTGGTGTATAGAGGGGACCCAGCCTGAAAAGAGAATGGGGGTAAAAAGAGACAGAGATCAAGTAAAGTGTCTTATCAAGGTCTTCCTTTATTGGAGGGTACAGGCTCTTTTAAGCACGATTAAACAGGGTGTGGAGAGGAAACAAAATGGAACAGCCAGCATTACAGACAGTCTCCACAGGGAGCATCCTGCGAATAAACTTTGTATGCTATCTTTACACAGGAACCATTTTCACCCTAAGATAGTAAAGCTTCAAAGATGTCTCAAGCTTCCTGGAATGTGTGGCTGATAGGATGTTGCAGCATTTCTTTGAGCTCTTGGGCTAGTTAATAGCAAATGCCTAGGTTACATATTCAGGCCACACAAAGTAGCTTGTCCTGCAGAATTCCATATCAGGGTTTGGTCTCTGGCAGTCTCTGATATGTAACCAATAAATTATTATCTTTATAAACCATTCACAAAAGATTATTGGAATGTACCAGATAACATTATGATCACTGGAAAATTTTTATTAAACAAAGAAAAATGTTCTCTTTGCTTATAATGAGTTTTGGTGCTTTCTTACTTTTCAAGAAAGCTTAAGTAAGTATGAAATATCCATAGTTGGGGGCCGGGACAGTTGCTCAGTTGTAGGGTATTTGCCTTCCACGTGACTTACCTAGATGGACTGTGGTTTGATCCCCTGTGTTCCATACGGTCCCCCATATGGCACAATTTCTGAGTGCATAGCTGAATACAGCATCACCAGGTGTGGCCAAAAAAACCCCAAATAAATAAATAAATATCCAGAGTTGGCCATAGAGCTGACATATATGAATGTAAGTGCCATGTTACTGAAACATGTTCTTCAACCACTCTGAAAATTTGTCTTATAATTTCTCATTAGGTGCAACACTTTTTACTTATCAGTACTTTTAAAAAATTTAACCAGCCAATACTACACATTTTTGGGAATAATTAACATCTTTATTATCATCCATATTTATTATTGCTTCAGAATTAATCTTCACTCTAAAATAGCATAGAGAATAATAGTATGACATCAGAGAAAGTGGAAAACTTATGTTGGACAGATCTTCTACCTTCAAGAATATCCATGATACCCTATCAGTATTGTAAACTACAATGCCTATGAGAGAAATTTAGAAAGGAAAATGTGCCTGTAATAGAGGCGTATTGGGGAGGTGAGGTAGGTATAAAGAAATTGGGTACATTGGGAGTAGGAAATGGACACTGATGTTGAAACATTGTATTCCAGAAGTCCAATTATGAATAAGTTTGTAGTTCACAATATTAAAAATGACCAGTTGGTTATACTTCATGGCTGCTCAGTAGACTACTTATAATTTAGCACAATCATTAAACTACAAAAGCCTGCTTCAAGAAATAGAGAGGACACAAGGAAATGGAGACACATACCCTGCTCATGGATTGGCAGGATTAATACCATTAAAATGGCAATACTCCCCAAAGCATTGTACAGATTTTATGCAATCCTTCTAAAAATACCCATACTATTTTTTAAAGAAGTGGATCAAACACTGCTGAAATTCATTTGGAACAATAAACAACCACAAAGGCTAAATAGCTATTGAATATAGTTCATAGATATTTAATAGCTAAATCAATCCTTGGAAAGGAATATGGAAGACATTACTTTCCCCAATTTTAAACTGTATTACAAAGTAATTGTTATCAAAACAGCATGGTACTAGAATAGAGACAGACCCTCAGATCAGTGGAATAGACTTGAGTATTCAGAGAATGTTTCCCAGACATTCAATTCAACTAATCTTTGATAAAGGGGAAAGAAATCCAAAATAAAGCAAAGAAAGACTCTTCAACAAGTGGTGTTGGCACAACAGGTTAGCCACTTGAAAAAAAAGTGAACTTAGACTGCCCATCTAACACTGTGCACAAAGATCAAATCCAAATGGATCAAAGACCTTGATATCAGGCCTGAAACCATAAGCTATATAGAATAATATGTAGGTAAAACACTCCGTGACATTGAGACTAAAGGCATCTTCAAGGAAGAAACAGTCAGTACTCTCCAAGCAATTGGAAGAAGAGATAAATAGATGGAACTATATTAAGCTGAGAAACTTCTGCACCTCAATGGAAATAGTACCTAAGATACAAAAGCCACCCACAGAATGGGAGAAACTATTCACCCAATACCCATCAGACAAGGGGCTAATATCCAAAATATAAAAAATACTGACAGAACTTAAGAAAAAACATAACCTCATTACAAATGAGGAGAAGAAATGAACAGACACTTCCTCAAAGAAGAAATACAAATGGCCAAAAGACACATGAAAAAATGCTCCACATCACTAATCATCAGGGACATGCAAATCAAAACTTCAATGACATACCATCTCACATCATAGAAACTGGCACACATCACAAAGAACAAGAACAATCAGTACTGAAGAGGATGTGGAGAGAAAGGAACTCTTATTCACTGCTTGTGGTAATCCCCTCTAGTCCAGCGTTTATGGAAAATATGGAGATTCCTCAAAAAACTGAAAATTAAACTTCCATATGATCCAGCTATTCCCTAGGAATATACCCTAGGAACATAAAAATACAATTCAAAAATTTCTTCCTCACATCTATATTCATTGCAGCGTTATTTACAGTAGCCAGACTCTGGAAACAACCAAGATGCCCTTCAACATATGAATGGCTAAAGAAACTGTGATACATATACACAATGGAAAATTATGCAGCCATCAGGAGAGATGAAGTCATGAAATTTTCCTGTACATGTATTTACATGAACTCCTTTATGTTGAGTGAAATAAGTCAGAGTGAGAGAGAGAGACAGACACACACACAGTATAGTATTTCTCACTAGGGGTTTTAAGAAAAATTAAAGACATAAGGCCCAGAGACAATAGAGTTAAGGGCTGAAAGGGCCAGAAGGACCAGTTCACCATTTGAAGCTCAGCACAAAGAGTTGTATATACTGTTATGGAAATAACTACACTAACAACTAGCATGACAATGTTAAAAAATGAGAGAAGTAGAATGCCTGTCACGAATACAGGCAGGGGTGAAGGAGGAGGGGGGCATTGGTGGTGGGAATGTTCACTGGTGAAGGAGGGTATTCTGTTTATGACTGAAACCCAACATAAACATGCTTGTAATCATGGTGCTTAAATAAAGATTTATATAAAAATTCAATTGTTTATTGGCATTCATTAATAGATAATAGCTTCATTAAAAATAGAACTACAGTACCAGAGTGATAACACAGGGGGTAGTGCATTTGTCTTGCATATGTCCTGCCTGGGTTCAATCCCCAACATCCCAGAGGGCCTTCCAAGTACCACCAGCAATGACCCTTTGAGTGCAGAGACAGAGGTAATTCCTGTGCACTGCCAGGTATGGCCCCCAAGCAAGCACACAAATGAACAAACAAAAATAGAACTCCAACTCACTCATTTATCTTTATAGCATTACCCAAATTCATTGAAAAATATTTATGTAATTAAGCACTTATTTGAGAGTTGGTTTCATAGAGGATCAATGATCCTCAGATGTCAGATGCTACAGAGGCAAGGTAGAAAATATAAAGGAACTTTTTGAAATTTATTAAAAATTAACCCCAAAACAAAAGCAAACAAACAAACAAAAAACCTACCCTGGCAACACCAGAAACCGTGATAGAGCCAGAGAATTTGTAAAGATTAGACAGTTCCAATTTTCATCAGTGCTTTTCTCTGAAATTAAATTACCTCTCTGTCTATATCTATGTTTCATTGTCAGGAGTGTGTCCTCATCATTGCTGCCTTAATTTCTGTTTTTCTTTGCTTTCATCTCTTCTATAGTTTAACCTTGGATTGACCCTTCAACCTTTGCCCTGATTTAATAGTCATAGGGGAAGAGAGACTAGTAATAAAGAGGCATATTGGGGAGGTGGGTATGTATAAAGAAATTGGGTACATTGGTAGTAGGAAATGGACATTGAAGTTGAAACATTGTATTCTAGAAGTCCAATTATGAATAAATTTGTAGTTCACAGTATTAAAATGACCAGTTGTTTAAACTTCATGGTTGCTCAGGAGACTACTTATAATTTAGCACAATCATTAAACTACAAGAGAGACTAGAAATAAAGTGTTCTATGATTTTCTTTGTAAATTTAGTTTATAGGTTTTCTTTGGCTTTATTTCTTCGATAAATCTTAAGCAGTGTCACAAGACTGATAACAACAAAAGAGAAAAGACAAAAGGGAGTTAATGAGAAGATAACTATAAGACAGAGAAAATATGGCAAATCTACACATATACAAGTTCTGGCATGTTAGGTTGACTTATATTTAAGTGTGCAGAAAAAAATAGTAGGAAAGGAAGGAGACTAAAAAATAGTGCAGGGAAAGATAAAAAGATTTTTAGTTTATATAAACTAAGATCAAAGAATAGTTCTTTATATCATCTGACATTATTAAATCATGGTTGTATCTAAATATTTATCTTCATACGCCTTTTAAATGTATAAATTATAAGACCCAATATGACAAAAGTAGGTTTTTAAAGAAAGAGAATTATTTGCATATTAAAAACCAGGAAGCTTGTTACTATATATATTTTTTATTATACTGGAGTCAGGCCTGAGAGTGTGAACCTTTAACAAGTTCAAGGCAATTGAAGACAATGTTTCATCTAGGTCAATCCAAAATGAGAGAGCCACTCCTCACCCCCAAAAAACCTACTGAAAAGCAATTTGGTTTTGGAGGGGTATTTAAGGGGGATATTTCAATCACGTCCAACTGTTCTCAGACTAGATGTGGTGTCCTCAGAACCCAGGTTTAGCACATGCAAAGCAAACACCTTACCCACTCAACTATCTCTTCGGCCCTGTAAAGCAAATTGGTATCTCTCTTGAGTTTTCAGAAATAATTGTTAGATAATTCTATCAAGAATCACAAACCAAAAATGTAAAAGAAAAAAAAATAAGAATCACAGTGACACATTTTTGAGTCTTCTTTTTCCATGTTCCCTTTCATAGAACACGTTCAACAGACATGCCAACATCTAGTGACTCTCACTTACTAGATTGGGCAAGGGACAGTTCATCTTTCTCTCAATTTCATGTCTACAATCCTGAGGTGACCAGCCAGGATTCCATGTACATCTGATGAGGTTTTTGTACTCCTGCTATATCCAGCTTTAATTTGGGAAGAAGAGAAAATGAAATCTTGGGATAGCAAATCATCCGGGCCAGCTTCTTTATGCTAATCAGTTTTACTACTGTCAATTTTCAGCAACAGCTGTCTTGCAGGGGTGGTGGTCACTAGACAGTGACACAGCTGTGGGATTCAGATGAGATAACTGTTGTACAATCACTATCAGGCCATATTGGAATGCAAACTACCATAAGCCTCATTCATATCCAAGGGTGAGGAAAAAAATTCTTAGACTAAATCAACTAAAATAAGCACGTACCCAATTGGGAAAACAAAACAAAATAGCTACCCAGAGATGTTTAGCCCTAAAGTTAGGTTTTCTCAGACTACTCAAATATAATATTTGGATTGAGCCAGAAAGATTGAAATAATTTCAGTTTATGATAATGGCCCTCAGGTTTAAGTTTTGCATGTAAGATTTAAATATTTATGCAAAAACATATGCCCTACTGTTGCTCAACACTACTTGACATTTCCAAATCCCAGGTCTTTATTGTGTAACTCAGAGGCTTTATTTCTGAATATAGAAACAATGGTCAGTGACTAATTTTGGACAGTGTATTATCAGAGTAAAAATACCATGTAATCATTGTAATAATTCAGCAACCAAATGGAACTCTATATGCATGTTATTTTCTTTTTCTGATGTAAGAATAGAATATTATGTTTGCATATTTTAGAAATGAATTCAGCAGTAATCATACAATTAATCATTACAATTAGATTTTCACATCTGATGTTTTAATTGTTCCACATATATGTTTATTTTTATATTTATCACAATTTTGCAAGCTTCAATAAGCATATTGGCTTATGATATTCCTTTTAAATACAGACATTTCTGTCTTGGAACACCTAAATCCTACTAATCTTTTTCAAGCCTTATTAAAAACTTTCCACAACGTTTTTTAGATCTTTTGGATACTTTGTATTGAAATGATTATATTCCCATCATAGATTTTTGTCCAAATTTAGATCTCTATAACTTCTCTATATTTCTCTTTAAAGACACGCTTTATTTCTTAAATATACGAATTTGTTGAAACTGAGTTTCATGATTGATTCATTTGAGATCTATTTTATCCTACTGAATAAGTGCTGAGTGAGAAAAAAGTTGATTAAATAAACTATTTGGATATTTGAGGAGGGAATCATACTCATTATTCAATTTTGATTAAATATGGGCACCAAGATGCATGACAAGTGACAAAGTGACACATTACTAATCAGGACCATCAGATCAGTTAACCTAGACTGTGAAAGGCCTGTTCATAGCTTTGTCATATGCATGGGCTCAAAGTGATTATTATTATTGCAGAGTTGTCTAAATTGATTTAGTAAGGGTACAAGCTAAAAGATTTCCTATATATTTGGTTTATAGATGGTGGAAAAATAGACACATTGTTATAATGCTAAAGTATATGACTTATTTATATTTCTAATGTCCAATTTCCTGGTTTGCCTGATTCTAAAATACTCTTGGTAGAAATTTAATGTATCTAGCTTGATTTTATTTATTATAATTTATCCTATTTAACACAGGTGTGCATAATTAGAATACAATATACAACATGCTAATGACATAGGAAGTTGTACTTACTTCGATAAAAAGAAAAAAGAACTGAGGCTCAGTATTAAAAAATGTGCCCTATTTTGTGATGATTAAAGAGGGCTAGTCAATTAAATATTTAGTTGTTTTATTTAATTCGTAGTTTAGTGATATTGTCTAGTTGACTTCATAGAGGTCTGGTTTGGGAAATTAATATTAATAAACATAATCATACAAAAGGATAAGAATCACATATGTGGGACCAGAGTGATAGTACAGCAAGTAAGACTTTTACATGTATGCATTCAACTCAGGTTTGATCTCATATGGTCCCCCAAATATCACCAGGAGTTATTTATGAGTGTGGAGTAAGCCTTGAATATTACCAGGATAAGATTTTTATATTTTTTCATATACTATTGTGCCAATAATTAATAAACACCATCCATTCTAATAGGTATAATAGTCTACTTTTAGTCTGGAAAGAAACAGCATTGCCAACAGTATTTGAGCAAATAATTGAAAGTAATCAATCAGAGATATGTTTTCTGGCTTAATCTAGAACTAATTTCTCAGGGAAGTTGGAATAGACAGTTAATTCAATTTGGGGAAATCTGTCTCCTCTCCAATCTATATTATACATCCTAAATTAAAACATCTTAAAAATAAACAGACAAAAACATAACAGAAATATGTAAAAGGTAAAATTGGCATAGAATAATTTGAAATAGGACAGAGTCCCAGAGATATGGGGCAGAAAATACCCTGAAGAAAGATAGTAGGCATTATGAACAAACTTGGGGGGTACTACGTGAAATACATGCTTCTCAGAGGGACAATAAACTCCACTTGGATGGAAATGTTTGAGATGATGAAATTCTCAGGCAAGATGTTACAGAGGCAGTTACAGCTGGAGATTAGTATTTAAGAATAAAAATACTGAGATATTTAAAATTGCATTTGAAGGTCAAAAGAAGAAAAAAGAAATATACAAGGAAAATTTAGGAATCTCCTAAATTTTGGGCTTAAAAGTAAAAGTTCTAAGAGAAGGGAATCTAGAAATAGTCATAAGTGTGTAAGGCAGGGATTACAGAAGAGAACAAATGTAATTGGAAAGGCTTGAAATGAATGACAATTGAGAAGTTTGTATGATGTAGCTCAGGTTTTTATTTAATGATCACAAGGATCATTTTGGAAAATCTGGGATTGGACCTGTGTTTGATTCCCGACATTCCATATGGTCACCTCAGGCCAGGAGTGATTTCTGAGTGATTAGCAAGGAGTAACACCTGAGTGTCACCAGGTGTGGGTGGCCCCAAAACAAAAAACAAACAAAAACCCCTAAAAATAATAAATATTTTGTGGAGATGGCAAAGTTATTGTATTTATAAACTAAAGACAGTGAGCATGCATTTCTATGAAGAATAGCCAAATGGCCAATATGAAACTCACCACAAAGAGTAGTGGTGCAGTGTGGAAATAACCTACACTAACAACTATCATAACAATCTTAATGAGTGAAGTAGAATGCCTGTCTCAAATAAAGGCAAGGGTTGGGAAGTATTGGGGGCATTGGTAGTGGGAATGTTGCACTGGTGAAGGGGGTGTTCTATTTATGACTGAAACTCAACTACAATCATGCTTGTAATCATGGTGCTTAAATAAAGACTATATAAACAAATTAAAGAGCAAGGTAATAGAATAATTAGACTGAGGGATTGGCAAGGCAAAGGAAATGACAAGGCAAAAAAATAACTTTTTCAGCTCTAAGAGACCATATCTAGGATTCAGATTTGAGGTATACACATTGGTATATTTTTATATCTTGGCTTTATTAATTGGCTACATTAATCTGAAATGGTTAATTAATGATATTAGATTGAAGTCTATGCACCTAATAGTTCATACTAAATATTTTTAATTCATATTTCTTGCAGAACATTTCTTACAAATTATTGGAGCTGAGTATAGAATTGTATGCTTCATATCTAAGGATGCTTCTTGTACCTGCTGATAAATGTCTTTAATAGAAGATATTATTATCATGCAATAAAAACACTGGTAAAGGAGGGTGTTCTGTTTATGATTGAAACCAACTACAATCATGCTTGTAATTATGGTGCTTGAATAAAAATTTATAAAATTAAGAAAAATAAATGGACGCCAATGGAATAAACATTATAATTACAAACATTTCCAATTTTTATTTATTGGCATAATAATGTCTAACTACCATTTCTTTTTTTTCATTTTTTATTTAAACATCTTGATTACATAAATGATTGTGATTAGGTTTCAGTCATGTAAAGAACACCCCCTTCACCAGTGCAACATTCCCACCACCAACGTCCCAAATCTCCCTCCATCCCACCCCACCCGCACCTGTACTCCAAACAGGCTTTCCAGTTCCCTCATTCATTCACATGATTATGGTAGTTCTTTGTGTAGTTATTTCTGTAGCTATACTCTCCACTCTTTGTGGTGAGCTTCAGGAAGTGAGCTGGAAGTTCCAGCCCTCCTCTCATTGTCTCTAAGGATTGTTACAAAAATGACTTTTATTTTTCTTAAAACCCATAGATGAGTGAGACTATTCTGTGTCTCTCTCCCTCTGACTTATTTCACTCAGCATGATAGATTCCATGTACATCCATGTATAGAAAAATTTCATGACTTCATCTATCCTGGCGGCTGCATAATATTCCATTGTGTATATGTACCACAGTTTCTTTAGCCATTCATCTGTTGAAGAGCATCTTGGTTGTTTCCAGAGCCTGGCTATTGTGAATAGTGCTGCAATAAATGTAGGTGTGAGGAAGGGGTTTTTGTATTGTATTCTTGTGTTCCTAGGGTATAGCCCTAGGAGTGGAGTAGCTGGGTCAAATGGGAGCACAATTTCCAGATTTTGGAGGAATCTCCATATCGCTTTCCATAGATGTTGGACTGGACGGCATTCCCACCAGCAGTGGATAAGAGTTCCTTTCTCTCCACATCCCCACCAGCACTGATTGTTCTCATTCTTTGTGATGTGTACCAATCTCTGCGGTGTGAGGTGGTATCTCATCCTTGTTTTGATTTGCATCTCCCTGATGATTAGTGATGTGGAGCATTTTTTCATGTGCCTTTTGGCCATTTGTATTTCTTTTTTATCAAAGTGTCTGTTCATTTCTTCTCCCCATTTTTTGATGGGATTAGATGTTTTTTTCTTGTAAAGTTCTGTCAGTGCCCTGTATATTTTGGATATTAGCCCCTTTTCTGAAGGGTGTTGGGTGAATAGTTTCTCCCACTAGGTGGGTGACTCTTGTATCCTGGGCACTATCTCTTTTGAGGTGCAGAAGCTTCTCAGTTTAATGTATTCCCATCTGTTGATCTCTGCTTCCACTTGTTTGGAAAGTGCAGTTTTCTCCTTGAAGATGCCTTTAGTATCAATGTCATGGATGTTTTACCGACGTGTTGTTCTATATACCTTATGGTATCAGGTCTGATATCGTGGTCTTTAATCCGTTTGGATTTTACCTTCGTACATGATGTTAACTGGGGTCTATGTTCCCTTTTTTGCAAGTGGCTAACCAGTTCTGCCAGCACCACTTGTTGAAGAGATTTTTCCTGCTCCACTGAGGATTTCTTGCTCCTTTGTCAAATATTAGGTAATTGTATGTCTGGGGAACATTGTCTGAGAACTCAAGCCTATTCCACTGATCTGAGGGTCTGTCTTTATTCCAATACCATGCTGTTTTGATAAGTATTGCTTTGTAGTATAGTTTAAAGTTTGGGAAAGTAATGCCTCCCATTTTCCATTTCCCTAGGAGTACTTTAGCTATTCGAGGGTGTTTATTGTTCCTGATGAACTTCATAAGTGTTTGATCCACTTCTTTGAAGAATGTCATGGGTATTTTTAAGGGGATCACATTAAATCTGTATAATGCTTTGGGGAGTATTGCCATTTTAATGGTGTTAATCCTGCCGATCCATGAGCAGGGTATGTGTTTCTATTTCCGTGTGTCCTCTCTTATTTCTTGGAGCAGGGCTTTATAGTTTTCTTTGTATAGGTCCTTTATGTCTTTGGTCAAGTTGACTCCAAGATATTTGAGTTTGTGTGGCACTATTGTGAATGGGATTGCCTTCCTGACTTCCATCTCTTCCCTAACCTTATTGGTGTATAAAAAGGCCATTAATTTCTATAGGTTGATTTTGTAGCTTGCCACCTTGCTATATGAATCTATTGTTTCTAGAAGCTTTTTGGTAGAGTCTTTAGGGTTTTCTAGGTAGAGTATCATGTCATCTGCAAACAATGAGAGCTTGATTTTGTCCTTTCCTATCTGGATTCCCTTGATATCTTTTTCTTGCCTGATCGCTATAGCAAGCACTTCCAGTACTATGTTGAAGAGGAGTGGTGAGAGCGGACAGCCTTATCTTGTACCAGAATTTAGAAGAAAGGCTTTTAGTTTTTCTCCATTGAGGATAATACTTGCCATTGGCTTGTGGTAGATAGCTTCAACGAGATTGAGAAAGGTTCCTTCCATTCCCATCTTGCTGAGAGTTTTGATCAAGAAGGGGTGTTGGACCTTATCAAATGCTTTCTCTGCATCTATTGATATGATCATGTGATTTTTATTTTTCTTGTTGTTGATGTTGTGTATGATGTTGATAGATTTAAACCATCCTTGCATTCTGGTATGAAACCTACGTGGTCATAGTGTATGATCTTCTTGATGATGCATTGATGATGCAAAATCCTATTTGCCAGGATTTTGTTGAAGATCTTTGTATCAGCATTCATCAGGGATATTGGTCTATAATTTTACTTTTTAGCAGCGTCTCTGTCTGGTTTTGGTATCAAGGTGATGTTGGCTTCATAAAAGCTATTTGGGAGTGTTCCTGTTTTTTCAATTTCATGGAAGAGCTTGGCTAGGATTGGTAGTAGCTCCTCTTGAAAGATTTGAAAAAATTTATTAGGAAATCCATCTGGGCCTGGGCTTTTCTGTTTGAGCAGATGTTTGGTTACAGTATCAGTATCAGTATCAGTAGTGTTGGGGGTGTTTAGATATGCTACATCCTCCTTACTTAAATGTAGAAGGTTATAAGTGTCCAAGAATGTTTCCATTTCTTCTAGGTTCTCATGTTTAGTAGCATAAAGTTTCTCAAAGTATTCTCTGATTTCCCTTTGGATCTCTGCAATATCTGTCGTGATCTCCCCCTTTTCATTTCTAATACGGGTTATCAGATTTCTCTCTCTCTTTTTTTTGTGAGTTTTGCCAATGGTCTATCAATCTTGTTTATTTTTTCAAAGAACCAACTTCTGCTTTCATTGATCTTTCGGATAGTTTTTTGGTTTTTCACTTCGTTGAGTTCTGCTTTCAGCTTTGTTATTTCCTTCTGTCTCCCTATTTTTGGTTCCTTTTTTTGGTCATTTTCTAATTTTTTGAGCTGCATCATTAAGTTATTCAGGTATGCCCTTTCTTCCTTCCTGATGTGTTCTTGTAGAGCTACAAGTTTTCCTTTCAGGACCACTTTTGCTGTGTCCCATAGATTCTGGCAGTTTGTGTCTTCATTATCATTTGTTTTCAGGAAAGTTTTGATTTCATCTCGAACCCACTGGTTGTTCAGGAGCAGATTGTTTAATTTCTAACTGTTAAAGTTTTCTTCTGTGTGGCTTTATCGTTCACATCTAGTTTCAGAGCCTTGTGGTCAGCAAAGGTAGCCTGCAAGATTTCGATTCTCTTGATTTTATGGAGGTATGTTTTATGTGTCAGCATGTAGTCTATCCTGGAGAATGACCCATGTACATTGGAGAAGAATGTGTATCCAGTTTTGGGGGGATGGAGTGTCCTGTACATATCTACTAGTCCTCTTTCTTCCATAACTCTTTTCAGGGCTAGTATGTTTTTATTGGGTTTCAGTCTGGTTGACCTATCAAGTGTTGATAGGTTGTGTTGAGGTCGCCCACAATTATCATGTTATTATTGATTTCTTCTTTCAGATTTGTCAGTAATTGTATTAGATAATTTGCTGGTCTCTCATTGGGTGCATATATGTTTAATAGTCTGATTTCTTCCTGTTGCACGTATCCCTTGATTAGTACATAGTGTCCATCTTTGTCCCTTACCACTTTTCTGAGTATAAAGTTGGTGTCATCAGATATTAATATGGCCACCCCAGCTTTTTGGAGGGTTTTGTTTGCTTGGACGATTTTCCTCTAGCCCTTGATTTGAGTCTATGTTTGTTCTTACTATTCAGATGTGTTTCTTGTAGGCAGAAGAAGGTTGGATTCGTCTTTTTGACCATTTTTGCCACTCTGTGTCTTTAAATTGGTGAATTTCGTCCATTGACATTGAGGGAGATGATTGTCATAGGATTTAATGCCATCTTTGTAGATAAGTTTGCTGTGTTTGTTGGTCTCTCTTGTCTTAGAGTAGACCTGTCTGTTTTTCTTTTAAGGCTGGTTTTTCATCTGTGCAGTTTCTGAGCTGTTGTTTATCCATGAAGCTATGCATTCTTCCTTCAAACCTGAAAGTAATTTGGGCTGGTGCAGTATTCTCGTTGAGGCATTCATTTCATTCAGTCTCGTCACAATGTCCCACCACTGTCTTCTTGCTTTAAGATTTTCTTGTGACATGTGTGCTGTAAGTCTTAGGGATCCTCCTTTGAATGTAATTTCCCTTTTTGATCTTGCTTCTTTCAGTATTCTATCTCTATCTGTAGGATTTGTCATTGTAACGAGGATGTGTTTTGGGGTTTTTCTCTTTGGGTCTCTTTTAGCTGGTACTCTTGGTGCATGCAGGATTTGATTGCATGTAGTCTTTAACTCTGGGAATATCTCTTTGATGATGTCTTTGACATTTGATTCTTCCTGGAGATCTCCATCCTGGGTTTCTGGGACTCCAATGATTCTTATGTTGTTTCTGTTGAGTTTATCAAAGATTTTTATTTTCATTTGTTCACATTCCTTGAGTACTTTTTCCATTGCCTGTTCGTTTGTCTTAAGGTTCTTTTCAAAATTCCTCTGTTGTGTTGAGTTTTTCTGCATCACATCTTCCAGTACTCTGATTCTCTCCTCAGCTGCTGATACCCTGTTGGCGAGGCTATCCATTGAGGTTTTTAGTTGAGCAACCGTGTTTTTCAGATGTTATTCCTGTTTGGAGTTTTATGATTTCTTTGTGTTCTGTTCAGATCTATCTATGCTTTTTTTGAGTTCTACGAACATCTTCCATATTTCTATTCAAAACTCCTTATCTGAGAGGTTAATAATGTGATTGGAATTTATTAGGTTATCCTAGCTTTTGTCTTCATTCTCTGTGGATGGTTATTGCCTGAGAGGTTTCCCCATTGTCACACTCGTAGTGTGGTTTTTCCTGTGTGTTGTGGTGGAGTTCATTGGTTAGAAAGAGTGCGCGGCTGTGAAGTGAAGCGAAGCGGCCATGTTCTTTTGCTGCCTCTAGTTGACAGTCATCAGAGTGAACAAAGGCACAGCCAGGCCGAGGCTCCACAGGCCAGAGACCTCAGCTTATTGGACAGCGACCCACATAGCCAGAATGTACTTACTGGGCAGCTTCAAAATGCAGTTTTTTGGGGGTGCGCTCCCTAGGCCTCTGAGGAAATCTTCAGGGATTCAGAAACACAGGTAGATAGGCGCAGAAACTAACTACCATTTCTGAACAGAGTTGGAAGTCATGGTCTTCAAGATTGGTAGAGTGTGCAAATTAAATGAATATGTCAGTGCATATGTCTACACATACATCTATTTAACTATCATCTATCTGCTCACTATTAAATAAATAATAATTTACATAAATTAGAAGTATTTATAATTACTCTTTTCTAATGAAGAATTCTATATTGATTTTATAAATGAAGAGACTGAAATTTTAGAAGAGAAGTACAAATTAAGGGACTTGGTGTAGGGTCATGCAACTTGTAGAGAATTTCAGATAGGATAAAAATCCAGTTCTGCCATTCAGGCACTTTCTGCCTTTTAAAAGTATAAACAGGACAAATAAGTCTGAGGTATATTTTATAAGGGATAGGAAAAAGCTATTATTGGAAGTTGTGTCCTGAATTACATAGAATTCATGATGTGACCTAGTTTTTTTTTTTTATAAACTTTTATGGAACTTGTTGCAGTAAGTTGGAGAGAAAAGAGAACATAGTGGATTTCATTTCTAGAAATGGACTAGAGACATGTTCAACATCACCCAAATTGCATAGGACTAGGCCAAAACCACAACTAGATCTTGTGCCTATAAATCCTCAATTTATTCCCATAGATCTCATAGAAACCATGTTAAAGTGGTGAATTTATGAATTTCTCAATGATCTTCGTCCTTCTGTGATTTAAAACTTCTTAGGGCAGAATCTCCTTGTCAAGTTCAAGTCACTTGTGTTTTGTCCTGCTTAAAAGTATTTTGTTTTTGTTTGTTTGTTTTGGGGTTACATCCAGTGATGTTCAGGAGCACACCCTGTCTCTGCAATCAGGAATTATTCCTGGGGGGAACATATGGGTTCCTAAAGATTGAATCCAGATGGATCAAGTGCAAGGCAAATGCCCTAATCACTGTTCTAGAGTTTTCTTGTCTATTTATGGTGTGACTAGGTAGTCTATTTTTCTGTTCTAAGCTGAATGATATAAAAGATCTAAGTCATAGAAATAGAAGAGCAAAGTAGCACATTTGCCTCTGGGCTGCCAAAGCAGGTTTGACCCCCTGCAACCTTTAGAGTTCCCTGAGCACCACCAGGGATAATTATTGAGCACAGAGTCAGGCATAGATCCTGAGCATAGCCGGGTGCAGCCCTAACACAAAAACAAAACTCAGTTCTAAGATGCATGGTAAGTGATGGATTGCCTATTTTATTGAAAATGTTGCTATTAGCATAAAATATTCTACATGCAATGTGTTTTATGTCCCTATTGAAGGAGAGTCAACATCCACACATCATCATTAGGATCATGTGAATAATAATTAATAAAAAATTTACAAATTTTTTATTTGAACACTATTACAAAGTTATAGTTACAAAGTTGTTCATGATTGAGGTTCAGTTATATGGTGTCCAATACCCTTCATCATTATACATTTCCCACCACCAATGTTCCCAGTTTTCCTCCCACAGCCCCTTGCCTTCTCCCATGCCTTCCTCTGTGACAATTATTTTTTCTCTTTCTTGCTCTGTCTCTCATTTTTTTCCTTTTAGACTGTGACTAATAATAATATTTTGGGGGGGTTGGGGCCATATTCAGCAGTGCTCAGGGATGAGACCAGAAATCATTCCTGGCAGGATTAGGGGATCATATGAAATGTCAGGGAACAAACCCAGATCAGCCACATGCAAGGCAAATGTCCTGTGCTGTCGCTCCAGCCCAATAATAATTTTATTAAGGAATTATTATGTAATTTTATTAAGGAAGGTAGTGGCTATGATCAGGTACTACTATTTAGGGACACTTTTCATTGCTTGGGATAAAATTTTTCATGCTTCTCTAAATAAGTTTTGGTCTTTTCTGAAACTAGCCATAGTTTGTGATTATGTAAGGCACTATTGCTCCTTTTAGTGTGGCTAAACTTTAGAAATAGATGCTGCAGAGTTAAAACACCACCTGGGATATTTCTCCCTTCAAGCAGGACAGTAATTGTAACAGGATTTGCTTTGTGGGTTTATTTTAAACATTCCTTAAAAAGGAGGGTTTGTAATTTTCCTTCAGATTACAAGCTGACATTTAAAAAAAAAACACAGGGAATGCAGCACTTCTGTGTGGTGGCAGCTGATAATTATCATGGTGTGAGTGGGGCTGGATATAACCCAGGCATTTTAAGAAACATGGCTGATTACAGTGCGTTAAGAGGAACTCAATTTGGGAATTTTGCTTTGTGAGGCAAATGGAACTGTTTTGCTTCACCAGTTCACCAATCTCATAGCATTGCGTTTTTTTTTGCTCTCCAACCAAAAGCCATCTTTGTATTTCCTGTCACAGGGCTCGTCCCAGGAAGTGGATGTGCAAAACTACAACATGAAATGTAGAAAAATCTTCTTAAAAGAGCTGTAGGTATCTTTTCCTCACCAAGTATGCCTTTCAAAGAGTTCAGTCTGAAAGAGCATTCTGCAACATTTAAAATAGTTCCTTTTTTTCTCAGAGAAAGGAAAGAAATCATTTTTGAAGCTAATGTTCAAATAAGAAAATTTCAGTCAGGGTCTGCTGGAATAGGACATGCACACCAAGGGAAGTTAGTGGGAAGAGTTAATTCCAAGTAGCTTGGAAGAAGTGAGGGAAAATGATTTCTCAAGGAAAAGAAAAAAGAGATTCAGGAGACTTCAACAGAAAGACTTGGGTTGAACACTGAATTTTCTTTTATTTAAATTTTGAAATTAATTGTAGTTTCATGAGTTGGTTCTGATATGTGGCATAAAAGAAATGGGTGTATAATTGTGTGTGTGTGTGTGTGTTTGAGAGATGAAGAATGAATAACACAGTTCAAGAAAGAGACATACAGAGATACTCAAAAAGAATCAGAGATAATATCTGAGCAGGACATTTCTGAACACCTATGGTCTAAAAGTCTATTGAAACTTTTAAATTCCCCAAGAATGAAGGTTGTAGTAATTTCCATTACAGTATAATGATTCAATTTTATATAATACAAAGTTATTAATTGCTCAAGTTCTAAGTATTTAACATAACTGTGGCCCAACCTCTCCCTGAGAAAATGTCTGCAATCAGGGCAGATGTAGATTATTTGGAATTCTAGATCATCTTAAGGAAAAAAAGATCACAAAATCATAACTATAACTTAGACCAATTATCAAGGAAATAACCTAGAGGCGTTGTGAACTTCTTTAGTTTTGTGAACTAACTTCTTTAGTTTTAGGAAAATAAAATTTATTTTATTAATTTTGGCTTTTGGCCACACCCAGGGGGCACTTCCAATAGGAATTGGGAGGACCATATGGCATGGCAGGGTGCCAGGAATACAAAGTAAGCATCCAACATGCTGTACTTTCTCCAGCACTTATGGTAAATCTATTTTTTGGGGGGGGCGGAAATCACACTTGGCTGTGCTCAGGGGTTACTCCTGGATCTACGCTCAGAAATTGCTCCTGACAGGCTTGGGCAACTATGTGGGATGCTGATATTTGAACCACCATCCTTCTGTATGCAAAGCAAATGCCCTACCTCCATGCTATCTCTCTGGCCCCAGTAAATCTATTTCTATTTGGGAAATACTCTTGTCTATCTACAGCACTCACAGGGATCATATCTACATTACATGTTTTCAGTGATCTTTAAAGGATCATCATGTTTTATATATATATATGTATAAATTATTTTATTTAAAGAACTTGAATCACATAGTTAACATAGTTGATCATAATACAGGCTTCCAGGTAAGTGGGAATAAAATTTTTAAAAAAGAAAATAAAAATAAGAAATACAAAAAGAGTACAGCAAAAAGAAAATGTGTAAAAATTATTGTAGCTTGCAATGAAGTCAATAAGTCATTGTCAGGTGTTTTAATAAGCTTTTGTTGCTAGTATATTACCTTTTGTTTCTAAATATTAGGTAGCAACATATTGTTGTCTAAATAATTGTGTTTATAAGGTGATAACAGTACTAAAAATTGAAGTTGTCCAGGAATTCCAAACACTATTGCTGATATTGCAGTTTTATATATTTTGCAGTATATACCAAGCCTTCCAGAAGTACAAGAAGGTGGGAAGGAGGCTGTACACATTCACTCCAGAAAAGTCCTGGAAATGTCACTATGGTTTTTAAGATTGACTCTTCTTTTGTCATTTTCCTTCAACAACAATCTTGCACCCTATCTTATTTGCCTTCATTTATTTCTTTTTTTTTCTTTTTTTTTTTTTTTTTTGGTTTTTGGGCCACACCCGGTGACGCTCAGGGGTTACTCCTGGCTATGCGCTCAGAAGTCGCTCCTGGCTTGGGGGACCATATGGGACGCCGGGGGATCGAACCGCGGTCCGTCTCCTAGGCTAGCGCAGGTAAGGCTTACCTTACCTCCAGCGCCACCGCCCGGCCCCGCCTTCATTTATTTCTACCTTCTCCTAATTCATTCTTATAGACAGGACAACACATTGTTCTTCCCTTTACTGCATCTTCAAGTCTCCAATCTGCATTAAACATTTAGCATTGTGTCAACTTAGCATTAGCATTAAAATATGAATTATCTCTGCTTAAAATGACTGTATTGAATCACCTTGCTTTGTGACAATTAACAGTGGCTCTTAGGATGGGTCTTAATCTACTTCAACTGGTGAATATATAAGGGGAAACTTGGACACACTAACATACACTTACATATACTAAAATAACACTAACATATGCAGGGGAATAGCTCAATGAAGAAATACGAGGGTAGCAATCTTTAAGCCAAGAAAGATGCTTGCCAGATAATTATCCTGCCTATATCATGATCCTGGATTTCAAGCTTCCTAGAGATTTGAGAAAATTCATTCTGTGGTTTACACCATGTAATCTATGGTATTTTGCTGCATTAGATCTAGCAAATGGATGCTGTTAGCTAAAATGAATCAGATTATCACGAAACAACATTTCACCTCAACATGATGGCTAATAGAAAATGCTCACAAAATGCCTATTACATGCGTTAATTAAATGAATAAACATGCTTGCATAAATGTGTAGATTTCAATAGGTATTAATGATGGCAAAGTACTCTTCCTTACTTTTTCCCTAGGATAATATTAAACTATAAGGAAAGATTGTCATAAAAATATAAAATTTATATTTTAGTAGTTTTTGTGACTATTAAATATGGACATTAATTGCATCATTTATTAGTATAAATTTAAAGAAATAGATGGTCAAAGTTCCAACTAAAATTATTAGAACATCAAAATCATGACATTCTTTTCCAGATGAAATTGATGTCTCCTAGTTACTTTGTACTTTTCTAAAATCATGGTATTGTTGGATATTTTACATATTTCTTTTAGGTTGCTGTTTAAAATAATAAAAAGTCACCTCTACAACATGTTTGTAACCGTAGTGATTAAATAAAGATATTAGTCAAAACATTTTATTTATACTACAAGAAGCACCAAAAATAAAATAAAATGATAAAATGTCTTCAAATGTAAGACTCTCTATAGCCAAGTATTTCTGAGGCCAGCTTTGAAAAACTGACCCATACAGTGGGCCTCTCATAGGTCATAAGACTAATCATGTTAGTTTACTTATCTGTAATCAATTATCTATGGCTATTCTGGTGAGTAGGACAATTCAGGAAAACTAATCATTTTTTTCTATGTTGTTATGACAAAAGCCTATTAGGAGAAACAAGTATCCTTCCTTGTATTAAAGGAAAGTGTCCATGCCTTCTACTGAGTGAGTCTTTAGTTCTTGGAAAGATTTCATTCAAAGCACTGACTCATCAACTCATTTGCCTATCGTGCTGTTTACTTATTTTATAAACATTATTTATGAACCCTTACTTTTAAAGCAAGGAATTGTTATTTTCAGCATCATAGCACATTTAGTAAGTTGTACCGTCTTTCCTACTAATTAATAGCTTTCCTTTTTAAGTTGTTCTGGAATGTTGTTCTTTACTTTCTGCAGTGCTTATTTTCATATACGGATACAAAATAGTGCATGTAGTTAAGGAAACTTTTTTTGTAGAATAGTTCAAGTTTTCCATAAAAGCTTAAGGCATTATAAATATAAGTATCCTTTCACCCTAGCTTATATTTTAAACCCCAAGGTCTTATGACTAAATCAAAGTGACTAAAAATGATCTGAACAATATCTTCAGATAATATTTATTTCATGGTTAGTCAAAACCCAAGTAAATATTCAGATTTATACATTTTCCCTCATGTTGGGTGGATCTGTTGAGCTACTCTAAAAGAAGAAAAACGTTCTAATTGTCTAGGATTTCTACAGATTTTATCTTAGGCTTTCTCTTTTTATCGGTACTGCATCAAGTGAAATTTTGACTTGTCTGGATTCTCTGCATGTAAGTTTCCTACTCTTTTTCTTATGACTTTCTTACTTGCTTTGGTGACTTGCTAAGATTACATTGTCTGAGCTTGATGAGCTCGATTCTTGACATTCACACATACATAAAATCATAAGCTGTGTTTTGATGTTAGAAGAAAAGAAGAGTTGTCCAATTTTAAGGCACCTTATTTCTGGGGTGGATTCGGTAAATTTTTATCTGAGAAGTCAGCCTGTAAAAGAAATGCCTGAGGTGGAAAATTATGAAGGCAGCTATCTACAGAAGCAGCTCTTTATTTAACTACATCAATTCCCAGAAGCCATGACCCCTATGAATTGAATAAAATAGGTTGAATGGCTCGGTAGCCTAAAGGGTACAAAAATTCAACATCAGAAGAGACTCTCTTGTTTCAAGGATATAACTAACCTACTTTAAAAAAATCTTTAACTGGGGAATTTAAAGGATGTTCCTTCCTATTACAAGGTCAATAACTCCTTGGTTAGAACTGTCAAATTGTCTGACTTCAAAGAAGACACTTGGATATTGTTTTAAAAGGGAAGTCTCCTCCATTAGTGTACAAATAAATTAGTATTTCAAGGAAACCAATTTGCTTCTTTAAAACATGGCCTATTTATAATTTATTATTAGAGGCTGAGTTAACATTTAAAAATGCTGTCATGGAGCTACAAAGATAGTATATAAGATAGGGTACTTGCATTGCATGTAGCTGAGCCAGGTTTGATCCTCAGTATCCCATATGGTCTCATGAGCAAGGAAGTGATTCCTGACTGTAGAACCAGGAGTAACCCCTGATCATTTCCAAGTGTGGCCCCCAAAACAACAAAAAATAAAATACATAAAAATAAAAATGTTATAATGATTGCACAGTAATAATACTGGCACCAATGAGTACTAATAGCATCAGGCAGCTAATGTTTTAGGAATCTTAGAGGATTTGTGCATCTAATAAATGCAAGAGTCCCCAGCTTTATGAGGGATAAGCTGACGGGGAAGATGAGATCATCACCTATATTGATCTTAGTTTATAAAATTCTGGAGAGGTATGATTAGAAAGTACTTTTCCACACTGTACTCACTATTCTGTTTTATTATCCTCGTAATTTTATTAGACATAAATGTCCTTTTTAAAAGTATTTTAAAAATAATCATTGCATATGATGAAAATTATATGCCAGGTGCCTTTTTTGTACACTTATGGGAATTATTTACTTTGGTTCTAAATCTTTCAGAGCATTCAGACAAGCATTTATAACACGTTTCAAGACCTTTGTTCTGTCAGTACTAAAATTTTTGAAAAATTATATTTCTTTTTTTTTTATTAGGAAAAGTGATTATATTTTATTTTCTCTGTTCAACATACATCATTTATATATTGATATCCTATGAAAAGTATTTCTTTTTTAATTTAATTTTTATTTTGATCATAGTGGCTTACATATTGTTGACAATAATATTTTAGGTACATATTTACATAAAATCAGGGGGGGTTTCCATCACCAATTTGTCCTCCCTACAACTCCGTTTCTGTCCTACCTCCCATATGCTCTTCCCTCACCCCTAGGGCTGCCACGTAACTTGAAAAATTATATTTCTAAGAGAATTGGTCCAGGAAAGTGGGGATCTGGGTATTATATTTTCTTCTACTGACATGCTTGCTATCTTTTTATGACTGTGACCAAGATACTGATCTCCTCATAATATTTTTGGGGGAAGGGAGAGCACTGTGTTCATCTCTATGCTTTCTAAGCTCTTAAAACTCTATAATTAAAATACCTAGCTTGTTATTAATATGAAATTATATACAAGTATTTCTGGAAAAATTCTTCAACATGTGCACGTAATAGTCTCAAACTTAATTTACTTTTGAGGGTGTGGAAAATTCCAGAACTCTTTGGTTTTAAAATATTTACTTTCACCAATTTTTATAAATGAACAACAAGATCTTTAGGAAAGCATTTGAATTTTGTACTTAAGATGATTAATTTACTTTATTTATTTATACATTCTGCACTATATCCATACACTTAAAAAAACCCACATTGAAAAACCCTCAAAATTATATGTTGAAGTTTCTATTGTAGTGAGGAAGTAAGGAAGAGCAATAATAAAAACAAAAATACAGCATTGTATGTAATCTTTTATTGTAGCTTATGCAGCATCTGTTACATGTAATGCATCAAAGGAGTGGAAAATAAAAATTAGAAGAGGGAAAGAGGATCAGAATTTGGGGAGGCTTTGTGTAATTATCATTAAAAATAAACTTTTTAAGACTAGAGGAAAATCATCCAAGCAAACAACTCTCTTAAAAAGTCTGGAGTGACCATATTAATATCAAATGACACAAAATTGAAACTCAGAAAAGTTATATGGGGCAGGGATGGTCATTTCATACTAATCAAAGGATATGGACAACAGGAAGAAATCACACTCTTTTATATATACACATGCAATGAAAGACCAGCAAAATATTTAATACAATTTTGACAAATCTGAAAGAAGATATCAATAGCAACAAAACAATAATGAGAGACCTCAACACTGACCTGTCATCCCTTCATAGGTCAACCAGGCTAAAATACAACAAGAATATACTAGCTCTGAAAAGAGAAATGGAAGAATGTGGATTATATATATACATGTATATGTGTGTATGTATATGGCACTCCATTCTCAGAAAACTGTATATACATTCTTCTCCAATGCTCATGGATTATTCTCCAGGATAGACCACATGCTAGCCCATAAAACATACCTCTATAAAGTCAAAAGGATAGAAACTGTACAGACTACCTTCTAAAATCACAAGACACTGAAATTATAAGTGAACTGCAGGGCTGGAGTGGTGGCGCAAGTGGTAGGGTGTTTGCCTTGGATGCGCTAACATAGGACAGGCCACGGTTCAATCTTCCGGTGTCCCATATGGTCTCCCAAGCCAGGAGCGATTTCTGAGTGCATAGCCAAAAGTAACCCATGAGTGTCACCGTGTGACCAAAAACCATCCCCCCTTAAAAACAAACAAACAAACAAACAAACAAACAAAAAAACCCCAAAAAACTAAAGAAGTGGACTCAGAAGGAAAACTTTAAAACCTGAAAATTAAACAGCTCACTGCTGAACAAATAGTGAATCAGAGATGAAATCAGAGAGGAAATCAAATCATTCATGGAAACAAATGACAGTGAGGACACAAATTATCAGAATTTATGAGACACAGCAAAGCGGTACTAAGAGGAAAATTTATAGCTTTGCATAAAAAGCTTAATTACACAGCTTATAAAATTAGAAAATGATTAACAAAAGAAAGCAAAAATAGGTAGGCAGAAGGAAATAACAAAGTTTAAAGCAGAAATCAATGAAGTGGAAATAAAAAAAAAACAATCTGAAAAATTAACAAAAGCAAAATTTGGTTGTTTGAAAAAGTAAACAAGATTGATAAACCGCTAGCAAAATTCACACACACACACACACACACATACACACACACACACACACACACACACACAACCAGAGAGAGAAACTTAATAAAATGAAAAGGGGAGATCATTACAGATGCTACAGAGAGTCAAAGGTAATCAAAGACTACTTTGAGAAACTCTATGCCACAAAACATGAGAACCTGAAAGAAATGAATAAATTCTTGGACTCATAATCTTTCATGCTTAAATAAGGATGATCTAGCATATCTAAGAAGACCCATCACTACTGAAGAAATTATAAGAGTAATCAGAAGTCTTCCCCAAAACAAAGCCCAGGACAGATGGATTTACTAATGAATTCTTTCAAACCTTTCTAGAGAAACAACCACTTTTCAGGATCTTTCATGAAATTGAAGAATTAGGAACACTTCAAAATAGTTTTTATGAAGCTAATAACACCCTGATACCAAAACTAGACAGAGATGCTGCAAGAAAAGAAAACTACAGACCAACATCCCAGATGAACAAAGATATGAAGATCCTCAACAAAATTCTGGCAAATAGGATCCAGAGTCTCATCAAGGAGGTCATACACCATGACCAAGTAGGATTCATTCCAGAATTGCAAAAAAAAAAAAAAAAAAAAAAAAGACTTTTTAATGGGTTTCTTTTAGAAGGCAACATTTGAACTTGAAGTAAAGGAGGGAGTGTGCTCTGTGGATTTTTAGAGAAAAGGTATTTCAAATGAAACTAGAAAAAAACCTGAGAGCTTCACAGTACCTGGAGTAATAAGGTTTATCAAGGAGAATACTAGAAGAAGGACACCTTGTATTCAACATTCTGTTAAAGTTTTCCATTTGCTTTTCCAAATCCAGTCTTTTCTCCACCCCAAGTTAAACTTGTTCTGATTGTATCAACAAGTTCCTTTGTCCTTTGTTCCTTTGTCCACTAATTTCCAGAAAGCTTCATCCAATAGGAAGTAATACCGTGTTTTCTGGCATATAAGGTGAACGGGCGTATAAGACGACCCCCTAATTTTGCAGTTAAAACATAGGTTTAGGCCTATATTCGCTGTATCAGACAGAATGTTCCTGTGCTGCATGTGTTCCTGTGTTCATGTACCACAGTGAGCCAATCACAACAAGCAAAGGTTCAAAGGTTATACTGTAATAGACTTCCTCTCTGACTCTGGCCAATCTGAACAGGCTTTTTACAGTGTAGATTCGGGTCCAGAACATTGTCTAATTTGCATGCATAAAAAGCCTGCTTGTATTGGCTGAGTTAGAGAGGCGGTCCGAGCAGCCTTGCAGTGATTGGTGCAGGATCAAATTGGAAAATTCGCTTTGTGGCAATATTCAGACAATTTTCATTTAGCGGCATATTGAAACATTTTTCAAGATATACTCGGTGTATAAGACGACTCCCGGATTTTTTTGGTCCCCGATGTTCAGTTGTCTTTTTTATTGTTTCAAAAGTCATCTTATATGCCGGAAAATACGGAAGGAAATTCCAAATCTTGAAAACAGTGAGACTAGTAAATTGGTTCCATGCTTCTAAACTACCAGGTAGCTATCAGGTCAACTTTGACCTACCAGGTAAAAATTTCCCCTTACCAAAAAGATCCTACCAGATTCCACTCTGCTTGGACTCATGCAATTCAGAACTGTCTAGCAGTGGTGTTAATTCTTTAGTGTCATGCCACATTTATAATTGATAATTTAAACCCTCATTTCAACTTTGTAAATATTATCTTATGAAACTCTCTCAATCTCCAGTTTAATTTTGTCATCTCTTCTCTTTTCAGACCCTAAGTGATCATGTATAATAAGGATATTGATGCTTATTCTGGGAGAGATACAAAAGAAAGACTCATTCTATATCTTCCAGCAGATTTGTTGAAGGCAGTTTATAAAAGGCAAATTTTGAACTAAGATTTGTTCAGAGATTGCTGTGAAAGCATAGAAAAGACATTTTATTTGTATTTGTTCTTTTGAATCAATCTCAAAGGCATCTCAAAGGCATTTCACTAACTCAAAAAGAGTCATAAATTTTACCATGACCTAAAGTCCTATAGACAACTAGTAAGACACATCCCTACTAATTTGGATGATAGTTTGAATTAAGTTGAAGCAAATCCTGTTGCATTACTAATGGCATAATTGGAGATTATTAACAGAATGTTAATTGAATCAAGTATCTATCACTTATTAAAAGATGTGTCATTTTTCTTCATATGTTATAAGTTCTCTGTTCTAAGAGTAAAATGCATTTAGAAACATTTTAGGGGTTATCTCAGGGATAAATTCATTTTCTGTGTATTCAGGAATAATACACATAATTAGTATTTGTATTTTTGGTACTAGGGAAACATGTACAGTGCTAGAGATAAAACTGGTCAACGCACTAGTGCCTTGCTTCCTAAATTCTCTGAACCTAAGAAATATATTATCTGATTTTCATTTATTAAAAACATATTTTTATATATCATGGTTTATATAGTTGCTCTTCATACATTTCTTTCTGCCACTTCATGTTCCAACATCCATCCCTCTATGAATGTAAAATTTCATCCATCATCTTTCCTAGATTCCCCCTTCCTCCAAGATGTACTCTTGAGAGCTATGCAACTTTGTTTTGCTTGTTTGCTGCTAAGTATTAATGGAATTACCAGGAAAAACTATAGCAAAAGAAAAGTTATGAAAATTATTATATCTCACAATGAGTTTATAAAGTTATTGTCTGAGGTTTACTAAGCTGTTCATTTTTTTTTTTTTTTTGGTTTTTGGTTTTTGGTATTTGGGCCACACCCGGCGGTGCTCAGGGGTTACTCCTGGCTGTCTGCTCAGAAATAGCTCCTGGCAGGCACGGGGGACCATAAGGGACGCCGGGATTCGAACCAACCACCTAAGGCAAAGTCCTAGGGACCACAGACCAAATAAAATAATAGCATACCTGGGGCTTTGTTTGGTTAGGTGTCTGCAGAGATTAATAATATAATAATAAAGCTGATCATTGGCATGACGGAGATTGTGGATTGTGGGTGCAATTGCCAAGAAATCAGCAGGGTGGGGACTTCGGCCCTCCTCCTGAGAGTACCCTAAGAAGCTCATTTCAAATGATTACATTTATATTTTATTTTATTAGGGTACAAACACAATAGATTTTTTAAATTAATGACATTTATAATGTAAAAATTAAAGTATAACATCTTAAATGGATATTCGAACTACTTTTACACAGCTAGGATTTTTCATTTTATCTTTTTTTTTTTTTTTGTTTTTGGGTCACACCTGGCAGTGCTCAGGGGTTATTCCTGGCTCCAGGCTCAGAAATTGCTCCTGGCAGGCACAGGGGACCATATGGGGCGCCGGGATTCGAACCGATGACCTCCTGCATGAAAGGCAAACGCCTTACCTCCATGCTATCTCTCCGGCCCCAGGAACAGCTAGGATTTTTGCAACAAATATTTTTCAAGGTTTACTATATTTTTTCTAGAAATGATATGTCAAAGTTAAAGAAGATGGAATGGGCAGGGGATGGGGATGCTATTTAGAAATAGTGTATAGGATTTGCATGTGTAATGACCTGGGTTCTAGCCACAGCATAGAAAGAAGAGAGAGAGAGAGAAAGAGAGAGAGAGAGAGAGAGAGAGAGAGAGAGAGAGAGAGGGAGGGAGGGAGGGAGGGAGAGAGGGAGAGAGAGAGAGAAGAAAGGAAGGAAAGAAGGAAGGAAGGAAGGAAGGAAGGAAGGAAGGAAGGAAGGAAGGAAGGAAGGAAGGAAGGAAGGAAGGAAGGAAGGAAAGAGGTATAGATGGAAGAAAGAAAGAAGAAAGGAAGTATGGAAGAAAGAAAGTAGGGAGAGAAGAATGGATGGAGAGTGAGAGAGAGGAAAGGTGGAAGAAAGGAAGGAAGGAACATTAGTTGAAGAACTGTGATAGAAAAATACAGTAGTGTTAAAAGACTAGGTTATATGACCTAATTTCGGGGGAATTTCATAAAAAATTTCTCTTGAAAAATAATATTGGAGTTTTTAATCAATTGTGCCTATAATATTACTTTTGTATAAAATAGTAACAGTAATTTTCAACAACAATAGCCCTTTCATACTTGGTAAATACAAAATTCCTTAAACTTGCCTGGTTGATTTAAGCACAAAGCAAGCTTATTTGTTGGTTTGATTGAATGAAAGGAGGCAGAAACTATGAACTTATCCATGACTGGGCTTTAGTATGAGGCCAGGCATCTACCAGGGTCCTTCTTATAGACCCTGTGGAGAACTGACATGCCTATGTCTCATTTGTCCCAAATAAACCTTGTTGAGCTCTGCAGGAAGGGGATGGAATTTCTCCATCTTGCGTACAAACTCTGTTCCAGGCACAGTTCCAGAAATGTAAGTGTGTTCACTCTTCTGTCTCTCCTTACAACCCACATTTAATCTAGTCTGTCAGCACTGCCTTAAAAAAATCCATCCCAATCTGACAACCTCTGCTGTTTCTGTTTGAGTTTAACCTACAATCATCTCAGATGTGATGGATTGTCTAATACAGTGCACTTCTAACTGGTCTTATTTCTCCTTCCATACCGGGGTTACCAATTTCTTCACGTGATGGCTAGAATGAAGTTAAACAGCTAATCAAGCATTTCACACCCCTGTTCAAATATCTCCAGTGGTTTCCTTTTACTCTGCCAAACAAACAGGCACATCATACACATCTGACAAGATACTGAATGATCCCTTTTTTAACTTTCCACTCCAGGCCCTATTGCTCTCCATCTCTCCCTGGAACTTTGCCTGCAGCCACTATTTCTGCACTATAAATATGTATATTCCTAACTTGGAGCCTTTGCACTTTCTCTTGCTTCTGCCTACCAATATGTGCTTTCACACAAATGAACACACATTGCTTTTTCGTCCTTATTCATGTTTATATCACATTCTTAGAGAAGCTTTACTGATCAAATGATTTAGAATCCCAGATTCTTCTTTCTGACATTCAGTCTACCCCCTAAGGTCCTTTTCTGAAGTTGATTTTTCTCCATAGCACTACTATCTTGGACACAGTAAATGTCTATTTATATATATTTTAGAATATGTTCTATTAGGATAGAGAAACTCTCCCCTCTTTTATAGTCTCTCTTAGAACCAAATGTAATGTCTGGTACTTAACAGTATTCTATCATTATTTTCAGAATAATAGACTTAATAAATGATTTCCTCAAAACTCTTTACCTTTGATGGTCTTTCCAGTCAATTGCTAGAAGTTTATAACTATCCCTATAATTGTTTATTCTTTTTTATTTGTTTTTCATTTTGGAGATGCAATAATTAGCAGTGATCAGCATTTACTTCATGCTTTGTGTAGGGGTAACTGTCAGTGGTATTTGGTAAAAAAAAAATGGGGCACCAAGGATCAGTCCTTGTCCTACTTTATGCATAGCATAAACTCAGCCACCTTTGAGTCATCTCCTTGGCCCTTATGTTCCCTTTAGTGCCTTGAACACAGTATACATTATTGGACTATTTTTTGAATAGTAAATGAATATAGTCATGAACATTAAACTTTGCCAATTGCCATTGAAAGGCAATGAAAATTTATAATTTAATGTGTGGTCTCTATTGACCATATTGAAGACTTGGATTATTATATCTGTCCCGTGCTTTGCCAGAGTGAGCTAATCACTTAGCCCCTCTGAAATTGGGTTTCCTTACATGAAAGAGAAAAAAGCTTAATAATAGGGCTTGCTGTGGGTTAAATAAGATGAAAATTCTACCCAGCACTGGGTCAAATGTTTTAGAAAGAACATATTCCTCCAGCTTTAGTAAGTAATTGCTTCTTTCAAGGCACACTTTAGATTTTCCGGTGGCAGAACACTTATTTTATTTGATATTTTCTATTTTATATGTCAGCTCACAAGGAGACTTTGAGATTTTAGAGGGTTATGATTTAATTTTATTAATCTTTACACTCTGTCAAACAACTTCATGAAATTGTTCAAATGAAATGAATATTTGCTCATTTTACATTTTCCCAAGACAAACTCTATTTCAGAAGGACTCTGATATGACCAATGTCAATTTTATTAGGTCCTTAATAAGTATTAATGAGATACAGATATATTTGTGTCTTCTTCAAACAAACCACCAGACATGTTTGCAAAATGTCAGCTAAATTCATGTGGATAAGCTGTAAACAATGGGTCTCTGGATGGAGACTGAGAATGGTGCCTTGGAAGAGTCATTTCTTTGGTAGAAACTTGTTTCTTTTACCTTATTTCTTTTTCTTGCCAAAAGTGGCTTTCTACAGGTTCCATTTGGAGCTCCCTTAGCAGTTGCTAGGTACAGTCTGTTATGTCAGCCTGAAGTAGTGGAAATTTCTATTCAACTTATAAATAGTTAAAGAGCTTGTCTTGGGAAAATGTAAAATGAGCAAATATTCCATTTTCTCCTGGGAGGGAGGATTGTGATTTGATATATGACACTGCTCACATCAGCTGTGTGAGGTCCACTGTTTGTGAGTCCACAGAACTATGTTATTAACGCGAACTTAACAAACACTCTAACTTAGCAAATAATGAGAGTTCCCTGGAAGCTTGATCCCAAGTAGAAGCCTAGACTTCTAGTTTCTCCCTGTCAAAAAGCAGATATGGACCTTATGTCCCTTAAGGTTAATTGACTCTCTGAAAATATTCAACTGATGCCCTGAGCAACTCAATAAACCTTCTCAGAACTTTGTGGGGTTTTTTTTTCTTTTTCACAACATGTAAGGATCTTTCAGTCTTTTGTAGGAAAAACAGAGATGCTTTTCAGTCCTGAGCAGCTTGATTTCTTAGTTGCAGACCAGTTCTTTTGTTTTGGTTTTCATTTTTCAAGGTGACAGATTCACTCTCAGTGTCTTTTATTTTATTTAATGTTTAATTCTATACTTCATGGTACCTCTAATATAAAGATCTGAAGAGATAAAGATGTCAGAGTGCTATTTTGTTATATTATGCATAATTATTGTTATTTGAAGAAAGCAGGTTTTCATGGAAAAAATGAAAGTTTGTAGAAATTATTTCTCCTTTTATGTTGTTGGCCTGGAGGAGCTCTGTGGTCTTAGAAGGGAAAGAAGGAAAAACATGTTTTAACTTTGGAATCAGAAATAAGCTCAAATTCTAAGTCTTCCCTGAAACTAGGTACATTCCTGAACTTCTTTAGGCTCTATAATGGTAGAGGGATTATAGATTTAAAATGAGACAAGGACAGGTTGAGGTTCATCTAGGTGGAACCACCCTTTTGCTTTGCAAGGTTCCTGACCTAAAAATTTAAATAGCAAATGGAGAGAAAAGATAAACAGAAACTTCCTAATGACCAAAAGGCCTATGAAATTGTGCTCTATACCACACATCAAGGAAATGTAAATCAAAACAGCAATGGGATGTCATCTCACATCACAAAAACCAACACACATCAGAAAAGAACAATAGCCGGAATTAATGTTGGTGAAGGGGAAGGGACCTTCATTTATTGTGGGTGGAAATGTTGACTCATTCTGCCTTTTTTGAAAGACAATATGGACATTCCACAAAGACACTAGAAATTGAGCTTCCTTAAGGCCCAGAAATTCCACTCCTGAAAATATACCCTAAGGGCCCCGAAACAATGCAGATAAAACATCTGCACTCTCATGTTCATTGCCACACTAAAAATCTGAAAACAACCCAAGTGCCCAAGAACAAATGACTGAAGAAAGAAGCTATGGTACATACACGCAATGGAAATACTATTCTCTAGTAAGAAAAGATGAAGTCATGCAATTTACTGTTACATGGACAAATTAGAAGAGCATTATGCTGAGTGTAATGAGTCAGAGGGAGAAGGACAGACAGAATAATTACACTCAAATGGGATATAAAGAAATAGTAGTGGAATAACTAAAACCCAAAGATAATAGAAACAAAGAGCAGAACTGTTCCTCACTAGAAAGCCTGCCACTGAAGTTTGGATATGGGGAGATGGGACAGGTCAGGAAAGGGACCATTGCAACAGTGGTCAGTAACAGCATTTTAAACCACAGTGTCTATAAGGGGAGGAAAATACAAAAAACAGTGGCCTCCATAAAGAACGTGTGGAAAAGAAAATTTGGACATTGGTGGAAGGAAGTAAGCACTGAACATTGTTGAAACACTGCATGCCTGAAACATTGAAACTTTGTTATTAAAAATAATTTTAAAAAACATTAAAAATTAAAATGACATACATAACATATCCAAATATTGTGATGCCATTTATTTGCACAGTTCAACAGGCATTACTATCCTTTCTATTCCAAATTTTCTCACTAACTATATACTTTTCCTTATAATTGACTCATTTGGTTATCTGTTTCCTGATTACCTTTTAGATTATATATTACTTTTAGGTCTCAAGTGCCCTGTTGTTTTTCTCATTCACTGGCAATAGTTACCTGCCATTTGGTTCCATCTTTTCCATTAAACCTGTTTAATTCTTTCCTCAAAATGAATGTTAGCTCTCACTGTCCACATATCATTTCTGACTTTCAAGTTTGATCTCTGTACTTCAATGTTGGTAGTCCCTACATCAGATGAAACTCCCATTGACATTGTGTTGGGAGTTTTCTGAATCTCCTATTATATTGTTAGCTTCAGACAACCACCATAGTTGATTGTCTGCCATATGGTGAAAAACATTAGTGGATAAATGTTGATTGAATTGATAAGTGGAAGACTAAATGTAAATGAGGAATCTGCTATTTTAAAGACAGTGAAAAGAATATAGATATTTTGGTAGAACTTAAATATGCCTGAACTGGTCATAAATTTTCTTTCTTTTCTGGTAAAGAAAATTGGTGGTTTGTGGGTAATTCTGTGTAATTGTGGATAAGAATACAGACTCTGAATCTTGAACTCATAGGTTCAAATCCAGTGCCAAGGATTGCTGTGTGATTTTAGCTTAGTTAGTAAATCTCTTTGTGCATCAGTTTTTTCAATGGTACAATAAGGATAACAAAATAAGGGTTATTTCAGAGGTTTTGATGAATATTAAATAATATTTTTCATGTAGTACATTTATAACTCCTGTTTGGTGTTTATGTCAGCACATGGCATATTGTAACCATTACAATTTTTAAAAAGAAAAAACGTCTTAATATTAAGTGCAAAAACAGGTGTGGACTCAGAATACGACAATGTGCCCACAGACGAGGCATAATAAGATTGAAAGTATCTTATTACCCTTCAAAAACTGACAAAACTGAAAAATTAACATCTCTATAAAAAGTAATATCACTGTAATTTCTCCTCCTTCTCTCCTCCTATGTAGAGTGGGTGAGTTTAGTGACAGACTGTTTTGGAAGGAGCTAGAAATATCAGTTTTAAAAATGCTTGGCAACTACTTCAGAATGATTATCTGACTTTGAGAAAAAGGGAGAATACATAGGTATTCCTCTTACTCAAATTTAGAAATGTTACAGAGGTATAATTAATAATCTCTAGGAGGCTTTAAAAGTATTTTTCCCATATGAAGGATTGCCTGTTACCAACCATTGCTAGCAATTCTCAACCTCAGGATAACCCCCACCCACAACCCCCAAGAAAGTGACTTAGTTTGAGAAATGTCAGGAGCTGCTTCAAAACTAATCCTCTAGTGCACTTTAGTGGATGTGATGTTTGTCTCAGCTCTCCTTTTCTTTCCTATGGATGAATTTAAATCAGTCAAGGTGACCTGACCATTCTTATCTGCAATGGGTCCAGACATGAGCCAGTGCTAATACAAATAAAATAATTTTAGAGTATTTTGCTCCTGCTGGATGGGATCAGAGATGTATTGCTCTGGATGCTATTTTTCCCAACATGGCCACCAGCGTTAGGATGACTCAATGCCCTCATTCGAAGTTTCAAGAAATGGGGGAGAAAGTGCCTTTCAAATCAATGTGCCTAACTAAATCCCTGGAAATTTCCCTCAGTCTGTCTTCCCTCTTTTACAGGACAGTAAATGCCCTTATCATTAATCTAGTTTAATTTGTAGTTATGTTATTTGCTGCTTAAAGTAGTTCAACCACAGGTGTTCATGCCTCAGCATCTACTCTGCCATATAAAGTGATTATGTCAGTGCTGATATCCCCGTTAGGTTGTGCATACCTCGAGGGCAACTATTTTGTGTCATGCATTTTAAAATCAGTTTCAAAAACACTTAATCTAGTGCCTTAAAAGATCACAGTTTCACTCTTTGCTGATAGAGAGTAGTGCTGAAAGCAACATTCCTTGACATTGATGAACCCCTTTTAACAGCAGAGAAGTCCCTATTACAAAGCAGGGTCTGCTTTCATGATTCATAATCATAAAATTTAATGTTGGGTTACAGTGGGAAAAAATGAAGGCATAGTCTTTCAGAATCTTTTTATGGTTGCCAGTGCAATGCTTGAAAAAAATCTTTTTACAAATTAAACCATTGAATTATGTTTTCATGACATGCAACAACCAAGTGCACTCCTCCTAGCTTTCCCTCTATCATGACTAATTTCAGGCCGTCTGTTTATAGAGTGAAGATGAATTTTATTGGTGACAAATGCACTCCTGCATTAACAAATTAAGTGCATTCTCAAAGGAGAAAAAACAAACTTGGAGAAAATTGGGCTGTCTGTTCTTGAAGCCTAAAAAAGGACTTCTTTCCTCAGGGGACATTCAGTATTTTCGTAATCACATGGAAAAGAAAACATGTGCCTCTTGGGTATAACATTAAAATAAATTAATTTTGCTGCCTTATTCATAATGGCTTATGGTGAACTGAAATATTTATTTCCAGATTCTTTTTGTTCCTCAAGCCAGGTTTTCTTGTGACCTCCATTTCAGTAAAGATGAACGTTATGTCAACTTACAAGAGATGAAGAATGTGATCTCTGTAATTCTATTTTGAACTTTTTAATAGGATAGTGACCACAAAAAACAGTAGGTTCTAAAGCTATAGGATCCTGACATCATGTCACTAGACTATCTTTTGCTTTTGACTTGGTTCCTTTTGGGAAATAAAATGTTATCTTTTGCTTAGAGATGTGTTGATTTATGTTATCATCCAATTTGATTGTCAGTTTTTCCCCCTGGAATTCTTATAACATATTACATTAGACATTTCTTCATCTCTTATTCCACCACAAAATTATTTTTGCAGATCTGTTGTCCTGAAATACTAGAATCTTCACCTAGCCCTGAGTATTGTTTTGTAATTCTTCAAGTTGGGGAGGAGAAAGCATTAAGCTGCTCCAGATATAGACTACTATATATAGTAGCTACTTATAAGATGAGATCCCAGTTATTTTTTTTTTACTGCAGGGTTTTATAACTTTAATGCTTGACTTTCATGATGTTCTGTGTATTGGGGAGCTAGGAATGACCTTTGCAATTTCCATGGAGTTACTAAGAGATTCTGAAAAATAGAAGTTCTTCCTAGAATTTTACTAGTTGAAAGCCTTATTTTATAAAGAAAAGTTTAAGTCATTTATGAGGAAACATACTTTTTTTATTCCTCCAAAAAAAAAACTTATGTAAATAAATAGGTGCCATGTAGACCTGCACAAATATGGAGTATTTTAAGGTGCATAAATGTAATTGAAATGAGCCAGAATAATAGTAGAGTGAGTAGAGCACTTGCCTTGCTTATAGCTATCCTCAAAAGTGGGCAGCCCATATGATCCCCTGAGTCTGCCAGGAGTGATCCCTTAACTCAGAGGCAGGATTATGTCCTGACCACCACTGAGTGTGCTGCAAAAACCAAAAGAGAAAAAGAAGTAAATGTAGTTGAACTGAGGTGTTATGAACAAAGCCTACTTTAAATAGCTGCATGTCCACTACCTATGATCAATAATTCTAAGACAAGGATTGCAGAATAGAGGTTTTATTTAAAACCTGTTTTGTGTTGATTTAATTAACAGAGTAGTTTTTACTTATAAGACAAAAGTAAACCTTGACAAAACAAAAACACTACAAAATAAAACAGAATGATTGTCATTTTAGGAAAAGATTGGAAATATGATGGTCATCTAGGCATCTTTTGGGCAATGAATTTCCCTACTACAATGGGATCTAAAAGCAGTCTAAGCTGTAGGCCAAATAGTGAATGTCTGGGTCTGCCCTACTCTGGGGCCTGGGTAAATAACCAAATACAATTGATAAAAAAAATGACAGGGCAAAGATGAATGTTTTCAGAGATGTTTAAGAAAATGCCCAGTGATATGTCATCTAATTCAAAACAGTTCTTCACATGACAAGACAATGCTGCTATTAGCAGAAATTCTAGCAGCACAATTGACTCTATTGTTTCGACCTTGATGTTAAATTTTAAGTCAAAATTAAGAAAAATGAAAGATGATTTTTTACACTGTATTTCTGCTCCTTACCCTGTTTCTGTTGGTTGCAAATATGATTTATCATTTGACACAGTGATCCATATGATAGACTGTATTAAACATAGATTACCATAAGCTGCCAGAATGTGAAATGAAACATTGCCAATAAGTAGAGATAATAGCAGCTTCATGCAAGAAAGCATACACAACACCTGAAGCTTATAATTATATCTCCCATCCCCACTCGTATTTGTGCATGGTGCATCTTAGGCAGTGTAGAACTTTGGTAGTCATTAAAATCCCATGCGAATTCTATAAGGATTTAATATATATGCATAAATATCCATAGCTGCCATGGATTTTCCACATTGCAAAAGGTCAATGATGTGGAAAGTATTTTGCATAATTTTAAATACTCAGATATTACATTTAATAAAAAATAAATCCATTTATATTAGCATTGGAAAGAAATGCCTTTTGAGGTAATCAACACATAATTGTAAGAAACTTGAATTATGCACCATCTTTATATTTTTATGCATCCAACAAGACACCCACTATGCCAACTAGAATGCTGAGACATACAAGAGACTGACAACCTCTCCAAAGGTAAGAGGCAAGACAATTCATAGCCACTGGCTTTTTCCTAAATTCTGTAGTCTGAAGGAAGCCTTGGATGTGGTAAGAATGTGGAGATAGATCAGGGGAAATGTGTTGAGGATGCAAAATAAATTGAATTTTGACAATCAAGATTTTTATCAATATAAATTAATTTAGGTGTCAGATATTTCCCATGATTCACAAGTCTTTCATAACTTCCATTTTATTTTTATTTTAGCAATGTTATGATGTTCTCCTATTGAGCCAACTGTATTGAACATATACCGTTGATTGCATTTAGCTGGTGACAGTCAAAAGAATGCCAAACCCGGCCACTCCAGCACCCCTTCTTTTTCTTGTTTTGTTTTGATTTGTTAGTTTTGACTTTATTTTCCTTCTCTTTTTTTATTCCACTTTTCTCTTTCTTTTTCACTCTTGTGGTTATTATTTGGTGATTTTTTTTCTTTGCCGGGTACATTTTTTTCTTCCCTCTTTATTTTTTCTCTTCTTTCTTTTTTTGGTAGTTGCTATCAAATTTTTCTTCCTTTATTCTTATCCTTTTTTATCTCCAATGACAACAGAATAGATACTCAATCTACAACAAGCTGTAAAGTGGAGACCAGTTACACTAGTATTCTGGGGGGGTTAAAGGAGGGAGATATGGGATACATGCTGGAAACAGGGTTGGAGGGAGGACAACACTGGTGGTGGGAATGCCCCTCATTCATTGTCACTAATACCATAAATAATTCTGTGAAAGATTTGTAATGCACTTTTGTCACAGTAAAAATTTATTAAAAAAAGAAAGAGATTTGCTCTTAACTTATCTAGGCAATATAATATAGCTCCATCAAAAAACTAAATAGAAGTCATTGATTTTTTTAGTTTTATTTTTAAAGCTCATGTGGCAGTGCTCAGTGCTTATTCCTCGTCCTGTGATTGGGGATCACTTCTGGCAGTGCTCAGGGGACCATATGCAGTTCCAATGTTTGAGCCAGGATCTGCCCTTGAAATCTGTCCCTGGCATCTTTTATTTATTTTCTCTATATTTAAAATCCACTGGTATATTATGTTTCTCTCATCTTCCTAGTATTTTCTCTATCTTTAACTCAGAAAATCCTTTACTGAAGGATAGATTTTGGAAAATGTAAAATCTTTTACTGCTTTATGTTGAGGTCAAGTTTGGAAGGTAAATTAGTCAGAGGCTTGCTTTCATTTGATGTCTGGAAAGTTAAACTTAAACAAAACCTCTAACAAACAGAAAACACAGTAAAATATTATTTAAAGATATTTAAAATTTTTTATCTATTTATTTTTTAAAATTTTATTTAAGCACCATAGTTACAAAATTGTTCATTTCTGGGTTTCAGTCATACGATGTACATGATCTTCAACAGCGTATATTTCATATCTCCAATGTCTCCCATTTCCTTCCCATCCTATGCCCCACTCCTGTCTTGCTCTAGGGCAGGCAAATTGCTTCTTTCTCGTTCACTTTGTTTCCTTTCTGACATTGTGGTTTGCACTATTGTTATTGAAAATTTGCCTTGTCTGTTAGTTTCTCCACTTTCAGCACTGAGTTCTTGTCTAGAACATATTTACATCTATCACTGTCCTAGCAGAACCTTTTCTACTCTAGCTATACTCATCACTCTGTAGTGAGCTTTCTACTGTGGGATGGACCTCCCAACCTTTGTCTCTATTGTCTCTGGGTATTATTACTATACTATCTCTTGTTTTACTTATATCCCATAAATGAGTAAAATTATTCTATATAGATCTATCCCTTTCTCTGGCTCATTTCACTTAGCCTAGTAGTCTCCATATCCATTCATATATAGGCAAATTTTATGACTTTATTTTTCCTAATGGCTGTAAGTATTCCATTTTATAGATGTGCCGCAGTTTCTTTAGCCACTAATTTGTTGTTGAGCACTGAGTTGTTTCTAGATTCTGGCTTTTATAAGTAGTAATGTGATGAATATAGGAGTGCAGAGGGCATTTTTCTATTGTGTTTTTGTATTCCTGGGGTATATCCCTAGGAATGGTATTGCTGGGTCATATGGAAGCTCAATTTATAGCTCTTTGAGGAGTGTACATATTGTTTTCCAAAAAGGCTGGACCAGTCTGCATTTCCACCAGCAATAAATGAGAGTCCCCTTTTCCCCCACATCCAGGCTAGCACTGGTTGTTCTTGTTTGTTGTGACGTGTGCTAGTCTCTGCGGTATGAGACGATAGCTCATTGTTGTTTTGCTTTGCATCTCCCAGATGATTAGTGATGTAGAGTATTTTTTCATGTGCCATTGGCCATCTGTATTTCTTTTTTGAAGTGTCTGTTCATTTTCTTCTCACCAATTTTTGATGATGTTAGATGATTTTTTTTCTTGTAAAGTTCAATTGGTACCTTATGTGATGGGTATTGGGTAAAAAGTTTCTCCCATTCCTTGGATAACCTTTCTATTCTAGTCACTATTTTCTTTGAGGCACAGAATATTCTGAGTTTAATGTAGTCCCATTTGTTTATCTTTGCTTTCATTTGGCTGGCCAGTGGTGTTTCATCCTTGAAGATGCCTTTAGTCTCAATGTCATGGAGTGTTCTGCCTATGTATTCCTCTATGTACCTTTTGGTCTAATATAAAGGTCTTTTTATCAATTTTGATTTGACCTTTGTGAATGGTGTTAAGGATAGATTTGAGTTCTTTATTTTGCATGTAGTTGACAGAACCACTTGTTGAAGAGGCTTTCCTTGTTTCACTTTGTGTTTCTTGCTCCTTTATCAAAAAAGTGATTATTCATAAACATTTGGGTTTGTCTCCAAATATTCAAGTCTATTCCATTGACCTAAGGATCTGCTTTTATTCCAATACCATGCTGTTTTAATTATTACTGTGTTAAAGTATTGTTTAAAGTTTGGAAAAGTGGTTGCCTCCCTTTGACACTTCTATTCAATATAGTGCTGATAGTAACTGACATTGCAATTAAGCAAGAAAAAGACATCAAGGGCATCTGTATGGGAAAAGAAGAAGTGAAGCTCTCATTGTTTGAAGATCCTATGATACTGTATCTATAAAATTCTTAAGATTTGCAAAAAAAATTCTATAAACAATAGACTTCTATAGATAATTGGCAGGCTACAAATAAACATGTAAAAATCCATGACTTTTCCATACACAAATAATTGAAGGGAAGAAAAGGGTATTAAGTAATTCCATTCACAATTATGTCTCAGAAAATTGAGTTCCTTCAAGACAACTTAACTAAAGAAATGAAAGAGCTATATAAAAACCTACAAAACACTTTCAAAAAAATCAAAGGTGACACAAGAAAATGGAAACCTATACCCTGCTTATGGATTGATAGGATTATCATCATGTCAATACTTCCTAAAGCATTGTACAGATTTAATGCAATCCCTATAAAATTCTCATGACATTTTTCAAAGAAGTGGATCAGATGTTCCTGAAATTAATATGGAGAAATAAACATCCACAAATATATAAAGAGGTTTTTTTTTTTTGGGGGGGGGAGTCACACCTGGCAGCTCTCAGGGGTTACTCCTGGTTCTATGCTCAGAAATTGCTCCTGGCAGGCTTGGGGGACCATATGGGATGCTGGGATTCGAACCACTGTCCTTCTGCATGCAAGGAAAATGCCTTACCTCCATGCTATCTCTCCACCCCCTAAAGAGATTTTTAAAACCATGTATTGATTCTTTTAAATATTCTGCAATTTTTGTACAAATTTTTATAAAGACAAAGATTTTGTGTATTAGCTTTTAATATTTGCTGTTAAGCAGTGTTTTTTGACTACTTATTCTTCTAGTTGCAAAAGACAAATCAGGCTTTTAAAGTCAATGACTTTGAGTTACTTTACAAAATAACTTAATAAGTGTTTCCTCATATTAAATCCTAATATACCTGACTTAAAATGATTTATGACTTTGATTTGTGTTGATTTATATAAGGAGATTAACTTTTCGCAGAAACACTGTGATTAAAAAAGAGACCTTTGTATCTTTAAGACCCATTTCCTTTGGGACATTGGGAAATATTTTTTTCCTAATAAAAGTTTTTTCTAACATTCCTGCTCATACAGATATCACAGAGTAGTAGGGCAGCATCACACAATTCAAAGTAGAAAAAATTTTGTTTTTGTAAATATAGTAGATATAGACTTTTCTTTTTATAACCCAGGAGAGCTATAATAAAGGCCTTCTTGTAATTCAGCAAGAGCATACTTTGAAAGTAGCACTTAAACTTACTTTATTTTTTTTTGGGGGGGGGGGGATGAGAGGGACCATTCTCAGTGGTGCTCAGAACTTATTCATGGTTCTGCATTCCATTTACTACTGACAGTGCACAGAGACCATATGGGATCCTGGATTTAAACCTAGGTTGGGTGATTGAAAGATTTATACCCCAATGTACTATTTCTCTGTACTCTAGAGATTAAACTTTTAGAAAAGTCCATCATGGGACCATCTTTGAGTTTGGCACAAGTGTTTTTATGGTTCCCATGACTTCATGACCACAGCTTCTATCATTCATATGTACCATGAGATTCAAACAAAAAATGTGGCTTTTATTTTTGGCTCCTGTGTAATCACATCATTTTAACCTATTGGAGATAGGATAGCATTTACGATCATATGAATACTCTTACAAGAAATAACCAATAGTAAATTAATTAATTTTAGATGCAAATCTAAAGTAACAATATTTTTCTGCCAAGATTTTACTAAGGACATTGCTCAGATAAGAAAATAAATTCCTAATTTTAAAGATAATTGAAAATCTAGCAGAAGATTCTAGGTTAAGTATGTACCCCATGCCAATAAAAAAGAAGAGGGCTATGTACTTTTAACTTGTGGCAAGGCCTCTGAGATAGGCAGGGTTATAAAGGAGTGAAGGAGGGAATGAAAGAGGGAGGTGAGAGGTATTGAGATATATATATATAGAGAGAGATTTAGAGAAATAGAAGGAAAGATAATTTACTATTTGTTACACTAAAAAAAGCACGAAGGAGGCATAAGTAGAAATGGATTAGAAGGGGTTCATGAAGCCAATGCAGTGATCTGATTTTGCAACCAACTTTTTCTTTTTTCTCTTTTCTTTCATTTTATTTACTTCTCAGTCAGTAAAGTTCCATTTCTGGTTTCATTTAAAAAATTCCTAGAGGCTCCTCATAAAGGAATTGATTGTACTCTGTAGTAAGAGCAGTTCCTATTTGCAGTTCTCTAAGTATAAACATGTGGTATGGATTTTCAAACGATGAATATTTGGCTCTACCTGACACTGACCACACTTGAAGAGAAAAATGAAGGCATTTCTGGTTAGATTGCTGATTTGGCTTATAATTAGAATTACAAGGCATTATATTGGTTCTTGTCATTGCATTCTTGGGGTTGTAATTGTGCTGCTATGACTGAACTTTCCAGAGAATTATTAAAGCAGTGCAAGTCTTCAAAAGGTTTTAGAAGTTATTTTCTTTGACCCTTTCTTCTGTCTGAGCTAAATCCCAGGAGAAGTGCAGGTCTCATTTCTACATTTCAATGTGAATTCAAGGTTATATAATTCAAGACCTAAATGCCATTCTACTGTGCACAAAAGAAGTATAGTTCTATATGATTTAACTTAATAAGAAGTGCCTTGGCTATGTCTATGTCTATGTATAGTATCTATAATAACAACAACAATTCAAGCATGTTTTATTTTTCTATTCTTTCTTTTTCTTTATAACATAATTCATAACCAACAAATACATTCTGAACTAAGTATTAATGACACTGCAACATTTATCTTTGTTTTCTAATAGTAGGTCTTGATAAACTGGTCACCATTCCCAGCACCCGATATAGTCCCTAGTCATATTAGTAGTTATCTATGAATGCAGAATCAGGAAGAAGTCTTGAGCACTGTTGAATTTGTTTCCCCACATAAACAAAATTTATATTTTTACTACTCATTGAAACCATATTTATTTCTACTTAGTGTTTAACTACATGTGAGATATAATGTTTATCTATATCTCTTAACTGTGGGTCAATAAGTTCATTTGAACTCTGAAACGGTTGGAAAAGACTGATTACGGATAGCATTCCAGGTAACTGAGTTTATATCATTTAACTTTGAAGGCTATTTCATGTTATGTGCAATATAAAACAAGAAAAATGGATAGACCAGCTTCTTGTTTAAAAAACGTAATGCTTTCTTTTATAAAAAAAAAACACAACATTTATATTTGGGGCTGGAGTGATAGGACAGAGGTAGGGCATTTGCCTTGCACTTAGACAATCTGGGACTGAACCGGTTTCTATCCCCGGCATCCAAATGGTCCCCCTAGCTAACACCTGAGCACCATCGGATGTGCCCCTCCCCCAAAGAAAAACCTTTATATTTGGTCAGCGGTATAGTAGAGAGCTTGAATGTGCAACACTAATTTGCTCCCCCAGATCTTTAGGGTCCAAGCAGCACTGTATTCTTGGATCCATGCTTTGAAATTCCAGCTGGGTTAACTGAAATTTTCTAAGAGGAAATTTTGGGCTTCCTCAAGACCACAAAAGAACACTTCTACATAAAACTCCATATTTTTAATTGTAGTTATCTTACTTTAATTTTAAAAAAATCAACTCATGGGTATGTTTGTTAAGTACTGAGTTTAGCCAGGAAAAGCATTGAGTAAACATTGTTGCCTATGGAGCCATATTGATTGGAAATAAGTCTACTTTTTTCCCTTTATGTTATTTAGGTCACATTTGTAGTGCTTGGGATTTATTAATTCTGGCTCTGTGCTCACAGATTACTCCTGGTGGTGCTCAGGGGATTTTATGTAGTGATAAGGAATCATATAGGGTCAGCTACATACAAAGCACTAATCTTAAACCTTGTACAATTCTACAATACTACCTTTTTCTTCAATTATCAAAATCTTGACACTTGAACATGACATGACAACTATCCAATTAATATATATGTATTCAAACGTACTAATTATTGCGTCATCCATAACCACAGAAATTAGAAAATACAAAATAGATGAATGGTAAGACTCTTAAAATAATTTCTCATATATTGCTATTTTAATACATCAATAAGAAAGGTGACAAAATGTAAAAGTAGTAATCTATAAAATGCACATGCATTTTTCAAAAATTAGTGTTGATATTATTCTGGACTTCAGTACAGTAACTACTTTGACTTCAAAATTAAAATGAGCCAATAAATGTATTGTTGTGATTTCAAAGCTAAATAAAATAAAATCCCAAAACAATAGTGCAAAAAAATCTTTAGAAAACAAGTTAATGCACATTTTATTTCCAGAAATTCTTAATTATACCCCTAAGGGCCCATACCCATTGAAAGTGTGGCATTTGCTGTGTCCTAAGAATGACAGACAAAACTACTCTTCTGGGAACCAAGTTGTCCTCACTTGGCTCCAAATTTCATCTCATTTTTTTAAAGCCCATAGTAGATACAATCCTTTAAAACCCACAAAGCTTTTATGAGACACTTGGGAGAAAAGAATTCATTGAAATTCAGTTTGACTAGAGAAACTAAAAGCAAAGTCATGCCTTGTTTGTGTGTATGTATATAAATCTGAAAGAGAATGAGATTGTGTTAGTAATTCTCTTACTTCTGGAGAAATACTGTGAGTTCTCAGAGTAAATCAAGGCTGTCTAGAACTTGTTAAGATTCCAGGGGTTGGATGCAAAATTTAGAGGAGATATATAGCTTGGCAGGATGGATAAGGTTGTGGTCTGTGATTTTCAGTGTCACTTTTCACTTAGACATAATTGCAACTCCAGAAAACTCAGAGATTGTTGGCAATTTCACCAAATAAGGGTTATTTTGTACTAAAGAAGTACCCTGTTTAGATAGAGCCAGGATCTAAAAATTTTAAAATACAAAGTTTATAAATCATGATATTTGAATAGTATAGCCTTTTTAGGTTATGTTTAGTGATCTCAAAGTCCAAAGACATGATTGGTTAACACTAAGTGTTGGGGGAAAAATCTTGCCTATTTTCAAGTAAAAGAAATTTAAGTAGGAAATATTTCTCACAGCTAGATGTGGAGATTAGAATAAGAAGTAAGGATGCAGAAAGACTGTGAAAGTGGGGATATTTGGATTTCTTATTGTTTCAGGGTTAATTTGGAGAGGATGGGACAGAGTGCTGTATTTATGAAACCTGACACTTATTTTCTAAAGAATTCAGAGAATTACACTTAATAGGTTTAGTCAATGTTTGGATGCTGTGTATACAGACTACAACTCCTTACCTGTGCCTGTTGGTTAATATAGGACTCAACAGAGGAAATACATTCATTTGAGGATGGGTGCTTTCCTACCATTTTTTACTTTTATTTTTTTCTTCCTGTATGTTTACCTTTGGCAGGGAAGTATGAGGTCATGTGAAAATTGGTCATAATTTAGTAAAAGTAAATTAAATGTACTTTTTCTCAGTTTGGATGAGATACAAGTTTAAAACAAAGTTTTGCTTCGATCCAGTGACCTAGAGAGGGAGAATCTCTTTTTTAATCTCTGAGTTTCTGGGGGACTGTCAGCCTTCCCTTGGTTAGTCATCTGCATCTCTTAGTCGTGTCCTTCAAATCACCTTATCTGAACCTGTCTAGTTATCCTCTTTCTTTTGCTTCTTCCTTTTTTTTTTGGGGGGGGGGCACACCCAACGATGCTAAGAATTATTTCTAGCTCTGCACTCAGGAATTACTCTGATGGGATTCTGGGATTCGAACCTGAGTCAGTCACATGTGAGCAAAGCTCCTTGTCATGTTCCTGTTGCTTTGAACTCCTCTCTCTCTCTCTCTCTCTCTCTCTCTCTCTCTCTCTCTCTCTCTCTCTCTCCTTCTTTCCTTCCCTTCCTCCTCTCTTTCTTTCTCTTTCATTTCTTTCTTTCCCTTTCTTTCTTTCTTTTCTTTCTTTCTTTCTTTCTTTCTTTCTTTCTTTCTTTCTTTTCTTTCTTTCTTTCTTTCTTTCTTTCTTTCTTTCTTTCCTTTCTTTTCTTTACTTTCTTTCCTTTCTTTCTTTCCTTTCTTTCTTTCTTTCTTTCTTTTCTTTCTTTCTTTCTTTCTTTCTTTCCTTTTCTTTCTTTCTTTCTTTCTTTCCTTTCCTTTCTTTCTTTCTTCCTCCTTTCTTTCTTTCTTCTCTTTCTCTCTTTCTTTTCTTCTTTCTTTCTCGTTCTTTTCTCTTTGTTTCTTTCTTTCTTTCTCTTTCTTTCTCTTTCTCTCTTCTCTTTCTCTTTCTTTCTTTCTTTCTTTCTCTCTCTCTCTTTCTCTCTCTCTCTTTCTTTCTTTCTTTCTTTCTTTCTCTCTCTTTTTCTTTTCTTTCTTTCTTTCTTTCTTCTTTCTTTTCTTTCTTTCTTTCTTTCTTTACAGTCATAAGACTATATTTACAGTTAATTCAGCTTACTTGGTTTGTCTATTGTTGTGTAGGATAATGTTAGTTTCTGGAGATCAAAAATGGATTTATATTGGGTGGGGGTACATTTTCCCTGATTATTATATCTATATATCTAAACATAGTCTACTTTCTTTTAAAATCTGTACATTGCAATTCTAACTGCCTTGTGTTGTGCTAGTAGGAAATAGGAGCTTTGGGGTGTGCTTAAGTCAAGAGACTTGAAATTCTTTTCACAAGGATGTGATCTTATAATATAAGTGATTCCTTATACTACCATGAGAAGAATCGATGAGAAGAGAGTATTGCTTGACCATTGCCAGCATCTGATATCAGACTGTCATACATTTAGCACTGTGAGAAATACTTGTCAGCTATTTATAAGCCACAAGTCTGGGACATATTGTTATAGCACCTGCAATTAGCTGACTTCTTTTAACATTAAAACAGAATTCCAACAGGTAAAGATTTGAGAAAATATTTTGAAGTGAGCTTAGGAAAATATGTTTCTGAGAACCAGGAACAAGTTGACAGAATCAAGGAGGAAGAGCCCCCAACAATGAGCACATGAAATAAAACTCCCACTATTTGCACTGCCTGAACAAAAGCGCAGCAGTAGGGCGTTTGCACTTGCAGGCAGCCTGACCCAGGGACAGACCTTGGTTTGATCCCTGGTGTCCTATATAGTCCCCCAAGCCAGGAGCAATTTCTGAGCACTGAGCAGAAGTAACCCCCCAGAGCACGTGGGTGTGGCCCAACAAACAAATAAACAAAACCTACAATTTTAAATAAAAATATTTATTTCAGACACCAGTGAGATAGCATAGAGGTTCAGTTGCTTGCTTTCCAAACAAGCTGGACTCCATTCAATCTCAGGCATGCTTCTGCACTGGTCTGTTCGGAGAGATCCTTGATCACAGAGCAGGAAGACGTCCAGAGCTTTTCTGGGTTGTGCCCACAACTCCCACACATCTCCAAGATTGCCAATGCTTCTAGGATAAAGAATGGGAATAGATTTTGATTTATTTGTTTTGGGCCCCACACCTGGTAGTTTTGGGGTTACTTCTGGTTCTGCGGTCAGGCATCACTCCTGGCAGGCTCTGTGGACCCTATGGCTATGACCTGGAGATTCAACTCCAGATCGTCCATGCGCAAGACTGTGCTATTCTCTTGCCCGCAGATTTACTATTATTTTTTGGAGGGGGGCTACACCCAGAGGCGCTCAGGGGTTACTCCTGGCTCTGTGCTCAGAAATCGCTCCTGGCAGGACGCCTGGACCATACGGGATGCCAGGGGACCGAACCCGGGTTCGTCCTGGGTCAGCCGCTTGCAAGGCAAAGTGCCCCTACCACTGTGCTATCGCTCCGGTCACCAAATTTATTGTTTTTAAATCAATGCATTACCCTGAATCTTACAACAGTAAACTTGATGAAATTTTACAAGAAGATGCTTCAAAATTACAAACAAGACTTAGCATGATCATGAAGCATGTTTGTGTGAGTGTTTTATTAGGATAAATGCATCTGAGATTTGCCTAAGTAATGGGTCAAGCCCGCACACATTAGGTATGTCCCCTTCATGCCATGTATCCTATTTCATGTGGTCACATAAAACCTCGTACAAGTTGATGCACTGTGATTATTCCCTACCGCAGATACAAGAGAAAGAGAAAATGGACTTTCCTTTTTCATTTCTGGTCTACACACTTCAGGCTTCCATGGGGCTGAGTTCTGCTTTCATCCAGATAATAGTGCATTGAGGAAAGGATAGAATCATGGATAGATTCTCCCCTAAGCTGAAGCCACTGACTTCCTGTTATTTTTTCAAATGTTCTCTTTCTACTGAAAACAGGTAAGTGACCTTTAAGGGCCAGGGTTGCTGCTTGGAAGCTTGCTATCATGATTGTGATCAATTTGTAACCAGTCTCACCCCTATCTCTTCCTTCAGTAGACACTTTTTGTTGGCCTCTAACCATAATAGAATTTAGAAACGATTCCTCATTTTTTCCCCAGGCATTACAGTTTGTGCTGAGGTTGGCTAGAGCCTCTTGAGTTTCAAACTTGCTTCTTGTGGCTGTTTTTGTTGATATGAACTGGAATTGTTAGTTCCATCTGTGCTAGGGTTCACAAAGGCCATGCTAGTTCTAGAAATAAATGGTCCTATGTTTATATCTTCAGTTTTCTATAAACACTTTACACGGAGGACATCAACTTCAACTTAACTTCTCTGAAGTGGCCATGGCATTGCTGAGAAACTTTTTAGAGATGAGATACTAATATTAGGGAAATCCATACTCGTTAGAAAGAGGAAATGACAAATATTAGGGGAACTCCACAAACATTTTAAGTAATGGGAGCTAGCTCAGTAGCAGAGCACTTAACTGGCATGAGTGAGGAAAACTGGAGTTTTATTCCTGATACTGCAAACAAAACAAAACAAAACAGAAACAAAACAAAAGTAACCAACAATAGATAATTTAGAGGAGCATAGCTTGTTTTGTCTAGTGCTTCAAGTAAAAGTATCTCAGATTCTAAAATTCCTAATATTTCTGATTAAAGCACACAAAACTTTGTGTGCTTTAACTAGGCAATAAATATTTAAAATCTTTTCTTTGCTTGTTGCTAAATATTCACCTTGGTCACCAGGTGCAAGTTTGGAGAAGAAGAAGAGAAACATCAGCTTCTCAATCTCTTTCTATATTAAGAGTCTGATACTCAGTAGTGTCTATACACCATTACATAGCTGAGAAACACGTTCCTTTCTTGTCCCTGACAAATAAAGTATCTGAGGTAAAAACTTGACATATATACAGCAAGCTGTGGCCAAAGTGTGGTCAGACTTGACTAGGAACCTCACACAGACAGCACCTACTTCTGAAATCAGGTACACAGCTCCTCAAAGGATACTTTTCTACTCATCCAGATTTAAAGATGAACTAAAGTGAAAGCACAGTAACTTTGAGTTGAAAAAAAAAATAAAGCCAGGCAATCAATTTAAAAAGACATGGGTAACATGCATGCTCATGAAATGTTCATGCAAGGGTCTGCAGTTAGGAGAAATATTTGTTTTTAGAACAGAATTTAGAAAAGAGATGGAAAGGTATGTGACTCAATATGCTATCACAGAGTGTTATGCTGTTGGATCAAACAAGATAGAGCACTCAACAAATTAGAAATGATCCCATATACAGCTGAATATTAAACTAGTTCTTGTATCTTAAAATATGCAGTGCCTTTAATCTTGCAAATTGATCTAAAAAGGTAAATCTGGTTTTGTCACCATTTTATGTTCCTTTTGAAAATCAGACCAATTTTTTCATGCACTTTAATCTCAGAGACTCTATTAACACAGGGAATATTAATCTACATCAGAATAGTAGGAAATGAGCAAATCTTTAAACAGGATGTAGAAAACAGAGAGAAAAGAAGCATTCCACCTGAAATAAATATTACACTCATTAATGAAAGAATGAATCAATGAATGAATATTACCCAGATTTCCAAATAATGCATGACATCTAAGATGCAATGTATTTCTAAAACTTCATCAATATATTAACCCTATAACATGTTTGATACTGTCAGGCATCTGATACCAAGCCTGGCTCTCAGAAGCATTAGCAGAATTAGTGAATGAGTAGGATATTGCATTGTTTGATTTAATTAGACCAGTTTAAATATACCTTATCAATTCATAGACTTCTTTTCTTCCCTTTATTGTTGATTTTATTTTGATGACTCTTGATGATATGCCTTTACTTATAGTTGTGATGCCCACAAGGACCAAATCTTTTACTGTGTCACTTACACATATTCTTGCTTGGGTTATCATTTCTTCATTGTGATATGCATATAATCTAGATGTAGTGTTTCTGGGAGTTGCATAATTGACTGTGGTTCTTGTAGGTCTTTTTCGTTGCAATGCTCAGAAGACTCTTCCGTTATTTTAGTTGTAACCTCCCATTCACTTGGCTGCAACATGCTTGAGTCTCACACTTTAAGGATTCTGCTACAACCCAGCAGAACTGTGGGACTGTGGTTGGCTCATCTGATGGGCAAAAGCAATAGAACTTGCAGCATCATACTGGCAAGGCAAGTGCTTTGCCAGTGAACCAACTCTAAGGTTCTTTGAAGTAGAAATTTTTTGTGTGTGGTTTTTGGGCCACACCTGGTGATGCTCAGGGGTTACTCCTGGCTATGTGCTCAGAAATTGCTCCTGGCTTGGGGGACCATACGGGATGCTGGGAGATTGAAACATGGTTACTGTTTGCACCACTGCTCCAGCCCCTTAAGTAGAATTTTTAAAGAAGTAGGTGTCATCGCTTTGAGTCAGATCACTTGAATTTGAAACATGTTGTTATTTAGTGGCTGTGACCTAGGACAATTACATAACCATATACATCTTTTAGTTTCCTCATCTGTAAAATTATAATACTAGTAAATCTCAAACAGTAAATTGTTGGGAACGCTAATTGAAGTAATATATGCAGAGCCCAAAACAATACCTAGTGCATTATAATAGCTCCATAAATGTTAGCTAGAATTAGTGTTGTTGTGCCCGCCTAAATGCTAATTTTCAAATGAGCCATACTGAGCTTGAACATCATTTGGGAACAGAGCCATGATGCAGATGAAATCACCAAGGATTTGTTTTTGTTCTGTGCATGAAAAGAGAAAATGGCATCTACCATTAGTCTGTCTATTGTGTGAGGTAGTTATTATCTAGGTTGGCTCTTGGCATACTTGATACCTCCTTCTGTGCTCTACTCTTCATTGCAGGAACTGGAAGTCTATGAACTACATTTTTCAGTCTCCTATGTTAGCAGAGTTCTGAATTTGAATAAACTCCCATCAATTGTAATCTTTGGAAAGATGTAAGATAGATAGCTGTGTGCTTACTCGATTCATGTATGCTTAGAGAAACCAATTATGCACACATTTCCCCAACTCTGCATTCACTAGCTTTACATCATATATAGAAGAGTATTTATAACACATCCAGTGCCATTGTCTATTAATCAGAAGTTCCTTCTTGCCAATGATACAGTTTTAGATATGTATAGCTTGCCACATGGTAGAAAACTACTTATAGCCTGCTTCAGAGGTGGGTTGGGACGTACACACACTGATTCTGGCTGGTTTCTGCCCGGAGTCAGAAGGGTGCAAAAGCCATCTTGGGCCATGCAATTTCCAGCTGCCTGAGACTGAATTTCACCAGTGTTCCTGCTGGTGATCCTGGTGCTTCAGAGGTGGGTAGGAATGTACACATACTGATTCCTGCTGGTTTCTGCCAGGCGTCAGGAGGGTGCAGAAGCCATCTTGGGTCATGCTGTTTTCAGCTGCCTGAGACTGGATTTCAATAGCATTACTGCCGGTGATCCTGTTTGATTCAGAGGTGGGTTGGGACACACACACACACACACACACACACACACACACACACACACACACACACACACACACACACACACACAAACACACTGATTCCTGCTGATTTTTTCCGGGAGTCAGAAAGGCTCAGAAGCCATCTTGGGTTATGCGATTTCCAGCTGCCTGAGACTGGATTTCATCAGCATTCCTGCCGGTGATCCTGCCTGCTTCAGAGGTGGGTCAGGATGTACACACACTGATTCCTGCTGGTTTCTGCCGGGAGTCAGAAGGGCGCAGAAGCCATCTTGGGCCGTAGTGCTCCTAGCCGCCTGAGACTGGATTTCATCAGCATTTTTACAGGCAATCCTACAGACTACAGAGAGTTCTTGCCTGGCTCCTCCCTCCTGCTGTGACTTAGATAACCCTGACTGACTTGAAGGGAACTCTTTGCTTTGCTTGTCTGTCTTCCCTCAATACTTGAAGCTCTACTCAGAAGCCTAGGAAGTGCACCTTCCAAGAAATCTGTCATCTAGAGACCTCAGAAGAGTGTGGCCACTCCGCTTCGCAGCCACAAAGTTTTTCTAACCAATGAACCCCACAACAACACGCAGGAAAAATCACACTACAAGCGTGACAATGGGGAAACCTAGCAGGCAAACACCATGCACAAAAAATGAAGACGATAGCTCGGAAGACCTAAAAATTTTCAACCATCTGATTAACCTCTCGGATAAGGAACTTAAAATTGCAATATGGAAGGTGTTTGTAGAACTCAAAGAAAGCATAGATCGATCTGAACAGAACACAAAGACAGAAATCAGAAAACTCCAAACTGAAATAACAGATCTATAAAACACAGTAGCTCAACTGAAAACCTCAATGGATTGCCTCACCAGCAGGGTAACAGCAGCTGAGGAGAGAATCAGAGTATTGGAAGATGAGATGCAGAAAAACTCAACACAGCAGAAGAAATTGGAAAAGAACCTTAAGAAAAAAGATCAGGCAATGGAAAAAGTACTCAAGGAATGTGAACAGATGAAAATAGAAGTTTTTGATAAACTCAACAGAAACAACATAAGAATGATTGGAGTCCCAAGACCCAGGTAGGAGATCTCCAGGAAGAATCAACTGTCAAAGACATCATCAAAGAGATACTCCCAGAGGTAAATACTACATGCAATCAAATCCTTCATGCCTGAAGAGTACCAGCTAAAAGAGAACCAAAGAAAAATACCCCAAAACACATCCTCGTTACAATGACAAATCCCACAGATAGAGATAGAATACTAAAAGCAACAAGATAAAAAGGGAAATTACATTCAAAGGAGCATACCTAAGACTTACAGCAGACATGCCACAAGAAACTCTCAAGGCCAGAAGACAGTGGTGGGATATTGTGACAAGACTGAATGAAATGAATGCCTGCACCAGCCCAAATCACATTCAGGTTTGAAGGAAGAATACATAGCTTCATGGATAAACAACAGCTCAGAAACTTCACAGATGAAAAACCAGCCTTAAAGGAAAAACTGACAGGTCTACTCTAAGACAAGAGAGACCAACAAACACAGCAAACTTATCTACAAAGATGACATTAAATCCTATGACAATCATCTCCCTCAATGACAATGGACTAAATTCACCAATTAAAAGATACAGAGTGGCAAAATGGGTCAAAAATATGAATCCAACCTTCTGCTGCCTACAAGAAACACACCTAAATAGTCAGAACAAACATGGACTCAAAAATCAAAGGCTGGAGGAAAATCATACAAGCAAACAACACCATCAAAAAGCTGGGATGGCCATATTAATATCTGATGACACCAACTTTATACTCAGAAAAGTGGTAAGGGACAAAGATGGACAATATGTACTAATCAAGTGATAAGTGCAACAGGTAGAAATCGGACTATTAAACATATATGCACCCAATGAGAGACCAGCAAATTATCTTATACAGTTACTGACAAACCTGAAAGAAGAAAGCAATAATAACACAATAATTGTGGGCGACCTCAACATGGCCCTATCAACACTTGATAGGTCAACCAGACTGAAACCCAACAAAAACATACTATCCTTGTAAAGAGTAATGAAAGAAAGAGGACTAGTAGATATATATAGGACACTCCATCCTAAAAAAAACCTGGATATACATTCTTCTCCAATGTACATGGGTCATTCTCCATGATAGACTACATGCTGACACATAAAACATACCTCCATAAAATCAAGAGGATAGAAATCTTGCAGGCTACCTTTGCTGACCACAAGGCTCTGAAATTAAATGTGAACTACAAAGGGACACAGAAGAAAACATTAACAATTGAAAATTAAACACCCTGCTACTGAACAACCACTGGGTCCGAGATGAAATCAAAAAGGAAATCAAAACTTTCCTGGAAACAAAAGATAATGAAGACACAAACTGCCAGAATCTATGGGACACAGCAAAAGCGGTCCTGAGAGGAAAATTTATAGCTCTACAAGCACACATCAGGAAGGAAGCAGGGGCATACCTGACTAACTTAATGATGCAGCTCAAAAAATTAGAAAATTACCAACAAAAGGAACCAAAAATAGGGAGACAGAAGGAAAATACAAAGCTGAAAGCAGACCTCAATGAAGTGGAAAATCAAAAAACAATCTGAAAGATCAATGAAAGCAGAAGTTGGTTCTTTGAAAAAGTAAACAAGATTGATAGATTGGCAAAACTCACAAAGAAAGAGAGAGAGAGAAACCTGATAACCCGTATTAGAAATGAATAGGGGAGATCAGATATTGCAGAGATCCAAAGGGTAATCAGAGACTACATTGAGAAACTTTATGCTACTAAACATGAGAACCTAGAAGAAATGGAAAAATTCTTGGAACATTTTATACATTAAGCTGAGAAGCTTCTGCACCTCAAAAAGAAATAGTGCCCAGGATACAAGAGTCACCCACCAAGTGGGAGAAACTGTTCATCCAACACCTTCAGATAATATCCAAAATATACAGGGCACCGACAGAATTTTGCAAGAAAAAAACATCTAATCCCATCAAAAAATGGGGAGAAGAAATGAACAGACACTTTGATAAAAAAAGAAATACAAATGGCCAAAAGGCACATGAAGAAATGCTCCTCATCACTAATCATCAGGGAGATGCAAATTAAAACAACGATGAAATACCATCTCACACCACAGAGATTGGCACACATCACAAAGAATGAGAACAATCAGTGCTGGCGGGGTGTGGAAAGAAAGGAACTCTTATCCAATGCTGGTGGGAATGTCCTCTAGTCCAACCTCTATGAAAAGCGATATGGAGATTCTCCAAAATCTGGAAAGTGAGCTCCTAATCAACCCAGCTATTCCACTCCTAGGGATATACCCTACAAACAGAAGAATACAATACAAAAACCCCTTCCTCACACCTATATTTATTGCAGCACTATTCACAATAGCCAGGCTCTGGAAACAACCAAGATACCCTTCAACAGACGAATGGCTAAATAAATGGAATATTATGCAGCCATCAGGAGAGATAAAGTCATGAAATTTTCCTATTCATGGATGAACATGGAATCTATCATGCTGAGTGAAATAAGTCAGAGGGAGAGAGATAGACGCAGAATTGTCTCACTCATCTATGGGTTTTAAGAAAAATAAAAGTCATTTTTGCAACAATCCTCAGAGACAATGAGAGGAGGGCTCACCACAAATATTGGTGAGTGCATTTATAGAAATAACTACACAGAGAACTACCATAAGCATGAATTAATGAGGGAACTGGAAAAGCATGTCTGGATACAGGTGGGTATCGGGTGGGATGGAGGGAGATTTGGGGCATTGGTGATGGGAATGTTGCACTAGTGAAAGGGGGGTGTTCTTTACATGACTGAAACTTAATCACAATCATTGTAATAAAGATGTTAAAATAAAGAAAAAAAGAATTTTTAAAATTATAACTGGATATCAAGTCATGTCAAAAATTTCTATGGAAGCTGGGAGAGATAGTATAGCAGGTAAGGTGCTTGCCTGGCACACAACTAATGCAAGGTTAATCCGTGGCTTAGATACATTACCCTAATCATTACCAGGAGGAATTCCAGAGCATTGTGAGGAGTATCCCTGAACACTGCCAAAAAAACCCCACAATTTCTTTAGCCATTCATCTGTTTGAAGGGCAATCTTGATTGTTTCCTGAGTCTGGCTATTATAAATAGCATTGCAATTAATATAAATGTGATGAAGAGATTTTTGTATTGCAGTTTGAGTTCCTAGGGTATATTCCTAGAAGTGATATAGCTGGTTCAAATTGGGGAGTTCAATCTCCAGTTTTTTTGAGGAATCCTCCATATCATTTTCCATAAAGGCTGAACTAGATGGTATTTCACCAACAGTGAATAAGGGTTCCTCTCTCCAACATCTCTGCCAGCACTGATTGTTCTTGTATTTGTGATGTGTGCCAGTTTCTGTGGTGTGAGATGTTGCCTCATTGTTGTTTTGATTGCATCTCCTTGATGATTAGTGTTGTGGAGCATTTTTTCATGTTTATTTTGGCCATTTGTATTTTTTCTTTGAGAAATTTGTTTCATTTTCCCCCATTTTTTGATAAGGGTTAGATTTTTTTTCTTGTAAAGTTCTGTCAATACTAGTATATCGTAGATATTAGCCACTTATTTGATGGATATTGGGGTGAATAGCTTCTCCCATTCTGTGGCTGGCTTTTGTATCGTTGGCATTATTTCCTTTGAGGTGCAGAAGTTTCTCAGATTATATAGTCCCCATTTGTGTATTTCTGCTTCAACTATTTTGGAATGATGTATCTTCTTTAAAGATTTCTTTAGTTTCAATGTCATGGAATGTTTTACCTACATGTTGTTCTATATACTTTATGGTTTCATTTCTGATGTCAAAATCTTAATTCATTGGCATTTAACCTTTGTGCAGGGTATTAGATGGAGATCTGAGTTCTATTTTTGTTAGTGGCTGACCAGTTGTCCCAACACAACTTGTTGAAGAGGTTTTTTTTTTTTCTTCCATTTTGCATTTATTGCCCCTTTATCAAAGATTGATTATATATCTGGGGAGCATTCTCTGAATACTCTGATTTGTTCCTCTGATCTGAGGGTCTGTCTTTATTCTAATTCAATGCTGTTTTAATGACTATAGCTTTATAATACAGTTTAAATTTGAGGAAAGTGATGGCTCCCCTATTCCTTTTTCCAACGGTTGCTCTAGCTATGCATGGGTGTTTATTGTTCCAGATAAATTTCAGGAGTGTTTTATCCACTTCTTTAAGAATATCATGGGTATCCTTAGAGGTATTGCATTAAATCTGTAAAATGCCTTGGGGAGTATTGCCATTTTAATGAAGTTAATCCTGCCAATCTGTGAGCAGGGTATGTGTTTCAATTTCTTTCTGTCCTCTTTTATTTCTTGAAGGAGGGTTTTGTAGTTTTCTTTGAAGAAGTACTTCACATCTTTAGTTAAGTTGACTCCAAGATATTTGAGTTTTGTGGTACACTAATGTAAATAGGATTATTTTCTGATGTCCATTTTTTTATCATTATTGGTGTATAAAAAGGCCATTAATTTTTGCATGCTAAGAATGAGTCTTTCACTTCCCTATATGAATCTATTGTTTTTAGAGACTTTTGGTAGAGTCTTAGGGTTTTCTTTTTTTTTGTTTTGTTTTGTTTTGGGCCACACCCAGTGATGCTCAGGGGTTACTCCTGGCTATGCACTCAGAAATCACTCCTGGCTTGGGCGATCAAACCTTGGGCGATCAAACCTCGGGGGATCAAACCGTGGTTTGTTTTAGGCTAGAGCTGGCAAGGTAGATGTCTTACCACTCCATATTGCTACTCCGGTCCTCTTTAGGGTTTTCTAAATATAGTATCATGCCATCTGCAAACAGTTAAAGCTTGACCTCTTCTTTCTGGATACTCTTGATACCTTTTTCTTGCATAATCACTATGGCATAACTTCCAGCACTATGTTGAATAGGAGTGGTGAGAGAGGGCAGCTTTTTCTTGTTTTAGATTTTAGAGGAAAGGCTTTTTAGTTTATCTCCATTGAGAATAATATTTGCCATTGGCTTGTCGTAGATAGCCTTGACTATATTGAGAAAAGTTCCTTCCCATCTAGCTGAGAGATTTTATCAAGAATGGGTGTTGGACCTTATTAAATGCTTTCTCTGCATCTATTGATTTGATCATATAGTTTTTATTTTTTTCGTTGATATGATGTTTTATGTTGATTGATTTACATATCTTATGTATCATAAAGCATCCTTGCATTCCTGGAATGAATCCTACTTGTTCATGGTGTATGACCTTCTTAGGAGTCATTGGATCCTACTTGCCAGAATTTTATTGAGGATCATTGCATCTGTGTTCATCAGGGATATTGGCCTGTAATTTTCTTTTCTTGCAGCAACTCTGTCTGGTTTTGGTATCAAGGTGATGCTAGCTTTTACAAAAACCATTTGGGGGTTCCTGATTCTTCAAATTCATGAAAGAATCTGAAGAGGATTGGTAGAATTTCTTCTTGAAAAGTCTTATAGAATTCATTAGTGAATTCATATGGTCCTGGGTTTTTGTTTTTGGGAAGACTTCTGATTACACTTATAATTTCCTCAGCAGTGATGGGTCTGCTTAGATATGCTAGATTATCCTGGTTTAACTGTGGAAGATTCTGACAATTGGGTATTCATTGTCATTTGTTTCCAGAATTGATTTGATTTTCTTTTGATTTCAACTCTGACCCACTGGTGGGTCAGCAGTAAGCTGTTTAGTTTCCAATTGTTAAAGTTTTTCTTCTGTGTTTCTTTGTAGTTCACTTTTAACTTTAATGTCTTCTGATCAGTGAAAATAGTCTGTACCATTTCTATTCTCTTGACTTTATGGAGATATGTTTTATGGGCAGCATGTGGTCTATTCTGGAGAATGACCCATGTACATTAGAGAATAATGTGTTTCCAATTTTCTAGTCCACTTTCTTCCATTTATTTTTTCAGAGCTAATATATTTTTGTTGGGTTTCAACCTGGTTGACCTATCAAGGGATGTCAGGGCAGTGTTGAGATCTCCCATGTGTTGCTATTGATCCTTCTTCAGATTTGTCAACAGTTGTATAAAATATTTTGCCAGCGCATCATTGGGTCATATATGTTTTGGAGCATGATTTCTTCTTGTACAAATCCTTTAATTATATGTAATGACCATTTTTGTCCCTCATAACTTTTTTGAGTCTAAAGTTAGTTTCATCTGATACTAATATGGCCAATCCAGCATTTTTAATGTTGTTTTCTTTGATTAGTTTTCTCCAGCCTTTGATTTTGAGACTATGCTTGTTCTAATTATTCAGATGTGTTTCCTGTAGGCAGCAAAACCTTTGATTCAGCTTTTTTTTTTTTTTTATCCATTTGCCACTCTGTGTCTCCTAACAGGTGACATTGAGAGAGATAATTGTAATGGGATTTAGTGTCATTTTTGTGTAGAAGTTTTGTATGTCTGATGGTCTTTCTTGCCTTAAAGTATATCTTTCAGCTTTTCTTTTAGGTCTGTTTATGAGTCTGTAAAATTTCTGACCTTTTTAATCCATGAGTCTATATATACTTCAAATTGAAAGTGATTCTGGCTGGGTGTAGTGTTCTAGGCAAAGCATTTATTTTATTAAATTTTGTCACTCTATACTACCACTGCCTCTGGCCTTGAGTGTTTCTTGTGATAGGTCTGCTATAAATCTTTTTTTATTTTTTGGTTTTTGGGCCACACCCGGCGGTGCTCAGGGGTTACTCCTGGCTGTCTACTCAAAAATAGCTCCTGGCAGGCACGGGGGACCATATGGGACACCAGGATTCAAACCAACCACCTTAGGTCGTGGATCGGCTGATTGCAAGGCAAACACCACTGTGCTATCTCTCAGGGCCCATGTCTGCTATAAATCTTAAAGATGCTCTGGATGTTTCTCTGTAATGATGTCCTTGACTGCTGGTTCTTCCTGGGAGATTTTTCTTTCTGGGTTTCTGGGACTCCGATGATTCTTATGTTGTTTCTGTTTAATTTATTTTCATCCATTCTATTTTCATCCATTTAGAATCTTTGAGTTTTTTTTCCATTGTCTGAACATTTGCTTTAAGATTATTTCCCAATCCCTTCTGCTACATGGAGTTGTTATGCATCTCACCTTCTAGCTCACTAATTCTGTCCTCAGCTGCTATTACTCTGTTGAAGAGGCTTTCCATAGAATTTTTCATTTCATCTACTATAGAGGCATGCAGCACGCATATCTCCATTATTAAGGGAAGCACAATCCAGATGTGTTTTTTGGCTTTCCTGGTGCAGTGCATGATTTTCCTCCCAAAAAATATTTCAGCCAGAAGGCCCATTGGAGAAGTTAATCATAACCCCTGCGTGGATTACTGGCTATATTTCTGACATGGCTGTGACATTATATTTCTCTTTTCCTTTTATTTGATTTTTGTCTCCTTTACTACTAAAGAAATTCGGCCTTAGCCATCCTGCAGTCACAAAGAAATTTCAGTACCAAAGAAAGCCCACAAAAAGTTCCCCACTGGCTAGCTTATTTGTAACTTTTAGATTGAGTAAAGCCTGGCGTCAGAAGCTTGTTTTTCTGGGTCTAGCTCCATGATGGAAAACAATAATTTCCGTCCCCCCAAAAATCGTTTTTCCATCCACTGCAAAAAATTTCTTCCAGAACCTTTTTCTCTCCTCCTGTTTCTTGAAAAACCTGTTTTTTCGCTAACCCAAAAACATCTCCAGCTCCTGTTTCCCCTTACCTCTAGCAGGGCTCATTCTCACCTATATTGGGTAGTTATTTGATATGTAGATTCTAGGGTCCAGTACCATTGTGTTGTCCCTCCTAAGGATCCTCTGCCCTTTGTTTTCCCTGAAATTACCTTGCATACCAGATTTGTGCTTAAAATGTCATCAGCTGAAAAGTTTCTGAAAATTGTCTCTTGTCTCATAGACTTGGGTCCCCATACGATGCATTTTGTGTGGTCTCAATTATTTCATATTTCATATTGGCCTGCTTGTGAGCCCACTTTCTTTCCACTAAGGTTTTTCTTAGGGATGCAAGACGTCTGCAGCAATCTACCAAGTTTTTCATTCCATTATTTCAGTTTGGAGTTTTCTGATTTCTATCTTGTGGTCTGTTTAGATAGACCTATGCTTTCTTTGAGTTCTATAAACATGCTCCATATTTCTATTTTAAACTCCTTATCTGAGAGGCTAATTATATGCCCTTTTTTTTTTTTGGATCATCAGAGCTGTCATCTTCAATCTCTCTACATGCTGTTGTTTTGAGTTGTTTCCCCATTGCCACTCTTATAGTCTGGTTCTTACTAGGTGTTACGATGAGGTTCATGTTCTAGAAGACATGCATGGCCGCTCTGCTTTGCTCTGTGGCCACACACAGGAATTACTCATGGTGGTTCTTGGGTGATCGATCTTATGGGATGTTGTGAATTGAACGTAGGTTGGCTGTATGCAAAACAGATAATTTACCTGCTGTACAAGTGCTCCAGTTCCTAAAATTTTATGTTACAACATCATATGTTTGTGGCAATTTGGCAGGAAATTACATCAAATAGAAAAATCTTAATTAAGGTTTGAAAACAAAACCAGTGACCTGACCACATTTATGAGGATTCTTTTGCTATTGGGCGAGAGATTGAGAGCAGGTGGATATGGAGGATGACTATTGCCACAATAGCAATACTGTGGCTGACATCCTGATTGGCCCACCTCACCCCTGCAGGTGCAGTCGAAGCCAGGTTAGGATTCACAAAAGCATCCTAAATGACAGGGACACTAAAATCTTTGCAGCCCCATAAGGACAACTGTAATGCTAAACTTGAGTCCCATAGGAACTGGTACCCACTACCCATATTTTTAAGAAAAATAGTGTATATAATCCCTGTCATGTATTGCCTCTCCCCTACCCCTGTGTCTCTTCTATCCCCTCATCTCCCAATCCTGATCGCTTATCTTCCCCTAATTTAACCCTCTTTACCCTCAGTTCCTAACTTGGTAGGCACCAAGATTGACCTCCTGCCCCAACAGATCACCTTCCAGCTCCTCAGTGAAAGACACCCTCTGGGTCCCCATTCTCATGCCTCGGCAAAGAACTACTACCAGCACGCCTGCTGACTCATGCTTGATGGCCCCTCTCACCCCCACCAAATCGTGGACTGTTGCACGATACAGGAATCAGCCTCAGCAAAACCTCCATCTCAAAGACACTATATGGTCTTGTAATGAAGCAAAGCATCTCTCAAACTCAATTCAAAAAGTACCGTGGCTTTTACTCTCCACAAGAATATATCAAAAGACCTAATTGGGAGTCTTATATTGCCTATGGAAGCTCAATACCTGTATAACAATACATCTTAAGATGTGTATTCCTAAATATACAGGTAGCCTCCTCCACCACTTGTTTTATTCGAATACCTTTTCTTTTTAACTCAGTTTTATTTATTTGGTCTATTTTAATATATACACTTTTTCTCTATCCTTACCATTTTTGGTGCTGCTTGGTACAAAAAGCCTTGACTGGGATAAAAGCTCAGAACAAAACCATACGACAGAGACTGTGTGTGCAGCCTGTCATCCTTACCCTGAATAGCACCAGCAACACAGTATGACACCATACGTTTTTGTTTGGGCACAGTAAAAAAGGGGGGGGAAACCATAGACACAGAAACAAGATCTTATCTTATCTTCTAGGGATAAGAACTCACTTTTTATAGCAGAAGGGTGCCTCCCATCCTAAACATGTGTCATGTGGATACAATGCAGTCCCCAGGAGATTGGACAGTGTTAGTCCAATCCCAAACCTCAGATCCCCGACGTAGAAATGATACAGCTCCAGGCAACACCACCAGGAACTAAGCTCCATTGGGAGATCTATAACACTGCTCTGGCACCAACTTGTGCCAGTTTAGATATGACAACGAGGAAAGGAAAACTTGACCTAAGACCAGGCTGTCCTATCACATCACCTAACACTAAATGGAAATCAGAAGAGATATTGTCCTTTGAACAGTGAAAAGTAAGAGCACCACCAACAGAAAACTGACTTTGACAACCGTGACTGAACAGAACCTACCTTGGGACTAATAAGGAAAACCCTACCCTAGGCTGTAACCCAGGACACATAAAAAAACAACAACTACAACAACAACAACAACAACAAGATGTCTTATTGCAGAGGCCCAATTTGGACAACAGAGATTGAGCAGAAACTTTGGATCCATAATATCCTAGACTTCGGCTAGGACTGAACGAAAACAGGGAACAAGTGTTACAGAAGACAGAACACAACAACAACGATGGATAGGAACCTCTAGAATCTAGAGACTCTATCCTAGACCCTGACCTATAACCCGTGCAAATACCAAGATCACTAGATACAGTGGCTTGATTTTCTCACACACAACTGAGAGGAAACTTTTCTGGCATCACAAAAAAGCCTTTGGGATGGGGTAATCAGTATATATGGAGCCAGGGGTTGATCCCATGATGATATGCTTCAAGGATAGAGAAACCCTGAATCTCTTAGGCAATGAGAATTCCCTTTCTTCCCAAATGATTACTGTGCCTATGCAAAAAAAAAAAAAAAAAAGTGGGGGGAATGCCAAACCCAGCCACTCCAGCACCCATACTTTTTCTTGTTTTGTTTTGATTTGTTAGTTTTTGACTTTATTTTCCTTCTCTTTTTTCTTCCACTTTTCTCTTTTTTTTTCACTCTTGTGGTTATTAATTAGAAATTTATTTTTATTTTTATTTGCCGGGTCCATTTTTTCTTTTTTCTTACATTTATCTTTTTTTTCTCTCTTCTTTCTTTTTTTGGTAGCTGTCACCAAATTTTTTCTCTCTTATTTCTTATCCTTTTTATCTCCAATGATGGTGGAATGGATGTTCAATCTACAACAAGCTGTAAAGTGGAGACCAGTTGCCCTAGCATTCTGGGAGGGGGGGGGGGGTAAAAGAGGGCGATATGGGATGTATACTGGGAACAGGGGCCGAGGGAGGATAGCACTGGTGGTGGAAATGCCCCTCATTCATTGTCACTATGTAAATGATGCAGTGAAAGTTTTGTAATGCACTTTGGTCACAATAAAAATAAAAAAAAGAGTTCTATATGAGTACTAATGTATGAAGAGATTGCCTCCAGGAGAGAAATTTAATATTCCTCATTTAGCTTTCAAGTTGAAATATAAATTTATTTTTAAGGACTAAGTAGAATGCAGACTATGATTTCTGGAGAGGTAAATTGTGTAGTTTAATATCTGGGCAAAAATTCAGAAGACAATTAATTAATTAATTAATCACCTTTGAAGGACCAGGTTACTCCATTTTTTGGCTAAGTTAGCATATACAATTTTCTCACTGTTTTTTTTTTTTTGACTGCCTTTGGAGACCTCATATCTATATAGACTCTCCTTATATAGTAAGGAGATTTTCTTTTGTTTAAAAAGTAAGAAGATGGTAAAATTGGACCTCTGTATCTAGAGATCTTGGTGTCTGTACAACTCAAGAAGTGGAGCTTATAATAGAGTCTTTCTTTGTGGTTCTAGCAGTTCTGTTTATTCAGTGTCACTTTAATCCATCTTCTGTAGTTGGTGGTCTTAGTCATTATGCTGCTCCTAGGATGGAGCGTGGGATAGTCTTTCATTGTTTCCAGAAGTCCCATTCAGTTGTGATTGTCTCAGTCAGACCTCTGGAATTGGAGATCTTGTTTGTTGAATGGATCATAGACCAAAACCTAGGCTAGAGGTTTTATTTTTTGTTGTTGTTGTTGTTGTTGTTGTTGCTGTTGTTGGTACCAGGATGCTACTGTCCAGTCATGGTTGTAACAACCAGTCATCTGTAGATAGTTATCTTGGCTTTTGCACATATCAAAGGGTAAAAAGTCTTCTGATTTTGTTTTATTGTTGGCTGGTGAGGAAGGACAACTTGCTCTTAGATCAAATGGTTCCCATTTCCTTGTTGTCAGGATATCATTTTAGAACTGTCGCATGTTGGTGTCAGAGCAGCATTATAGATGCCCGGAGGGGATTTGGTTCCTGGAGCTGTTGTCGTTTTTATTTCTGGGATCCAGGAGTCAAGGCTGGATGGTCAGTGCCTAATTACCTGGGGTCTAAGTTGGTTCCACATGACATATATTCAAGGTGGGAGATGCCCCTGTGTTGTAAAAAAGTATGAGTTCTTATCCTTAGTAAATAAGAGCTTGTTTTTATATGTAAGATTTCCCCCTTTTCTAATATGCCTTTGCAGGAAGAAGTGGTGCTACATTATATTGCTGGTGTATTTGGGGGTGGAGAGAGTAAAAACAGAATCAGAAGTCTTCCGTACACCACAAAAGCACCACAGGGAGAGTAAATGATCATGCAAGGAATCTATATAGTCAATCCCATGACAGTATACTTCAAGGGTGGAGAAACCCTGTATCTCCTAGGCCAAGGGAATTCCTAATGTCCCCATTAGTTACTGTGCCTACGAAGGGGAAATAAAAAGCACAAAATAATCCTTTTATCCACTTATATATTTATTTATTGATTGATTTTTTTTGACTTCTTTATTTTGGTGTAGATATTGAAGTTGATGTCTCCAATTTTATTTTATTTTATGTTATCTTTCTCTTTCTTTTTGCACTCTGGCATGGTTTGATTTCAGGACCAAGACTTTTGTGTGGTGCTTGTCTTTATTGCTGTAGTGCTCACTGGATATTTTATTTGATTTTTTTTCTGTATTGTTGCGGTGTTTCAATTACCTTTTTCCTGTTCTCTCTCAAACTGAGAAAGCCTCTCGAAGGACTTCGCCCATTTTCAGCTTATTTGATTTTTTACCCCATTCTATTGCTTTTATTTCCTTCAAACAAAACCACATTACTCGAACCATCTAGCTCCACCTCTCAAATAGAGGGGAAAACAAGGGTGGGTACCAGGGCCAAACAGACATATGATCACTAGTAGAAAGCTAGACACAGAGGGGACCACCTACTTTAGCAGCCTGGGGGTAGAGGGTGGTGGATATGGGTTGCAGGAAGGGAACAGGGGTGGAGGGAGGACAAATTTGGTGATGGAAATTTCCCTGATTTAATGATAATATGTACCTAAAATACTACTCTGAAAGATATGTAACAACAGTATAGTTGTTAATATAATGGGCTGAATAGTTTTCACCTCAAATTTATGTCCAATTGGTACCAGTAAGAATGCTACTTTATTTGGAAATGTGTGTTCTTGCATTTATTAATAATGACAGATCTTGTGATGAAACACACTGCATTTAGGGGCTCCAAATGCTAAGAGGAAGTAAAGGAAGACACATAAACAATATTTATGTGGAGTATAAGACATATATTAGAGTTAGATTGCCATGAGCCAAGGAGCAAAAGAAAATACCAAACACTAAAAGAAATAGAAAGATTCTTCCTTAGAAACTTTGGACAGAATGTGGCTAAGTTGAATTTAGGCTGATTTATTCTAGAATGCTGAAAATAAATTTACCTTTCTTCCCAACCAAAGCCCCCAGGTTTTTGATATTTTACTATTGTAGTCTGAGGAATCTAATATCATTAGCTAATAAATAGGTAGGATATAATCAATGAAGCTGAAGCTCACAAGAGTAAATAGGAGACCTGCTACCCTAAAATAGATAAGGAAACGTTTATCTAAATCTTTCAACAAAAAAGAAAAGAAACTCAGATTTGAATTGTAAAAAAAAAAAGTCAACAGGCAACTAAAGTACACAGAATATTTCAGGTGGAAAAATGTTTGAATGGGATAAGAAAGTCCTGACACTTTTAGGGAATTTTTATAAAGGTCATTTTTGGTTCAATTCTAAAGAGTGAATGGGGAAAATCAAAAGATAAGTCTGAGTAATAAACAGGAACAAGAAGAAATGGGAACTTTTAGACAACCCTAGATATTTAAACTTTAACTTAGCATAAATAGAAACCATTTGATGTCTTTGGGAAAGAAAAAAACCCTGAAAATAAGATGTATCTCTTATGGAGGCAAGACTAGAAAGAAAGATGAACAAGATGGCATCCTAATATTGATTGGGAAAATTATGAGTCATCTGGAGAAAATATAAAAGATCTAGAATTAGGCTTATAGCAATCTGCACATCGAGAAGTGGACTTTGGTTTACATACTAATTTTACCAAGATGACTAATAATAGTATTTATAGTAATGGATACAAATGCTCAGTGCTTATTATGTGCTGGATGTTTTGTGTGTTTTTCATTGTAAGTTAAGTGCTAAATAGTCACTGGTCATGTTTCTTGTTTTCCAGAAAGATGCTGCTGAAATCATAAGCAATTTACTCAAGACTGAGCAGTAATTAAATCGTAGACCCAGAATCAATATAGTTCTTTGATATTCTGTACTAAATATTATTTATGACCTGAAGTTAAGACTAATGTCTAGATGAGAGAGTGACAGCAAGAGAGTGAGAAAGAGAGGCAGAGAGAAAAAGAAAGAGAAGGAGAGGGGAAGAGAAAAAGAAAGGGAGAGAGCACTAGCTAGACTTAGGAGTCATTTCCATTAATATGTAAAATAAAACCATGCAATCTAAGGGGGTATAGGGGATATGAGTAAAATAAAATTTCTGGAGAAGATTTCTAGAAATGCTGAGATTTATGAGTTGGCAGAGACTCAAGTAATAAATAACAAATTATTAGTCAAACAAATGAAGATGTTGGAAAATTCTTATATTCGTATGGGTCAGAAGACAGAGTGGTCATGATGAAAAGTTGAGAAAGAAGAAATACAATAGAACAAATGCCTTGGGAGAGATGGAAAAGTTATGATTCAAGACATGAACATAGAGAGTAATCTTAAGTAGAAAATGTCTCGGTTTTTTTAGTAGTAGATGAAAATAAAGAAAAGATGAGACGTGAAGTTTGGACAGAAAAATGTTATATTAGTTACATTTTCTGAGATACTATGAATAAAGTTTTCCTGATGAAAATACAAAAAGAATAGAGAAAGTCTGGAATTGCAAACATGTTAAAGGTAATTATCCATAAAACTGTGGAGTACATTATTGGGCAACATCAATGTGCCAGATGAGAGAGAGAGGCATTAAAATTTAAGTGATAATGATTTTCTTGGTTGGGTGATTTTCTCCAAAAATATACAGTAGGGTAGGCATTAAATTAACCGCAATTGGTACTTTGTTAGGTAGGTACTATGAAAGGACAAGGTAACACATGAGAGCAAAGAATTTTGGCAAGAGGGTAAGTTAAGTACAAGCAAGAGCAATAAAAAATGAATAGAAAAATGGCTAAATGTATAATATAATTAAAAAATCTTGATATCCCTCCCAGATTTACTGTGAATTATTTGAACCATGTTGGCAACATCTCATAAACTATGTGGACATAAGCATTTCTTTTCTGTAAGGTGAAGAAGTAAACTATGAAACTGATCTCTAAGGTTTATTACAGATTGAAAATTCTGTGTGATTACTACAGGAAATCTTGAAGGCAAGAAGAGAGATGAAAGATCAGAGGAGTTTTTTTTAATTCACACAAATATTTGAGACTTACAAACTTACAAACTGATTCTAACTGTGATGTCTACATAAAACAAAATACATTGCTAAGTTTCAGCAAACAAAATGAGTTTAAAGCAAACTTTAATAAGAATTTTGCTTAACAAGAAAGCAACCTAGACAACTTTGTTCTCTATAGCTATATAATTACTTGTGTTCCGAAATCTCTGGTAAGAATTCTGAGGCTAGTGTAATGAAGACATGAGCATAATGAAGAATATTAAATAGAAAATAAAACTTAAACTGTGAAACTCCTCCCTAACTTACTACTCCCACACAGTAAATGACTCCACCTCACATTATGAGAGGATAGTGAATAATTTGGTAAAATGTTAGCAATCCCATATTGACTATATAATTTATTTTTCATTTATTTTAGCTGTTCAGACCCTCATTTAAATAAGTGAAATGATTTGGGATTGGAACCTGGAGGTTTTTGAAGCTAAATTTGCAATCTTATATGAGTGTCCCGGGGCAGTTTTCTGTCAGGATCAAATTAAGTGAAGTCTTATAAAACTTGAGATAGGGGACCTAACTATATCTTTAAAGGAATTTCTTTATTATCTTTATGTATGGTTTTGTCTAAATGGGAACAACAGTTTGGGGAAGATTCTGAACTTAACCATCTCTCAGTGTGGATCATTAGCACAAGTACCCTCATTTCATCGACACACATGTTAATGCATCTGATGGTGTATTTTTCTTTTGGATAAAATATCTAAATGCAACTGACATGACCTAAATATGTTATGACTCACTCCAGGAAGGTTCTATAAGGAAAGGAAATGAAAAAGAAACATTTTCCAGTGTGAGGTTAAAGAAAAAAATTTTCCATGTGAAAGACAGGTGATGGTATTATTAATACTGAATGTTGAAAGATGGAACACTTTAGTGTTCAGCTAAATATCCCCAAGTTTCTCATTTCAGCATGGCTAGAAATAACCATTCTTGAGGTATTTCGATCATCTTAGTTTCAACTCCAGCCAGGAGGCAGGTAAGGAGAGAAGTGACCTTCCCTTTTCTTAAACTAAAGTTAAAGATTACCACAAGTTCATTTTAGATTCAATTGGAAAGGATGGTGGCATGAGCAGTAGTTTAATCTTCCTAAGGAGAAAAAAAAAATAGGCTAAGAAAAAATAGGCTAAAAAATACATCAAGACTTTCACATTTATTTCTGTCCACAAAGAGAAATATCTTGTATCCAGCTTTAATTTAGTCTCCAGGACTCAGTATCAATTAACCTTTTGCAATAACTAGTAATAAGTCCAAAATAGTCACATGATTATTATGGTCACTAATAGAGAAAATGTGAAGGGAATGATGTATGCACTTGATTTTAAAATTTCTTCTTGAAAATTTTCCAAGTTTTGGTGAACTAAGATAGAAAAACAAAGCTTTGTTCTACTGAGTTGTGTTTAAAATTGTAATTATATTTTATAAAATTATCTCAACCTGGACCTTTTTAACTTTAAATATAATGTGGTAACAGTAGCTTGGTACCAAATATTACTATCTTGTCACATATGTCTTAAAGTCCACCTGTTTCAGAAAGAATTTCCCAATAATAGGTTCATCTTATAATGTCCCTACAGAGGTGTCTTTCTTGGTAGAATTACAACCTAAGAAATAACATTATTTTGTTCTTACTAAGAAAGATAATATTTTTTTCTAGAAAGAATATTGAGTCTTTGGGCTATATCTATCTGACTTCTACTTTTGGCTTTGTTTATATATGTTCTGTGACTTTGAGGAACTTTCCAGGCCTTACTGATATATTTTTTTATGAAGTGAAAGGTAGATTTAGATTTTATGTATGGTCCACTACTAATTTTATTTGATTCCATTAATAACCAAGAGACTTAAAATATAGAATATCTCTATAAGCATTTGTATGAATTTTATATTAAACAGATCAGTGAGATATAGCAGAAGTAAGAATGACTGATTTATTAATTTGGTTTTGTTATTATTTTAAATATCTATAGTCTTTCAAATAAATTTGATAAAATTTGTGGTAGCTCATTATAGTAAAGAGTGGAGAAATAAAATAAGGAGAAAATACTGTAAAATGGAGAAAAATGTATATTTAGAGTAAAATATTTGTGTAATATAAACTATAAACTGTTATAAAACATTTGCAAAGAAAGAGAACTAGAGAATCAATGCAGTAGGTAAGGAGTTTGCTTTAAGCATGGCCAATGTAGCTTTGATCCCTTGTATTACTTATGGTCCCCTGATCCCTGCCAATATTCATCCTTTATTACAATGCCAAAAGCTCTGAGTACCCTGCTTGATGGCCTAAAAAATATGTTTCCCTCACTTCATTTATATTATATTATATATATTATATAATACATATTATATAATATCCCTCACTTATTTTATAGTTTAAATTATATTACTATACCTTACTAATAGAGTATGTGTATGAATGACCATTTGGTAGATTGGATAATGTGTATTGAATAAGAACAATGATAATGTATTGTGTAGTATCTACTTGTACATATATGTATATGTTTATATGCACAAACCAATAGGATCATTTATACTGACTAATTGTGGAGGTTTGAACTGCACCTGAAAAAAAAGAACTTTAGTAAATATATGCTAATGGCAGGATATATTAAGAATGGCAAGAATTTTAGTGTACCCGGAGTACCCAATATGCCCAGAGTAATGCCCAGGTAGGAAAAAGAGCTATCAGAGAGAAAGTCATTCAAATCTTAGCATAAAGACTGTAGGCCATTCTTCTGACTTTTACTTTTAACTTCAGTGAAAAAAAAATTTGGTCTGTTATTTTTTTTTGTTTGTTTGTTTTTGGGTCATACCAGTTGTGCTCAGGGCTTTCTCCTGAATTTGTGTTCAGGGATCCTTTCTGGTGGATCTCAGAGGACTACAGTGGTTTGCCAGTGATAGTACTCCAGATGGCCCAGAGCAAGCACTTTACCCATTGTACTCTCTCTCTCCAGACCCAGAGAGACAATCGTTTAAAGTAAGTAAGATCAAAATTAATTATTTAATTTAAGGAAGATTGGAGCCCCAGAGTCCAGACTATTGACTTGACTAATGCAACCTCTGTAATAAACAAAGACATGCTATGACATGTCATAAGACAACACAAACTCCATTTGTCACAACCACAGTGTCTAAGTGCTAATATAAAAGATTGTGGAAGAGAAAGAGGAAGAAAGAATGAGCTTTGAAAAGAAACATTAGTATTTTTAAGAAAAATAAAAATCTAATCATATTGTTCAGGATATATTGGTGAAAATATTTAGTAATATATAACATTAATTTTTCTTAGTCTCTCCTCTATCATTCAATGGGGAACTGGAGCAGCAATGAATTACATATGCCTTATATTCTCTTGTTTGAGGATTAGATGGAATCTACCCAACTAAAATGTGAAAACTGTGTATTAGGTTAATTGGTTTTCAGTGAAATGACTATTTGGTTGATTGGTCATTTGGCAAACTGACTTAAAATAAGTTGGTCTTTGACAATTTGACCTAGAACCAAATGATTAATAGATCCTCTCTGTAAAACCAAGGCAAATATTATTTTGCTTATGGTGAACAGTCAATACAGGGAATTATATGAAAATACAAGACAGTCCAAACTGTCTTGTATTGAGACACAAAACAGGGGTCTCAAACTCCATTTACCTGGGGGCTACAGGAGGCAAAGTCAGGGTGAGGCAGGGCCGCATAAGGAATTTCACAAAAAAAAGTCCTCAAAAGTCATTATTAACAGTTTTAATTATTTCTTCTGAAAATGAGTAGAACATTGAGTGAAGATCATGAGCAGTTCTTCTGAACATGGCATCTTTTGCCTATTCCTTGCTGCCAGAGACTTGACAGCACTTCTTCTCACAAATCTGAACCACATTTGGCTTTAGAGAGGAAGCAGTTGAGACCGTCATTATGGCTTGAAGATGATCATCATTAAGTCCAGACCTGTACTTTGACTTATTGAAGTTCAATGTGGAGAATAACTTTTCACACAAATATGTCCTCCCAAAAAGGCACATGGTGCGCTTGAACATTCGGGAAAGCTCAGGGAAGCTGGGGGGCAATTCTCTCAAAAATTGCCCATGCATGTCTCTTTTCCACTAATCTCCCTGAACTTGGCTTTGGGATCAGAGTTGCATTGCAGGTCAATGAGCTCCATTTGAAGCACAAGAGGGGCATCTTGCACATCAAAGGAAAAGGGGTGCACAAAAATTTGGAAAGTGGCTCTGTGCTTTTTGCAGTCTGCAAATCTGTGATCAAATTCCTTCTCTAGCTTAAAAATAGCATCAACATATTTCTCACCACTGAATGGTATGCCTGCATCCACAAATTCCTTGCATGCTGGGAAATGGCAAAGGTTTGTCTGAGAGAGCTGGGATTTCCATAACACAAGTTTTGTGGAGAATGCTCTCCCATTGTCATAGGCAGCACTGATCAGCTGCCCTGGGCCTTGTAACATCTTGTTTAGTGCATTCAGCTTATGTGTGATGTCAACAAGAAAAGCTAAATCCATGAGCCATTTGTGATCACTCAACTCAGAAACAGCATTCCCATCCTTCTCCATGAAGGCTTTCACTTCTTCTCTCAACTCAAAAAATCTTTTCAGGACATTTCCCCTGCTGAGCCAACAAACTTTATTTTCCGGCATATAAGACAACTTTTGAAACAACAACAAAAAAAGTCAATCGAAAACTGGGGGTCGTTTTATATGCCGAGTATATCCCAAAAATGTTTCAATATGCCTTTAAACGAAAATTGTCTGAATATTGCCACAAAAAGAATTTTCGAACTCGATCCTGCACCAATCACTGCAAGACTGCTTGGACCGCCTCTCTAACTCAGCCAATCCAAGCAGGCTTTTTATGCATGCAAAGTAGACAATGTTCTGGACCCGAATCTACACTGTAAAAAGCCAGCTCAGATTGGCCAGAGTCTGAGAGGAAGTCTATTACAGTATAACCTTTGAACCTTTGATTGTTGTAATTGGCTCACTGTGGTACATACAGTTGCAGCACAGAAACGTTCTGTCTGATACAGCGAAGATAGGCCTAAACCTATGTTTTAACTGCAAAAATTAGGGGGTCGTCTTATACGCCGGCAAATACGGTACCTCGGTGAAATAGAGCACATTTTCATATTCTGACTGCCATTTCCTCTAAAAAAGCACGGAACCTCCTGTGCTTTAAACCCCTGGATTTGATTTGATTGATGCATTTCACAACAATAGACATCACATTGTGACACAGCAGGCATTTACTGCAAAGGGCCTGTTGATGGATAATGCAGTAAAGAGCAATGGCCTTCTCTACATCCCCCTCTTCAAGATTTTTTTTGAACAAGTGCCACCAGTCCATTTTTCCTCCCTGTCATCGATGGCACTCCTTTGGTTATTATTCCAACAAACCTCTTCCATGGCAAACCTGCATTCTCAATGACATCACACAGATGCCGAAATATCTCATTAGCTGTGGTCTGGCCATGCATTGGAATTATTGTGAGCAGCTCCTCTGTCAGTTCAAAATTGCAATCAACATCACGGACATAAATTGTGAGCTGCGCCGTGTCTGTTATATCTGTGCCCTCATCAAGAGCAACTGAGTATGCATCAAAACATTTGGCTTTCTCACACAGTTGATGATAAATGTCACTTGACATATCAGAAATGTGCTCTGCCACAGTGTTGACAGAAAGGCTGATTTTGCTAAACCGACCTTTCTTTTCCGGACAGATAATACTTGCAGCCTGTAACATGCATAGTTTTTTTTTTTTTTAACAAACTCTCCTTCTGTGAATGGTTTCCCTGCCTTAGCAATCATCTCACTAACCATGTAACTAGCTTTGACTGATGCAACATTCTCTTTGATTGCTTTCTTGAAGAAATCTTGTTGCCTCATTAGACATGCTTTAAGACTGGCAACCCGCTTGGCTCTCTCATTTCCTTAATATTTTCACATTCCTCAGCATGTTTAGTTGAATAATGGCGTTTCAAGTTGTATTTCTTGTGCACTGCAACTTTCTCTGAGCAAATAAGACATGTGGGGATGCCCCTGTGTTCAACAAAGAAATACTGCGTCTCCCACTTTTCCTGAAATTGTCTGTACTCATCATCAATCTTTCTCTTCACTGCAGGCTTTGATGAAGTCATGATGAATGTATGACAAAATCTAATTCTGTAATTCTCTCCCTTAGGCCTCCGATAATGCAAGGAACAGCGGGCAGGAGCAGTGGAAATGACGTCTGTGCTAGGTGCCAATTATTCGTGATTATTTGCTTACCAAATATTCGCAATAAAAAATTGCATTAGTAAGAAAAAAATCGCAAAAAAGTGCATTAAACATTTGCATACCCTGAACAGAACTGCTCAGGGTATGTGAATGTTTAATGCAATATTTTTCTTACTAATATGATTTTTATCCCGATTATTTGGTAAGCGAATAATTGCGAATACTGTGACATTTGAAGGCCGGCTGCAGGCCACAAAATGTTGTATGGAGGGCTGCAAATGGCCCTCGGGCCACAAGTTTGAGACCTTGAATTAAAATATTTCTTTAAAAATATTTGCATTCTATGTGTCTCCTGACTTTTATACTTATATGTGTACATTTTCTCTAGTCAGCCTTCAGGAACAACAGATCATTTTTCTGATCCTTTCCAAGATTAAGCTAAGTAATTGAAGTTAAATGTTCTGTTGTATATTGACCAAATTTTCTCCATTACAGTTTGAGATTTTGTGCTGTCCCTTTTACAATTTGATTTGATTTTTTAATTTCTTTTCACCACTTTGGCTGCTTCCGTAAACATTCTCAGAAGGAATAAGAATATTATATGTTAAAAAACAAGTCTGTGCACTGCTAAGAACTTAATCAGAGGCGTCTTTATTTGAACATTATTTTTCTAGGTATTTAGAACAAGCAAATCATATTGGATCATTAAGTTGCAATTATAAACACTTGCCTCAAAAATTTTCTGCTAATGTAAGTTCTTTTTATTCCTATAGATTAAAAATCTGCCAGGTTCTTTCTTTGTTGCTTACTCTTAGATAAAATGTAATTCTTTACCCACTTTAACTCACTAAATGCTTTCTGAATTTGCTAAGTAAATGATCAATCTTAGATCTTTCTTCTCTTACTTGTCCAAGCTAAGACTAGATTGTAGGTTTGAGCTTTCTTTTCTGGAAGTGATATATTTGTTTGTTTATTTGGCTTCAGGTCATTGTCTCAACTGATAGTGAAAATAATTTTTTTTTTTTTTTGTAAAGGGGATAATTCTCATTTGACTCTTTCTGTTTGTTTGGTGCCACACCTAGTGGAGGTCGGGGCTTATTCCTATCTCTTCTGTTCAAGAATCATGCCTGGTATACTTAGGCCCGCAGGGGTCTCAAACTCAATTTACCTGGGGGCTGCAGGAGGCAAAGTCGAGGTGATCCATGAGTGCAAAGTCAGTAGTAAGCCTTGAACATTGCGGGGTGTGACCCAAACAACTAAAACAAAACAAAACAAAACAAAAAAGATTCCTTTAGGGCAGGGCCACAAAATGTTGTACGGAGGGCCGTTTGCGGCCCACAGACAGCGAGTTTGAGACTCCTGATTAGGGGATCTCACGAGATTCCAGGGATTGTACTTGGGTCAGAAGGTAATTGCCTTCTTCACTTTCCTACCTTTCTGGTCTTTCTACTCATATTTGCATAAAGTAGCTAGATGTACCAGGAATCTCGAAGATGATGAAGGTTTTATTTTTTTACTCATTTGGATACTCTGATGGATTCTTAATTTCCTGCTGGTCCATTAGAATATGTATAATTCATTTAAACAATACAATTTTTTTCAACCCTACTTTGGACTCTGGTCTTCATCTGGATCATTCCACATTCAAAGAAGGTCACTGATTCCCTGAATAAAGTTCCTGAAAGTGAAATCCACTGAAAGCAGTCTCATTCTGGCTCCTTCAGACCAGCCCCCCTTAATATCCCCAGGATACCTTCATTATTTATCTTGTCCAACCGAAGTCCAGAGGCAAATCTCAAGACAACAGTATTATCTCCTGCCTCTAACTCAGATTTCTCACCTCTGCATTTTCAAAGTCCTTTGTGCTTTTCAATTGAAGGGACACAAATGAAGTTTCTATAGATGCCATTGAATGCCTGTGGGCTAAGGGAGAAATACCCTCATTTCATGCTATAAAGGTGGGCCCAGAAAATTGTGCTCAAACTGCCCTTTTTAGAAACCTCCTATTGTATATATTTTTATTTACAAATCTTATTCTATTATTATCTTCTTTATGAGTTTTCAAATTTGTTCCATGTCACTAAGTTACAAATATCAACTTAGTGGTTCAGCAGGTCACCTCAAGGTAAAAAAATTGTAATTTTGTGTGATTGATATATACTAAATATTTTTCTGGAGTATCATATAACCCAATATTAATATGTACATTAGACTACTAGCTGAATTGTTATAATAAGCCTAGCTATCATCTATTACCTTATAAGTTAGTTTTTAGAATGAATTCCTTTGACATCTTACAAGGATTCATCCTAATGTTATCACCATCACCACACCACGAGTGTGTCCTGAGTTCCATCTGTGTGGCTCCAGAAATGCAAATATATAAAAAATAATATTTTTGATTATAGTCACCATGCTGTAACTGTACTCCTATGACTAACTTATTAAATCTAACTGGAAACTAAAACCTTTTGACCTCCTTTATCTTTTTTTGATAAATATCTTCTTAAGTGGGTCATGAACTTGAAACCTCTGGTAACATTTCCTGTCCATGCTTTTAAAATGTAGCTCAAGACCAAATTGAATTCTGTTAGCATTCCTGTGACTTTCTATCCTTTTTTAATCCAAGTCACTTTACTTTTGAATATTGCTGTGCCTAAGTGTGCGCAGAGGCAATAATAAAAAAAATTTTTAAAAGATGATAATACAGAAGGTTTGTGCTCTAGATTTAGTCACTGCATCTGAAAATCTTCTTTGAAAGATATAAGGACTGACATTTCATATATCATCTTCAAATTCCTAGTCTTTTGGAGTAGCTTGAGTCTGCTTAAAATTCCTAGTCTTTTAGGGTAGCTTGGCAGACTCTGAGGATGTAGAAAGAAAAAGAGGGAAATGGACAGGAAGTCCTGCAAGTCAGAAGATGGCTGCTGCAGACCTTGCACCCAGAAATTAAAAACCCAAGAAGGCATCAACTCCCCAGAACAAGTTCAAGGGCTGTGTTTATACCCTTGGACATCAATTGATTTCCAAATAAGGCCTGTGTATGCTGAAAGACAGAGGGGCACTAGAGCCTAGGAATCTCATTGTAATGGAAAATGAATTCTTGGACTGGGTCCCATATAAATGATCTTTTTAATTACATGATGATATATTCCCATGTTTCTATATAATACACAAAAAATCTTGAACTGCAGATACAGTCCTACCCAGAAGAAAATAAATCTACAGGAGCAGTTTTCCACCAAACTGTTTTTATCTCCCGGAATTCATTTTCCTTTCCGAAGAGAATCCTGTGAAACTATGAGTCAGTTCCTCCAGCAGCTTCTGACAAGTATCTCTGGGACAAATTTCAAAACTCATCTGACATATTGGAAGACTGCTTATTCACACAGTCTTTTAAACTGACATACTTTTCAGTGTTCAGAAAAGTCAAATGCTTCAGACCACTCCCCTCTCCTAGAATCTTTCCCTGTATTCTTTAGCCTCTCATTATAAAAGCAATACATATTCATAAACATCAAATGCAAACAAGAAAAAAATAAAGTTCACTAATGAGTCAGCTTGAGGTATCTATTCTGAGTGCTGTTAAGAATATTTTCTAATATTCTTTGAAAATGCATACTGTTAGATCATACATAGGAACATTTTTAAAATGCTAAATAGCCATTTTAAATCCAAATAGCTTGCATTTATTAAATGTATCTGCATTTTTGACCATTGAAATTGTATATGTTTTACTAGAAATCTTAAAAGAGGAGAAATAATTGTTTTTCAAAGTATTCAATAAATAGCAGACATTAAAAATCTTTATGAATACTTACATTTGAGCTAATGTGAGTGTCCTATATGCAAGTTATTTATTTATTTAAAAAAAAACACATTCAGTAGCTATCAGCAGGCTTTGAGGGGTCAAATTCCACAATACGTTCTCTGTGGTACAGAGTTTCTTAGGTCTGGCAGTGTACCAGGACTAGTAGGCTATTCCTAGCAGTTCTTAGGGTCCCAGAATGTGGCTTGTATTGAATCCAGGACCTCATATATGCCAGCATGTGCAATGACACTTCAGCAATTTCCTTGATCTTTATGTTCATTCTTACTCATATGTGTATTTCTTTTTAAATAAATAGACCCACTCATATAACATATGACTCATTTAACTCGAACATTATTTTAGATAAATAAATATAGTCAACAACACTGATTTCATGAAATCCAAACTTCAGCAACCAAACTTCAAATTGTGCCTGTCAAGATGGCAGGCTGGATAGGTGATTGAGAAAACCAAGGGAAATTGGTGGAGGGAGGTGACACTGGTGGTAAAATTGGTGCTGAGAGACGCCCGAGTGGTGGTGCAAGTGGTAAAGCATCTGCCTTGTCCATGCTGGCCTAGGACAGACTGTGGTTTGATTCCCCCGGCATCTCATATGCTCCTTCAAGCCGGGAGCGATTTCCGGGCGGGCGTATAGCCAAGAGTAACCCCTGAGTGTCACTGGGTGTGACCCAAACACCAAAAAACACAAACAAACAAACAAAAAAAAAACACCCACTAAAAACAAAAAAACTGGTGCTGATTCATTTTAGGTCTAACTCTCAACTATGAATAGCTTTTAAATCACAGGCTTTAATAAAATTAAACTTTTTCAGGGGAATATGTCCATGTTGGCAAGAGAGATAAAACTCTCCTTAAACTGATATATACCCTGAATATAAAGAGAAAGTATAATACATTCAGATTATGAAACTATTGTAAACTGTCCTAAAAGCTATTGCTTTATTATGGATTTCATGGAACTCATACTACATACTAACAGATTTACTTCTCCATTCTAGAATATGAGGGTGACTCTTGAATTTATGGCTGCCAAAAATAAATTAGCAACACTAATTTTTTGCTACTAAAACAAGATTAGTTTCATAAGAATAAGATAATAATAATGAAATATAATGCCATTTAAGGATAGCACAGTAATAAGAAATGTGTCATATTTAATTTGTAGATGGAGTTGCATATTGAATTAAAAATGGTAACTTCTCTTCTCCTACAATTATATTGCTATAATGTAACTCAAGGATTAATTCTTTATGGTTTTGGTTTTTGTGTCACACCTAGTAATGCTCAGGGATTACTTCTGGTTGCACATCAAGGAGATACTCCTGGCAGTGCTCAGGGACAATATGTTGTGCAAGAAAATTGAACCTGGGTTGGACAAATGCAAGGCAAACACTCTGCCTGATATATTATCATCACTCTGGCCCCCTAGATGAATTCTTGAACAACAGCTTTTCAGAGTCAATTCTTTGGGCTCTTTATCACCTTTGTGTTTCTAGTGAGTGTCAGGGAACTCATTTAATTCCATTTATTTCTTTTTTTTGGTTGACATTCCAGTTATTTTATCTATAAAATTACATATTTTAGAATTATTTTTATTGGATTATAATGTAAATTCTCTATTGCCCTTTATAATTTGAGGGCTCCCAAATGTTCCCAGTGATTCTGGAGGCCACTCTCAGCAATACTTGCCCTGGTCCTGTGGGCAGAGTGATTATGTACTGCTGCTTGTGTCCAGCAGCACTAGAGGCCCCAAAGCCATATCCCTAGGTATAGGTTTTAAAATAACATGCAAAGCATGTTACAGACTTTATTTTATCTGGTTCCAGACTTTGAGCTTTTTACATGGTCCTATTCTGTCAAACTTTCAAGTTGTGTATTTAGGGATGTTAATGAAGCAAGATAATTTTTATTAAACAAAATTTTAGAGTAGAGGGAACTGAAGCAATAGTACAAAGGGTAGGACACTTGCTTTGTGCACTGTGATCTACCAGGGTTTGAATCCTGCCATTCCATATGTTCCCCAAACCCACCTATGAGTAATTTTTTTATTTTTATTTTTTGGTTTTTGTGTCACAACTGGCAGCTCTCAGGAGTTATTCCTGCCTCTACACTCAGAAATAGCTCTGGCAGGCTTGGGGGACCATGTGGGATGCCGGAAATCAAACTGGAATCCATTCTGGGTTGGCTGCGTGTAAGGCAAATGCCCTACTGTTTTGCTATTGCTCTGGCCTCCGGCAATAATCTTTGAGTGCAATGCTAGGAGTCAGTTAGCTCTGAACACTACTGGGTATGGGTTCAAACAAACAAAAATTCTTACGTGCACAAAACATGGGAGATTCTGTATTAATAGGTCAGCTGGTAGGATGTTTGCTTTGTAACAGATGACCTGGGTTTGGTTCTTGACATCCTTTATGGTCCTCCAAGCCCTGCTAGGAGTGATCTCTGAAAACAGAAAAGGAGTAAACCCTGAGTATTTCTGGGTATGGAAAGAAGAAAAGAAAAGAGAAGAAAAGAAAAAGTAAAGATGGGGGTGAAAAAAAAGACAATATGTTCAAAGAGAACACAGGTGTCTCTAGAGTGAACAAAGGATGCAAGCAAAGAGACAAGAGACATGGAGACCAGCAAATATTCAGGTATTCAAGGAGAACATAGGCTGAAGGGCAAGATCATCTTTTAAACTTTTGAATTTTGAAGAGGCCAAATATATCTGAAAGCTCTCTTCAGATGGCCATCTTGTTTTATTTTTTATATATAATGCTGTACCTGAAAAGTATGGGCAACACCTTTAAAGCACTAAAAATAATGAAAGCTATTTAGACAAGTTTATAAAACTACTACAAGAAAAACTATATATTTGCCCTATGATTTTTAAGCTATTTTTCTTTTGTTTTTTGGGTTACTCCTGGAGGTGCTCAGAACTTTCTCCTAGCTCTGCACTCAGGGGTCACTGCTGATGGGGATCAGGAGGCCAAATGGGATATTAAGAATGAAACCTGGGTCAGTCACATGCAAGGCAAGAGCCCTATTTGCTGTAACTATTTCTTTTTTTTTTTTTTTTGTCCCCCAATTCACAATACAGACCAGGCAAAGGGCCTGTGTTGAGATGTATATGGGGTGCATTTACTGTACCTCCTCTTTCTATAGAGTCAGTGTAAAGAACACAGCCTGTGGTAAGAATTGGGAGGCCTTATCTTTTCTTTTCTTTTTTGTTGTTGATTTTTTAATATATATGTGTGTGTATATGTATATGTATATATATATATATATATATATAAAATCCTTCACCAATGCAACATTCCCATGACCAATATCCCAAGTGTCCTTCCTCCCACCCCACACCTCCTGTGTGTACTATTTCTATAGTCAGTCCTGAAAGTTCTGAATGTTCTCCATTGTCATTTTCTGTCATATATATATGCAAACATATATGTGATTGTGCATGTGTGTATGTGTGCATGTACAATGTGTGCAGTAGTATGCCTTTGAATATTATTTGTATGTTTTTGTATGAAAGTATGTATATTTATCTTGTGTAGTGCATGTTAGAGTGTATATGTGTGTGAGTTCTAATACAATTAGATTGTCAACACATAGTAGTTACTGTTTTAGCAAATAACCAATTAAATTTACACTCATCACCTACAATACACTGTTGGATCAGAGTAGTACCTCATGTAGTACCTAGGATATTTCTCTCACCCTATCTGGTAAATGTATTCCAAAAAGATTTCATATGATCCCAACAAGAATTAAACTTCATAAACCAGTTTTGATTCTTACTCATCATATATTTATTTCCTAGTTATTTTATTCTCCATTTTGATAATTATCTATATATCCTTTTTGCATATGGTTGGAAAAAATTAAAATTATTTTATCTTTTTGAAAATAGAAATTATTTTTGGCTCTTTTCCCACCTACCAGCAAAGCTTCTGTTTCCCATCATTCTTCAAAAATGATATTTATGATTCACTGATGTCATTTACTTCTTTATTTATGTAATGGCACCAAAGTTATTTGAAGGGTGTTTGGCCTTTTCTTTAGTCTTCTTATTTACATTATACTTTCTTCCTCCTCCCAATATTTACTTTCTCTGGTCTAACCTGACACCTTTTTCAGCCAATGTATTTGTTCAGCCTCATGTTTATAAGTATAGTCTCCATTTAAAGTCTGAGTTAGGGACCAGAGTTGTGGCACTAGAGGTAAGGCATCTGCCTTGCAAGCGCTAACCTAGGAGGGACTGCAGTTCGATCCCCTGGCATCCCTTATGCATCCCACATGGTCTCTCCCAAGCCAGAAGTGTTTTCTGAGCACATAGCCAGGAGTAACCCCTAAGTGTCCAAGGGTGTGGCCCCAAAACAAAACAAAAACAAAGTCTCAGAGTTAAAAAGATTATCTGCACCAGAGAATTGGGAGACTTACATATAAAGCTTCATTTATTATGGCTGGATTTAGGGTTAGAATATGTCATTTGTAATACAGCTGTTTTTTGTCCCTTCCATTTGTTTCTGGGTGGACTTATCAAATGTTAAAAAAAGATAGCTACTAGGTTGGCTTCAATCCAAAATAAAATTAGCTCTCAGTATTCATAGATCAGCTCAGATAGGTAGCATCTTACTGACCTAGTTTATCACGTGTTCAGGAGCAAGATCAATTAAAGCCAGGCCAGTTGGCACACAAATCTATTCCAGTACCACATGAGGCAGTTGGAAAACAGAACAAACAACAAGTTTGTGCTAACAGATGAAAGATCTCAAGTTTTTGTTTTTGTCTTGAATCTGCAAACTTCACAGTATCGCCTACAAATCTTTCTGCTGTTCATTGTACACCTTAAAAAATGTATTTTTATCTTCCTTGACAATTTTTTTGAACTTTGCATTATTTCTTTGGTATTACTTCCAGTGTCTGTGGTGATCTGTTTATTCTTGGACTATTTTAAATGATATTTTAATGTGTTTCCATTTATTTTTGAGCTGGTTGACTTGCCAAAGTGGTTTCCTTAGTTACCTTTCCTGTTCCTTTGTAAATAGAATCTCACACTCTCTAAAACTATGTGTTTGAAAGCCTAGAATTCTGGGCTGAAAAGATAGTATAGGAGGAAGGTAAGGCACTTGCCAACCCCATGTAGGATCCCTGATACCATAGATTGATTCTCTGTCACCATTGTTCCCTGAGAAAGCAGGAGATCACTACTGGATCAAAGAACCAAGAGTAGCCCCTGAGTAGCCCCAAACCCCAAAATTGAACAAATGAGACAAAAGCATAAAGTAAAAAAAATTCTTAGAATTCTCACACACAACCTATAATATTGCCCATGCATGCATAATATAGTCATATACACATTTAAAAAATGTCATACATAATAAATTTACCTAGTGTTTGTACAGACATTTATAGCCATAGTAACCTTAAATTTTTTCCATATTTTTTTGATTTTAGTTCCTCTAGAACACAGGCTGATATCCTCACTGAGCACATTCTCCTCCTCAGTAAATTTGAGCAAATACCATCACAAAAAAATGAAAGAAAAAATTTTAATTTTCCATGCTCTTTTAAGTGAATGAACTACCATGTAATACATAAAACAAATAAGCTTATATATTGATACCACAAAGTCTTGTTATAGAGATTCTTGTAATAGATATCCATAGTGGTTTGCATTTTGAGAGGCATTTTATTTGACTGAATATACCCAAAGCATTCAAATTGATTTGACTTATATTAATCCTATATATATATATTATATAATGTGCTTCATGAGGAGATATTAAAGATTCTTTCTTTAAATTATCTTTATTTAAACACCGTGATTACAAATATGATTGTAGTTGTATGATTACAGTCATGTAAAAAACACCCCTCTTCACCAGTGCAGGACTCCCACCACCAATTTCCCACATCTCCCTCCTCCCCACCCCACCCACACCTGTACTCGAGACAGAGACAGGCTTTCTATTTCCCTCATTCATTCACATTGTTATTATAGTTTTCAGTGTAGCTATTTCTAACTGCACTCATCACTCTATGTGGTGAGCTTCATGTCATGAGCTGCATCTACATGGGGTAAATGGGGGGAAATAATGGTTGGGACTGAGGCAGTTAAGATTCTATTCTTCTAAGCATTGTAGCAAGATAATTAAAAAGAGAAATGAAAAAAAGAAACAACTCATTAGTAGTAAGAATAGGCTTTTTCTTTAATTTTGACCAAAATAGTTATAGAAAAATTTTAGAAACTCACAAGAGAGAGAGAGCATCTTCCTTCAAATTCTCTTGCCTGCATCTCTTAATATTTGGTTCCTTCTTTTTTCCCTCAATGTATCTTTGAACTTAACTTTATTTTTCCTGTTTATTTGGGAGGGGGGACTGTGGTTCAGCCATACCTGTTGATGCTTAGAAGTTAGTCTTGACTGCACTTAGAAATTACTCCTATTAGTGCTTGAGGGACCATCTGGGATACCAGGGACCATACATCCTGGTCCTGTTTAAAACAAATGCCTCACCTGCTTTATGATAACTCCAATTCGTAATTCCCTTGTTTTTATCTAAACTGCTCTTGGTTTTGAATGCTGGATCTACCTAGGCTCCTCCTAGTGTTTATACTGTTTTGGCTTCTTCTCCTATTTCAATACCTACTATCTTCCTAAAACTGAGAATCTGAAGATGTCATATTCTGAATTTTTGAAAGTTTTAGAGCACAATTCCAGACTACATGAATGTGCTCAATGTGTTGCATTTATTAATTTTATTTGCAGTTCCTAGAGAGGAGGTAGAAAAAAAATGAATGTGACACAAACACTTAGAAAATAATTAATAACCGGAGGGATGACACAGTGGTAGTGCATTTACCTTGCATGCAGAAGGATGGTGGTTTGAATCCTGACATCCCATATGGTCCCCTGAGCCTGCTGGGGACGATTTTCGAGTATAGAGCCAGGAGTAGCCCCTGAGTGCTGCTGGATATGAACCCCCCCCCAAAAAAAAGTAAAAAAGAAAATAATTAATAGAACCTCAACATACTTCAGTTAAACACTTCTCTCTTCTTTTATGATCGAAACAAAAATCTATTAAGAATATGACAGGATATAGAGATAAAATTCCATGATAGGGAAACTAAAATTTATGAGTAGATTTAAGTCCTTGATTAATCAACCTGATAAATCTTAGGCAAATCAAAAAACCTTGGAGTTCTTGTTGCTGTCCCTGTAAGGCCAATACCTCTGCTGTTATGCTGAGACATATGAAGAAAATTTCTAGACGTTTTTGCTACAGGCTGTTCTTGATATCAACATCTATAGAAATTAGGGGTCCAAAATAAGAATTGGGAAGAGGATAGAGTCAAGCTGGGGCATGTCTGGCATTGATCTGAAACACCTGGAACGTCATATGTCTTAGTCTGTTTGGGCTCTTAACCTTCTCACTATAATATTCTCAGAACTCATTTGTACTACTTCTTATAAGGGCATGAAGCCCATGCAGGAAGGCTTTCTCCTTATGTTCTAATAATTGTCTCAAAACCACATTTTTGATGTAAATTTTAGGAAGACACAAAAATTAATTTTATTAGTTGTGCCTCTACTAAATATGTACTGTTTGTGGAAGGCATGACTGATCTGAATGTTAAAGAAACAGTGCACTCAACAGTGAAGGCAAAAAGTCCTAACACAAAAGAAAATTTATCTTACTGCTTATATATCTCTAATAGAATTGTAACTATTTTGTCAGACATTAAATATACTATTAATGTTAATTGTATAGCAATTCCATGATTATCAAAGATCAGTTCTAATATCAATATTTGATATAAATTAAAGAGCCTCAATTATTTTTTCTTTAATGTATGTTATTTCTTGCTTTAAATTTGTCTTGGGTCAAAGCAACAATACAATGGGTGGGGCCTTTGCCTTGCCTGTGGCCAATCTGGCTTCAATCCCCAGCACTTTATATTTTCCTTAGAGCCTGCTTGAAATGATTACTGAGTTCAGAGCCAGGAATAATCCCTGAGCAATACTGGGCTTAATCCCACCCCCAAGCCATAAACAAATAAACAAACAGATAGATAGATAAATAAATAGTTTTCTAGGTTCATTGAAGCAGTCCTCAATCAGTCATGAAAGAATCAGGCTAGAGTTCAAAGATAAATGTTTATTGGATATTAACTATATGAAGGACTTTGGAAAACTGCAGTTTTTTTTTTCTGTTGTAAGGTCATGCCTTGTTATTTTAACTCTATAAATGGCAGCTATTTATGGAAATAATTAAGCAGAAAATAGCTGATACAGAATTTTAATATACTATGACATCATTAAAATAGCAACATTTACATACATAATATTTTTTGAAGAACAAAATTAAATATACTTTTAAGAAAAATGCTCCCTGAAGGATACATGTATAGTCCTATAATAACCAAGCTTCAGAAATAAAGGAAAAGGCCATTTGATATGTTTTATTATCAATCAGAACGCCAAAAATAAGTCATACGTAATGGAATTTCATCACATGGCAGTGGAATTTCCCCCCAGAGTTTTATTAAAGGCTTGAACATAGTTTGAACTTCTCAGTAAAGTCATAGGAGTTGCCCAATGGCTGAGTCAACATTTATTAGAGAACACACTGATTTCAGAAAATGTCACCTTTATACTTAATTTATATTTTTTAATATTTTGTCTTTTAATACTATTAATAATGCTTTCTTCTGGGCCTACTTCCAACAAAATGTTACTTTGAGTACATCTTCAAACACTATTTAGTCTTTTATTTATAAACTAGTCAATGGAACCTAATTGAATATTTTCACTGGTTAAATAGCTATTTGAATTTTTTTTCAATAACCTGAGTTTGCTTGTTGACTGATAAAAGGAGAAAGATTAAATTACTATGAATTAATAAAAAGTGCATGAAAGATATGTTGATGAAAAATTCAGTACAGACTACAATAGGCTTAATTTGCATTTGCATGACTTTTGAGTTTTCCAGCAATGTAAACCATAAACTCCTTGGTTGCTTCTAATTGTTTTTTTAGATCAATCTCTATATCCAAATAAAAGCAGTGAATGAGGCAATTCAGATTTATGCTTCCCCTATCTTCACTGTTTTTGAAAACTATGTAGGAATAACACAAAGTCTTATTGCTAAAAAATGTGAGCCCTTGGTCAAGAGCTGACTCAAAGCTGGTCGATAGAAATGCAGAATCCCAGGCCCCATCATTTAGGTGCTCAATTAGATTCTGCATTTTACCCAGAACTATGGCGACCTGTGTGCTTATTGAAATCTTAGAAGCAAAAAAATTTTTTTTCTTCTTGAAGCAAAATCTTTTGCTTCAAATGAGGTTCCAACTTCAATTGTTTTATTAAATCAACCACATTAATGCTTCCTCCAGTTGTAGATTAGGTGGAATATAAAGTATTCTAAACAAAAATGTCAGTTGTTGACTTTAATAATCATTTTTAAATTCTGAATGATGAAGGTATAGGGTAAAGTCAGGAAGATTCTCTTTGAATAAATATGTTCACATTTTTCTAATTACATAATGTGATCAATAAGCCTAATTTATCTTTTCTCTTTTTCCCAGCGAATGATTTCTTAGAATTTTAATTATAGCATTCAGAAAGCAAATAGAAGGAAACATTCCTATAAAGTAATAATTGATAACCGTTTATATTGAACAATTGCTATATGGACTAATTTTTATTCATTTGCATTAGTGAAATCTAAAAAATAATGCTTTCCATGACTTTATTTATAATAGGCTGATGAAAAAAAATTGCAATCCTACTTAGTTGATAATTCTTTACTGACTTTACATCACAGAGAGATGAAACAAAGACTTTCCTGTAATGGATGCTATAGTTAAAGCTCTTTATATGTCATATGAAGGTAGTTTTATATTAAGAATAAATTTCCTGTATTTCAGTGGCTAATATTTTTATAATTATTTTGTTTAAGCACTGTGGTTGCAAAATTGTTCATGATTAAAATTTTGTCATAGAATATATACCACCTTTCACCAGTGTAAGTTTCCTTCCACCAATGTTCCTTGTTTCCCAACCCAGCCAGACATTTTATTTCTCTCTCTCTCTCTCTCTCTCTCTCTCTCTCTCTCTCTCTCTCTCTCTCTCTCTCTCTCTCTCTCTCTCTCTCTCTCTCTCTCTCTCTCTCTCTCTCCTTTTAGAGTAGCTAATTTATTATCTGTTTGTGGTTCCTCTGCTAAGACACTTTCCAATTCTTTCAGCACATTACTTGCCTATAACAATCTAAAGCTCTCATTTCACAAAAGCAGGTCTAGGATGAAGTAAAGAACCTAAGTAATTAATCAGGCTTTATCAGCCATTAACAGCTGTCCTAAAAATATTTAACACAGCAAATTATTATTTAATAGCAACTTATAATTGAAATGTAGAGGATAACTAATTTTATGTAAAATTCTTAGTAATAAAAAATTCTTAGTAATATTATGAGCAAGCAACAGCTCAGTGCTGAAATAAGTATTAGAGTTATATGGCAGTAAATATAAATAGTACAGAAAAAGATAATGGATATCTTTTTTATACTGAACTAGTTGAGCCAGACTAAAATATCCCTATGGTGTATTCAGTATGAGAAAACCACACAAAAGAAGACACGTAGAGAACAAAAGCCTGACAAAGATCATAGAGATCAAGTTGAGACCAAAATAAGAGACATTAGATGGGACAATGATTTTTTTTATTCAGGTGAGTCTGGTTATATAGATAATTTCAATCCTAAACACCACAGGCATGCAATCAATCAAAGACTCCAATATTGGTGACTGGTGATAAGGAGGCAACTGGGAAATGAACTTGAGTAGAGAGAGTAAATATTTCTTGAAGCTGCTGTTACCTTAACAGATAAAACAGACAATATTCTGAAACAGTCATAGTTAACTCTAAAATTCAGGTTGCTCTTCCACTGCTATCCTGGTAGCAAACCCAACCCCGGTGACCTGGAAATCTCTGTAAATTGTTGCATATTTGCTAATAAGAATATATTTTTGTTTGTTTGTTTTTGGGCCACACCTGGCAGTGCTCCTGGATCATCGCTCAGAAATAGCTCCTGGCAGGCACGGGGGACCATATGGGATGCTGGGATTCGAACCAATTTTGGTTCTGGGTCGGCTGCTTGCAAGGCAAACGCCCTACTGCTGTGCTATCTCCCCCACCCCCAAGAATATATTTTTAGTACTAAAAAATGTTGGTCAGAACATAAACTGAGATATGTTACAATAGAGGAAAACCCTTGTTATTGAGTTATCAGAACTTGTTTGTATGCTTTGAAATCTCATGTTTACAGATCACAGATTATCTTTTTCTCAAACATCATTACAAATGCTTACAGCTCTGTAAAATAGATAAGAATTGAAGAAAAGAAAAATCTAGGTATTTTATTTTCTTCTTCACCTGTAGGAAATAGGGCACAATAATAGAGAACAATTGACTTGCTACAGAAATAATGAATTATTTAAAAAAATTTTGTGCCACATTCAGTGTTACTTAGGGTTTACTTCTAGCTCTCTGCTCAGAGGTCACTGTTGGTAGGGTTTAAGAAAACTTATGGGGTCTCAGGGATAATGTTGGCAGACTGAAAGGTAAATACCTACCCATTGTGTTATTTCTCTAGCTCCAGAAAAAATTATTATGAATGTAACATGATATTACAACATATTATACAAATATAATCTATGTTCTTATATAGTCATAAATATATATATGACTAATCAAACAATATTTTAAGATATTTTTACCTTACATAAAAATTAAAAAAAACCTCTGTATTACAGCATTTGTTTTTGTTGTATTTTTTTTTTTTTACAGAAACTCCTGGGCTATAAAATTAAAGATGTAAAAGTAAATTGGTTTTTAGATGTGACTCACTTGGGAGACATGTCCATTAACAATAACAAAAATAGATCTGTCTTAATCCAAATCTAATCTATAACCAGTAGACGTGCATGATGTCACATTAATGTGCATTGGAAATTTGTCATGTGCATTATTTGATTTATGGGGGGATAAAAAAGGAAAGTTTCAAGACACAATTTTATAAGTATGGAATGACTGATAAAGCTGTTATAAGGAGAATTCTAAGTTTATTAAAATGTAGGAGCTATGAATGGCACATTATAAGACAATCATTCCACATATCAATATTCAATGTCTAACTCAGAACTTTAAAACTAGTAAATTCTCTCACTAATAACCATTTATTATTGATTGTAAGTTAATATGTATAATAATAGCTCAGGTGACATATGACTAAAACAGAAAAGAGACATGAAAGAGTAAGAGTCCTTTATAAACACTGATGGGAAGAGGAGCAAAATACTAAAAAGTACAAGTTTATGAGTGAAACCCAACTACAATCATGCTTGTAATCATGATGTTCAAAGAATTTTTTTTGTTTTTTTGTTTTTAATTTTTTATTTAAACAACTTTAATACATGCATGATTGTGTTTGGGTTTCAGTCATGTAAAGAACACCACCCATCACCAGTGCAACATTTCCATCACCAATGTCCCAAATCTTCCTCCTCCCCACCCAACCCCCGCCTATACTCTAGACAGGTTTTCTATTTCCCTCGTACATTCTCATTATTAGGATAGTTCGAAACGTAGTTATTTCTCTAACTAAACTCATCCCTGTTTGTGGTGAGCTTCATGAAGTGAGCTGTAACTTCCAGCTCTTTTCTCTTTTGTGTCTGAAAGTTATTATTGCAAGAATGTCTATCATTTTTCTTAAAACCCATAGATGAGTGAGTCCATTCTGCATGTTTCTCTCTCTCTCTGACTTATTTCACTCAGCATAATAAATTCCATGTACATTCATGTATAGGAAAATTTCATAACTTCATATCTCCTGACAGCTGCATAATATTCCATTGTGTATATGTACCACAGTTTCTTTAGCCATTCGTCTGTTGAAGGGCATCGTGGCTGTTTCCAGAGTCTTGCTATGGTAAATAGTGCTGCAATGAATATAGGTATAAGGAAGGGATTTTTGTATTGTATTTTTGTGTTCCTAGGGTATATTCCTAGGAGTGGTATAGTTGGGTCATATGGGAGCTCGAGTTCCAGTTTTTGGAGGAATCTCCATATTGCTTTCCATAAAGGTTGAACTAGACGGCATTCCCACCAGCAGTGGATAAGAGTTCTTTTCTCTCCACATCCCCGCCAACATTGCTTGTTCTCATTCTTTGTGATGTGTGCCATTCTCTGGGGTGTGAGGTGGTACCTCATAATTGTTTTGATTTGCATCTCCCTGATGATTAGTGATGTAGAGCATTTTTTCATGTGTCTTTTGGCCATTTGAATTTCTTCTTTGTCAAAGTGTCTGTCCATTTCTTCTTCACATTTTTTGATGGGATTAGATGTTTTTTCTTGTAAAGTTCTGTCAGTGCCTTGTATATTTTGGAGATTAGCCCCTTATCTGATGGGTATTGGGTGAATAGTTTCTCCCACTCAGAGGGTGGCTCTTGTATCCTGGGCGCTATATCTTTTTTTTTGGGGGGGGGGGGCCACACCTGGCGGTGCTCAGAGGTTACTCCTGGCTGTCTGCTCAGAAATAGCTCCTGGCAGGCACGGGGGACCATATGGGACACCGGGATTCGAGCCAACCACCTTTGGTCCTGGATCTGCTGCTTGCAAGGCAAACACCGCTGTGCTATCTCTCCGGGCTGGCGCTATATCTTTTGAGGTGCAGAAGCTTCTCAGTTTAATATATTCCCATCTGTTAATCTCTGCTTTGACTTGCTTGGAGAGTGCAGTTTCCTCTTTGAAGATGCATTTATTCTCAATGTCCTGGAGTATTTTACATACGTGTTGTTCTATATATCTTATGGTTTTGGGTGTGATATTGAGGTCTTTCATCCATTTGGACTTAACCTTCAAACATGATGTTAGCTGGGGGTCTAAGTTCAATTTTTTGCTAGTGGCTAGCTAGTTGTGCCAACACCACTTGTTGAAGAGGCTTTCTTTGCTCCATTTAGGATTTCTTACTCTTTATCAAAAATTAGGTGATTGTATGTCTGGGGAACATTCTCTGAGTATTCAAGCCTATTCCACTGATCTGAGGGCCTGTCCTTATTCCAATACCATGCTGTTTTGATAACTATTGCTTTGTAGTAGAGTTTAAAGTTGGGGAAAGTAATTCCTTCCATATTCTTTTCCCCAATGATTGCTTTAGCTATTCTAGGGTGTTTATTGATCCAAATGAATTTCAAAAGTGCCTGATCTACTTCTTTGAAGGATGTCATGGGTATCTTTAGAGGGATTGCACTAAATCTGTACAATTCTTTGGGGAGTATTGCCATTTTAATGATGTTAATCCTGCCAATCCATGAGCAGGGTATGTGCTTTCATTTCCACATGTCCTCTCTTATTTCTTGGAGCAGAGTTTTATAGTTTTCTTTGTATAGGTCCTTCACATTTTTAGTCAAGTTGATTCCATGATATTTGAGTTTGTGTGGCACTATTGTGAATGGGGTTGTTTTCTTAATGTCCATTTCTTCCTTATTACTATTGGTGTATAGAAAGGCCATTGATTTTTGTGTGTTAATTTTGTAGCCTGCCACCTTGCTATATGAGTCTATTGTTTCTAGAAACTTTCTCGTAGAGATGTTAAGGTTTTCTAGGTAGAGTATCATGTCATCTGCAAACAGCGAGAGCTTGACTTCTTCCTTTCCTATCTGGATTCCCTTGATATCTTTTCTTGCCTAATCACTATAGTAAGTAATCCCAGTGCTATGTTGAATAGGAGTGGTGAGAGAGGACAGCCTTGTCTTGTGCCAGAATTTATAGGAAAGGCTTTCAGTTTTTCTCCATTGAGGACAATATTTGCCTCTTTCTCTTTTCGATCTTGCTGCTTTCAGAATTCTGTCTCTAATCTGTGGTATTCGTCATTGTGACTAGAATGTGTCTTGGGGTGTTTTTTCTGGGGTCTCTTTTATTTGGTACTCTTCGGTCATGCAGGATTTGATCGCATGTATTCTTTAGCTCTGGTAGTTTCTCTTTAATGATGTTCTTGACCATTGATTCTTCCTGTAGATTTTCTTCCTGGGTCTCTGGGACTCCAATGATTCTTAAGTTGTCTCTGTTGAGCTTATCATAGACTTCTATTTTCATCTGTTCATATTCCTTGAGTAATTTTTCCATTGTTTGATCATTTGCTTTAAGGCTTTTTTTCCAATATTTTCTGCTATATGGAATTGTTATTCATCTCATTTTCCAGTGTACTAATTTTATCCTCAGCTGCTGTTAACCCGTGGGAAAGCTCAACCATGTTTATCTTCAATTCATCTACTGAGTTTTTCAGACCTGTTATTTGACCTGAAATTTTAGTTTGGAGTTTTCTGATTTCTATCTTCATATTCTCTTGATTCTTATTAGTGTTCTGTTCTATACTTTCTTTGAGTTCTTTGAACATCTTCCATATTGGGACTCTATACTTTTTATCTGAGATACTATTTGGTTGGTCTTGTTCAAGTCATCAGAGTTGCCATCATCATTCTCTATGTCTGGCACTGGCCTGTGTTGTTTCCCCATTGTCACACTTGTATTGTGGGTTTTTCTATGTGTTGTGGTTGTATTCATTGGCTAAATGATGTGCAGGACAGCGGAGCAGCTGAGCTCCTCTGGCCCCACCCTTTCTGGGCGTGTAAGCTCACCTCCAGGGAAGGCTCCAGGGAAGGCTCCAGGAAGGCGAGCTGTCCACAGATGAGCCACACACAGGATGCAATCAGGCTGAAAATGGAGCACAGCGCAGAAGACAGGCAGATAGGTGTGTTGGCATCTGAGTTCCAGCAGAGTTCCGTGTTTAAAGATTTTATAAAAGAAAGTAAATCAAAAGATGAGGGGAGGTGTCAGAGAGATAGTTTAGTGGGGAAAGTGCTTGCCTTATATACCACTGACCCAGATTCCATCTCCAGCATCCCATATGGCCCCTTGAGCCTGCCAGGAATGATGTCTGAGTGAAGGGCTAAGAATAAGCTTTGAGAATTACTAATCCAGCAGGAGTGATAGCATGGTGGATAGGGCATTTGCCTTACACCCAGATGAATCGAGTTCAATCCCTGGTATCTATATTGGTCTCCCAAATTAGCCAGGAGTAATTTCTGAGCTCAGAACTAGGAGTAACCCCTGAGCATTCCCTAAACAAACTAAAAAGAGAATTACTAATCCCTCCCACACACACACAAAAAAGAAAACTGATGAGAGGAAGGAAATAAAAAAAAGTGTTCATGGGAGAATAATAGCTGAAATTGCCAAGCTTAAAACTAGGTTGACTAATAATTTTCTTTTTTTTTTTTTTTTTTGGTTTTTGGGCCACACCCGGTGACGCTCAGGGGTTACTCCTGGCTATGCGCTCAGAAGTTGCTCCTGGCTTCTTGGGGGACCATATGGGACGCCGGGGGATCGAACCGCGGTCTGTCTCCTAGGCTAGCGCAGGTAAGGCAGGCACCTTACCTCGACTGCCACCGCCCGGCCCCAATTTTCTTATATATTTTGCAAAATAAAAGTACTGCAACCATTAATTCATTTAGAGACTATGGATAAAGAAGAGGCAATATGGAAAATTTTCTACCTCTTTTACACAAGAGTAGAAAACAAGACTGGTTATCTGAGGTAAACAGTGATTGGTTATTATCTTTGTGCCATTAGAACGAGATACTGTGGGTATGGTAAAAATTGTATAAAAAATTGAAGTAGGTCATCTTCTCTGGGAGACAATTAGTCAGTATGGGTCTTGTGACTAATAAAATAGAGTTTTGTTTAGTTTTACTCCAATTGGGGGGTTCTCATCCTTTGACTCTGAAACCTAATATTGGGCTCATTTGGGATTGAATGATGATGACTCAGTCACCAACAAAGCTGCCTAGGTCCTGGTGATGTCAGCATGTATGGGCCAAGTAGAACAGATCAGGGGTCACCCGGGGTATGCTGCAGCAAAAGATGACCAGTTTGTAGAAGCAGAAGGATTTTGTCTCCTGGTATAAATTGTGTTTCATACAATCACCCTGAATAACTTCCCTGGTTAGGTCACTTTTTATTCTTTTTGTGATGCTCTTAATAGGTCCTTGCAGAATTAATTTTCTTGCCTACTGTATTCAGGCACACAGAGGTGAAGTTAAGATGTTTGTGCTAAGATCCCATTATGTGCCCATAAGCAGGGACAGGGATGAGGAACTTGAAAGAGAATCAAGGATTTGAGTCAGGTCAAATAAGAGGAGGAAGCAATGCGGGGTCTTGGGTTCTGAACAAGGAAGATTGCCATTTTATAAAGACTGCATGTCAAGCTTCTCTGAGGTTCTAAATAAGGAGGGACACCATTTTGTAAGGACCACATGTTGTAAGTCACAAGTTAGAATTTTTTTTTATTATTATTTTTATTTTGATCATAATGGCTTACATATCTTTCACAGTAGTATTTTAGGTACATATTAACATTGAGTCAGGGGAGTACCCATCACCAAATTTGTCCTCCCCACACCCCATTCCCTTCCTGTAACCCATATCCCCCACCATCACCCCCCAGGCTGCTAAAGTAAGTGGTCCCCTCTTTGTTTAGCTTACTATTAGTGATTATATATATCTGTTTGGTCCTGATACCCTCCCTTGTTTCCCCTCTATTTGAGAGCCGGATCTAGATAATTTGAGTTATGTGGTTTTGTTTGAAGGAAAGAAAAGCAATATAATGGGGTAAAAAAAATCAGATAAGTGTTTCCATTCACACTGCCCCAAGCTTCCTGGCCATACCAGGTACCCATCTGGAAATGCTATGAAGGAGCTACCCTAGACAACAGCTAATTATTTTAAATATCATCAGAAGCTAGAACCTCCTTATATCCCTCCCCTATATAATCTGATCTCTGACCTTGGGCATGATTGTCTTCTCTGGGAGACTGTCCTGATGGTCAGTAAAGGGCTTGTATCTGATGTAATAAAGTTTTGTTTGGCTTTAAAAAATATTAGAAAGACTGGAGACTTAAGAGATAGTATAGCAGGTTAAGGTGCTAGTCTTGCACATAGCTCATCCGAGTTTGATACTTGACATCCTGTATTCTGTAGTAAATAATTCTAAGCCCATCAGAGTTCAGAGTCAGGAGTAACCCCCCCAAACATAACCAATTGTGTTCCCAAAACAAAAATATTTGGTTGATTGTTTCTTCTCCGACAATCCTACTGGGCACTACAAGCTTGTATATATTTCCTATTTATAGAAAAAGCATAAACTAATTAAAATAAATAATTAGAATTGCATATATCTATATTGTATAATAGATAATTAGAATTGTAGGTCATCAGAAGTGAACTTACACTGACAATTATTGCCAAGAAAGCTCTTTGTCTATTAAAGGTTTATTTAAGAAGTAAATTTAAGAGATGTAAGTGTCTCTTCTTTATGATGATAAAATATATCTTAGCATGTACATGTAGACAAAATCTTTGTATGTGTTGTGTGTGTGTATTGGCTCATACTTGGCAATGCTCAGGACTTACTTTGGATTCTATTTTCAGTAATCAGTCACTCCTGGAAAAATTAAGGGAACCACTAGGGTTGCCAGGGATTGATTTCAAGCTGGCTACATGCAGAAAAACCCTTACCACTGTATTTATTATCTTTCCAATTACCCTACACACCATACAATCTCTTTAGCCCCAATCTAGGTCTTATGTCCAGTTCTTGCTACTAGAATATAAGCAACATGGTGTGTTATCATTTTGCACTACAAAGTTTTTCCCTTCTCTCATCCAATCTCGGTTGACTGAAAGAAAAGTATTTCCAAAAAGCATTACCTGGAAATGCTACAATAGGAACTTCTGAATTATTGCCTGGAAGGTTACCTCTCTACCAGCTGAGTTATTCATCATCAAGGAAATTATTTCTATGGTAGTAAACCACAATCATTCTTTCAAATAGTAGCTTTATATCAGCAGAATGCACCTTCTAGGTAAAATTATTTTTACTTATTTAAACTTAGATGGTCAGAAATGATATTATTTGGAACTATAGGATTAGGTGATAAGGCATCTTGGATTTTTTTACTTAAAAGAAGCATCAAATGTATCAAAGTACAGCTATTTTAGACCACCTATATATATTACAAATTATTGTTTATTCTAACAATCTATTTGTTTATAGTTTTTTTCACTAAACTTCATCCTTATCATTTGTAATTTGAATAATTTCCAAATCTCTGCTTCAGAACTGTGGTTTTGACATCTAGGCTAATTTGATTAATTTTTCATTTTCAAATTTTAAGGGAATTCACAAGGATCTTTATAACCTTAAATTAAGCCTATTGTAAAACTTCAAAATAAAATATTCTTCACAGAAGTTATACCAAAAACTATCATTGAAGTAATTTCTTTTTTTTTTTTTGTCTTAAAGTTTCTAGACCTAGGGCAGGAGTGGTGGTGCAAGAAGTAAGACATCTGCCTTGCCAGTGCTAGCCTAGAACAGACTGAGGTTCGATCCCCCGGTATCCCATATGGTCCCTAAACCAGTAGCAATTTCTGAGTGCATAGTCAGGTGTAACCCTGAGCGTCACTGGTTGTAGCCAAAACAAAACAAAACAAAACAAAAAAAGTTTCTAGACCTTTTATTCCTATCTCTAATTTCCGCCTTTTTGTTTTCCCCATTTTTTCTCTTAAATATTTAAGAATTGCTCTCTGTTTAATTTCATTATAAAGAGTTGTGTAAATAGTTATATAATTAGCCCTTGGGTTGTTGTTTTTGCTTTTTTGGTGATATTCATCTTAGTTGTGATGTTTCCATTTGGGGAAATTTTCATCCTTGATGATGGGAATATTTAAATTTTCTGATGTCTCTTCAGGTTAGATCTTCCTTTATTAAAATTGCAAGATATATTAGATAACTGTAAAAGTTGTCTTTGAAACAGGTTAAATAAAAAATGAAAATGATAAAGTCTCAACAAAATCTGAGGAGTTTCTAAAGTTTTTTAACTCATCAGTGGGCAGAGTTTACTGAGATATAAGTCCCTCTTGCTTCCCAAGAGGACTTTCTTTGTATTATAAATTATTTTTTCCTAATGGGAGTAGATAGTTATCTAAAAAACTGTGTTTTAAATTAAACCTTTTAATTATTTTAATTATAAACTAATTAATGCTTATTAAAATATTTGAGGGGCAAAATTATAACAAATATCAAAATTGGGTTATAAAACAAGAAATACTACTTGCTTATGGAGAAAATAGTCCATATGTGTGACTGTCTACTCTTTTGCTTTGTTTTAGTTATTTAAATTAGAAAAATTGGATAACATGCAGTTTAAGATTGTAAAAATATACTATAAATTAACATAATATAAAGATAAAGTTCTCCTTTTTTTTACTCAATGTGACTACATTGCAGAGTTGATACTGTCTCCAATTTGTTTCACTTTTCAGACCTGTAATTCTGCATTATATTTTTATATATATTAGCAAGTAAATGTGCATGTAATATGTACACATATATGCTTTATTTATTTTTTTACTACATTTTGTGTGCTGTTTTATTTTTGAGAGTTTTCCTTTGAACAGATATACCAGTTAGTTTGTCCATTCACTTACTGATTAACATTTATTTGATTTGTTTCTCACTTTTTATATTTATAAAATCTTTATTTAAGCATCATGATTACAAGCATGATTATAGTTGGTTTCAGTCATAAACAGAACACCTCCCTTCACCAGTGCAATATTTCCACCACCAGTGCCCCCACCTACCATCCCAACCCTTGCCCATATTTGAGACAGGCATTATACATCTCTCATTCATTAAGATTGTCATGCTAGTTGTTAGTGTAGTTATTTCCCTAACTGCACCACTACTCTTTGTGGTAAGCTTCATATTCTGAGCCGGTCCTTCCAGCCCTTATCTCTATTGTCTCTGGGGATTATTAAAATAATGTCCTTAACTTTTTTAAAGCCTAAGGATCAGTGAAACTATTCTGTGTCTATCTCTCTCCCTCTGAGTTATTTCACTCAGCATAATAGATTCCATGTCCATGAATGTAGAGAAAAATTTCATGACTTCATCTCTCCTGATGGCTGCATAATAGTCCACTGTGTATATGTAACACAGTTTCTTTAGCCATTCATCTGTTGAAGGGCATCTGGGTTGTTTTCAGAATCTGGCTATTGTAAATAGTGCTGCAATAAATATAGGTGTGAGGAAGAGATTTTTTTGTATTGTATTTCTGTGTTCCTAGGGTATAACCCTAGGAGTGGTATTGCTGGATCATATGGAAGTTCAAATTCCAGTTTTTTGAGGAATCTCTGTATTGTTTTCTATAAAGGCTGGACTAGACAGTTTTCCCATCAGCAGTGAACACATATACTTTAAAATACATATCTAGGGACTAGAGCAATAGTACTATGGTAGGTCACTTGCTTGGCATGCTACTGACCAGAATTCATCCCCAGTATACATATAGTTCCTTGAACTCTTCCAGGAATAACGTCTGAGCATCACTGTGTATGGACCAAAACAAAAATAAAAAAAATACATATCTGTAGCAGGACAGCCCCTGAAGAGGTTGACTGATGGAGGGATGGAGAATGAGGCCCTTTTCTTCCAGCTCGGAGCACGTGTCTGCCACCCTGTCTAGCCCACGGTTCTGAGGTGAAACGGCGGGTAAACAGCTCGCAGACAATCAGGCTCGTGGAAATATTTGCTTTATTCGGATGGACAAAACTGAAGTCCAAAGACTCAGATTCAGTTCCAGCCAGCAAAAGCCTCTCGCCTTCCACAGACCCTTGCTCTTATAGTCCAGAGTCAGGTCCCACCCAATGGTGGGATCAGATACCAACCAATGGTGGAAGCAGAATCAGGTCCTACCCTAGGGTGGGGGCAGAATGCCAGGTCACACCCTAGGGTAGGGCACAATCACCTAATCAGATTAGGGTGAGCAACATAGTAATCCCCCAAAATATTTACATACACAACACATATCTATATGTCCATCTATCATTATACATGTCTATATTTGCCTGTGTCATGAAAATAATATATTATAATAATAATATAATATTCTTTATATAGTTTTTCAAAACTCACTGTGATGATATCCTGGCAGGACAATATTAAAAATATTTCAAAGTTATAATTAACATTGCTGTGTACATTTTACTGTAAATTTTACATATATCTACTTTAATATCTCTTAAGATAGCATTTATTAAAATAGGAATGTCTACAGGTATACATTGTTTTGTGATATACATATTAGGATATATAAATATTAGGAATTAAAATTTAAAGAACTAAAACAAAATATCATCTAATAAGGGAAAACCTACTTTTATTAAACAGAGGCCTTAAATGCATTGTTAAAATTGTATAGTTGTAGAAGGAAGAACAAACGAGGCAATTTCTTACTTATCCTTCATTCTGAGAGCCTTTGTACAGATGATTGGTTCCCATTTATCAGATAATTTAATTAGGATACAGACAGCCTGAAGACGAAGATTTTTAAAGGCGGTCCAGGTTTTGCTAATGTGCAACCAAGTTTGGGAATCCCCAGCCCAGGAAATAAGCCTTTGTAAAATACATGGGCACATGTGGGCAGTAGGTCATATAAAGGTCACCGGGAGGAATTTTATGTTTGTTAAATTTATAACATGTGTTTCTTCTGGCATTGACAACATTGTTGGTCTTCAATACTATAAATCACCTTGCCTCTCAAATCAAATAAATCCAGCTAGAAAAACAGATCAACCTAACTTAATACCGTAATACTATCAAGCATTTGGAAAAAAGCCTCCCATATTTGCAAATTAATTTTTGTCTTGGCTGCCCTGTTTGCTTGTTTAAGCATTAATGACTTGATTTGGAAAGCCATGGTTTCCTGTATGGCCTGGATTAGGAAGAACTATCTTTACTCTGCCAGAAATTGTGTACCAACCCTACCATGTAAACAGTTCATCCTGGGTCTGGTTTTATTTATTTATTTTTAACAGCCACACGAGTAAGGTGACACACATGGCTTAAGGGCTGAAAGAAACATGAGTGCGGTCATGTAGAGTTACAATCGGAAGTGCTGAATTTCCCCTGGGATGAAGGGGAATGCTTCCTGCTCTTTGTAGACTGGACTATTATTGGAACACATTTGCCCACAGTTAATCCTCAAAGTAATTAAATGGAAGGAAGCGATTAAATTACAAAGAAAAAAAGTGACTGATGCATCAGAGGGTTAAGAGACAGTCAGAATTTCATTACTGTTGGCGAGTTAGACAGTTTAGTTGAGGAGGCATCTGCCAGTTAACCCAGATTACTCTGTGTGTGTGTGTGTGTGTGTGTGTGTGTGTGTGTGTGAGCGTGTGTGTGTGAGCATGCGTGTGCCCCGACAGAATCAAAATATAAATCTGGTTTGACAGACTAAGGAAAGGATTATTAAAGCTCTAGATCTCTAGATTTGGGAATAAATTATGGTAGATATGTATATTATGTAGTTCGCTGAGTAAAACACAGCAATAGTTTCTCTTTAATCTCTTACAAATGAAGAAATGTTTAACTGATTTTAACTGAGAGCTAGATTCAGAGATCTTAAAACATCTGATTAGGTTGCCTCCGTTTTTATTAAATTCAAGACCTTATTCTTAATTTCCCAATTTTCTTATTCTTTAAATTTGGGGAAGTTCTTTGACCTTCCTGAATTTTTTTTTTTTTTTGAAAGAATCTTGCTGTAAGAGTATCTGGTTTTAACAAGCTACAGATCTGAGGAAAAGAAGATTCAAACACAGAACCAAAAAGGACATGTAAGATGTTTAAAGTTGAGTTATTATTAAAAATATACATAGATATGAAAAATGCCCAAATATTTTTCATACAAATATGTAATCATCACAGCATAAAATTTTTATGTACTTTAAGAGCCTTGTGCTGTGAGCAGAATTATTTAGCAATGAGAACTAGAATCCTCTAAAAGTCCAGTTTTTCTGTGCTTCTCTGCATTCTTCAATGATTTCATGCATTGAAAATGTATTACATTTCAGGATTTAATGCATTTAAATGAGGTATCATCTAAATAGCTACCAAAATCTGTCCTTTTAGAATAATGTATTCATAAATAACTTTAAGACAGAGATACAAAATTAGATAATGAGACTTGTCTTGGTGGCAAGAAGAAAATAAAGTTCCTGTTCTTTGGAGATAAAATGCATTAGGCTATCTATGTATTGTTAGGAAGTTCTCTCTTTTAATGCTCAAAAAAATTAGAATTGTTTTCCATGTAAAATGATATGGTTGACCCAGGGCAGGCATGGTCATTTGGGTTGAGTTGAATAATAAAAGCGCAGTGACTGGTTGTAATTAAGAGTCAATTAAGAATAATTAAGAGTAATTAAGAATTACAATTATTGTAATTAACAGTCAAGAGATTGGGGGACAATACAAAATATATAAACTATATATGTAGCATGATGTCATGTATTACTAGGATTGAAAGCAATTTTTCTCTTTGAGACATCAGAGGAAAAAGAACTAACATTTTTTTTAATAAATAATTTTATTTTTTGGTGTTTAGGACACACCTGGAGGCGCTCAGAGGTTACTCCTACCTCTGCACTTAGAAATTGCTACTGGCAGGTTCGGAGGATCATATGGGATGCTGGGGATCAAAACCAGGTCTGTCCTGGGTCAGCTGTGTGCAAGGCAAAGGCAAATGATATCTCTCTGGACCCTAAAGAACCAAATTTTATATTTCATTCTTAAATTTTCTTGATTTGGGCGATTGCCTGGGTTACTCCCAGATCAGTGCTCAGGATTGCTTACTGGTGGTTTTTAGGAGACAAATTTGTGCTGGGGGTCAAATCTGGGGTTCCAGCATAAAAAGTCTGTACAATAGGTTTTTTGTTTGTTTGTTTTTTGGGTCCCACCCAGCAGACCTCAGGGATTACTCCTGGCTCTGTGCTCTGAAATCTATCTTTTTTGGCAGGCAAGGGATGTCGGGATTTGAGCTACCATCTGTTCTGGATCAGCTGCATGCAACGCAAACGCCCTACCGCTGTGCTATCTTTCTGAGCCTGTACAATATTTTTTAAAGGTATATCCCTGGTCACAAGAAACGAATTTGATTTGACATTCTGAAATGGGATGAAGCTGAAGATATCAACAGTGTATTGAAGCAGAACCTTGATTTATAAGGCATGTCCAAAATCAGTGTTAAGCAAAGGAGAAGGCATGTAGGATATACGCATAGCATTTACAGAAAACGAGCAGTTTGGAGATTAGTAGCACAGATGAGATTGATGAATGTGAGGAAATATCTAGAAGATCAAGACAGATAAGCAAGTTGGAGCCGTACTTTGAATCTCTTGACAGTCATAGAAAACATTTTTTGGGGCCGGGCGGTGGCGCTAAAGGTAAGGTGCCTGTCTTACCTTCGCTAGCCTAGGACGGACCGTGGTTCGATCCCCCGGCATCCCATATGGTCCCCCAAGCCAGGAGCGACTTCTGAGCGCATAGCCAGGAGTAACCCCTGAGCGTCACCGGGTGTGGCCCAAAAACCAAAAAAAAAAAAAAAAAAAAAAAAAAAAAAAAAAAAAAAAAAAAAAAAAGAAAACATTTTTTAAAGATTTTTATGTATAAGAGATAAAATTAGGCAAAAATAAGTTTATTTTTAGGCTGAGATAGAATTTGATAGAGAAGAATAAGGATGACACCTTCAGAGAACGAGGATAAAATGAGAGGTTTGATGATGGTTGGTCTCAGCTGTGGTAGCTGAGTTGACTAGATATCTTTAGCAGTCTCTTTTATCGCAAAAAACACAGGATTAGTGGATTTTTAATGGAGATTTTAATGGGATTTTAAATGGATTTTATGAAGGTGAGAGAAGCTGAAAAAAATACTTTATATCTTGCTTGAAAGTAATATTGTATCATTTTTCTTCAACAGTTGGCCAAAGTCAATCAGGTGGCCCTCAACTTTAGAGAGAAGGAAACATGACTCCATATTTTCAGTGCAGGAAGTTTCCAAAAATTCATGATAGTAATTTTATCTTTCAAAAGTTGCTGCTGTAATAAATGCTCATTTAAAAGTTGTTGAATGCATGCATGAATGAAGATAGTATGTCAGGACCCTAACAGAAAGAACAATATAATGTTAGTTATGGAGAATTGGTAACCGGAACTAATCATGGGTGAGTAAAAGAACTGCTGAACAGCACTGAAAGTCCAGCTGAGTTTGAAAATCATGAGTTTGTTTTAGAGTTCATTTATCGGCGGCTGCATTTAGTAGCTTGGGAGAAAGCCCATAGAAACAGATGGTTGGGTTGATCTAGGTTAGGGATTGGCACTGCGCAAATCACCAGTTGTGGGGGATTAGAGCTGCTCCACTTGGTTCTGGGCCTTTTCAGCTCTCTGCTCATCCAACTGCTGGCCTTTAGCACTCTAGGGAATACCTTGCTTATTGAACATCTTCACTCAGTTGGTCTGTCTGGTACCAGTTCTCCATGCTTGAATTACAAATGACTTCCAAGCTTCATATCCTGGTATGGCATCACCACCATCCAGTTTTCGAAGTCTTTTTATTTTTATCCTTTGTGATGTGTTTATAAGCTCTTGGAGCCTCCTATTTTCAACTCCTCCATCTGCTTCTGTCACTCCGGCTGTACATATGGTCCCCCCAAGCCAGGGGCGATTTCTGAGCGCTTAGCCAGGAGTAACCCCTGAGCATCAAATGGGTGTGGCCCGAAAAACAAACAAACAAACAAACAAAAAAAGAAATTAGAGTTGAATTGGCATGAAAAACTAGGGAGTCCTTTTAAAATCGACTTTTTAGAATATTTTGATTTACAGTTTTTCTTCATACAATTGCTTCACACATTCAAAGTTCCAACACTAAGTTCACCATCAGTGTGATCTTTCTCTTCCCAAAGTCCCCAGTCTCCTACCTACCATCCAAGCCTGCCCCCTAGAGAGCCCTTTAAGATTCACAAAAGAACTACAAGGATTTTGACAACTATTTCTTTTCTATTGTTTTTCTAAATTTCTCCTGTAGCATTGAAGTTACCTTTTTCCACTGCACTAGATATTTTCAACCCATTCTTATTCTCTAGGTTTTCCTTGTATAAAATGTGCTATCAGTTTCTTTTATTACATAAGTCCTAATCAATATTTAATTTGCCTAGTAATCTTAAGTCAACCCTTTGCTTCTACTTCCTAACCTTTTTTTTGCTAGGAGGATAAATAAAGGGGGAATTAAACTATAGAATCATAAATCTGGTGCTTGGATATAAGCAGTCAGAAGAGTTTTAGAGAAAAGAGGACAAAATTATTCATTGTGACATATAATGCTTTTCACAAATTTTCTTATTGTTCTACTCTTTCTTTTCTTCTTCTCTTTTTACAAATATAATTTTGCTTGCACTTACCTGCAAACAAATGTATTATGATCAATTATATCAACTATGTGATACATGGTCTTTAAATAATTTATATATGTATAAATAAATGAACTATTTTGACTTTATTCTAAATAATCATAATCAGTCTTTTGTTTTTGTTTTTGGTTTTTTTTGGGCCACACCCAGCGTTGCTCAGGGGTTACTCCTGGCTGTCTGCTCAGAAATAGCTCCTGGCAGGCACGGGGGACCATGTGGGACCCCAGGATTCGAACCAACCACCTTTGGTCCTGGATCGGCTGCTTGTAGGGCAAACACCGCTGTGCTATCTCTCCGGGCCCCATAATCAGTCTTTAATGTTATGTCTTCCCATGAAAGAAATGGAGACAAGCCTATTAAACTTGGACAACCTGAGTGAATTATCTGCTACTAAGTTGATATTTCCAAAGCCATGAGCCAAACTCAGGGCTGTTGATTATTTGTTTCCTGGCAAGTTCCTGTGGATGCTGGTTACTAATAGAGCTCTTATTTCTTATCTTATTTCTTATCTTTCTTTATCTTAAGAGATTTTTTTGTCTTATATCTTGGGATAATTTTATTTGAAAATTATTGGATTAGCCTATGAATTATTAAAAGGCCTCACAAATACAATAGTGGTGGTGCATCTTTCTATTTAGATGGTGATTGTACCTGAAGTTATCATACAATAAAGATTATGAGGAGGGGTGGGGGTCACTGCAAAGCCCAGGAAGAGGCTAGACTTGTTCTGATGTTCCAATCAAGTTTGATTTCAAGGGAAGTTGTGTAATCTTCACTTTGACTACTGGAATTCCAACACATTTCTCCCCCTATTCAAACTCACAAACTGCATGTCTTCCTTGCAGCGGGTAGCTTTTGCTTGTGCTGAGTTTATTTATGGCTCCTGAAAAGAGAGAATAAAAGCTAGAAAACCTTTTATCTGATGTTCACTATAATTTGGACAATTGCAGAGTAGTTTCAGTTCTTGGTCTGCAGCGTTTGGTGGGACATGAGGGTTGGCATTTGTGCTATCATGAAGACCTAAAAGGAATGAAAATGGGAAAATGGGTTAGGGTTTGATGAAAAAGGAGTTTTTTAGGTGTTAGAGCTCTCTTTATTTATTTATTTTTAGTTAAAGGTATATAGCATGCAACTTTGGGAATAAAGCATTCTTTCTCCTATTATCTAGTTTTCTTAAGTGAGAAGAGAAATTTTGAGTTGAAATTAACAGAAAAACAAATGATTAGCTAAAGGATCAGGTACTTTCTAAAAAATGTAAAATTGTACACTGAAAATGTATGCAGTTATGTGAATGTGTTGGGATTTTAAGTGACAATAACTGCCCTTTGAGTACCTACAAGATTTCCATTTTTGTAGATAAAACTTAAACAATGAAGAAGCTATTTATTATGCTAACTTTATCAATTTCATTAAAATATATATTGTTTATTCCATCAGCAATTAACTTTTAGTGAGTACAATGATTTTTTTTATAGGAGAGGACATTAGAACTGGGAACATGAAGGATAATTTTTGGGTGTGAAAATATGAATTCAACAGTCATTAGACTAAGGAATGATAATAAAGAGCATTACAGAAACATGTACAATAGAATTCAGAAATGGTAGAGGGGAGGGGAAAGTAACAGACTTGTATATGCACAGGACTAAGACAAGAAGGAATTAGGGAAGTTTGAACAAAGTTTTCTGTGTCTAGTAAAAGAAGCACAAGGTCTAATAGTACAAGTATGTTTGGAGACATAAAAAAGGCTTAAGTCATGCTGAGCATTAATGGAAAGAAAAGGAGAGTCTTTGAAAAGCTCTAAGCATTAGAGAGACCTGACAGACAGTGCAGTGAAGTGGGGTCCCTGCCTGTGCACACTGCACAGTAATCCGTGGCTGTCTAGGCAAGGGTGAATGTGACCGAGCAGCCTATGACCCTCCTGTTGGGTGTGACAACAACACAAAGCTGTCCCCGCCTGTGCGGCTGTCCTTGTGGTGGGGCTCTCTGGCCTCCCGAAGATCCCTGCTCCCGGCCCCTTTGTGAAAAGTGGGTGTCTGCCCTATCCCTGTGACCATGTTGGTGATGGACCTGCCATGCTGATGCTGTGTATCCATCTGTGGGCTGAGACCCTTCCCAGCAACACATCCTAGGGTTCATGCCTGGGGCCTCCCCAACAGGGTTCCTGACAAGATTTCTGCAAGTCGCACTCTCCCACCACCTAGTACCTTGGAAGCTGCTGCTTACAGAATTCTATTTGTTGCTTTTGAAGACTTTTAAGAAGTTATAAGTTTTTGTGTCTTGTCCTATATGGAGATAAATAAATATTCTAAATAGAAAAAAATTACATATTATGGTACTTCTCTCCCAACTTTTTTCTTTTCTACTAAAGCCATACTTTTCATCTAATTTTTAGATGAGTTTGTTTTTTAGAGAGCAATGGTGGGAGAAACTATTCACCCAATACCCATCAGATAAGGGCCTAATCCCCAAAATATACAGGGCACTGACAGAATTTTACAAGAACTTTACAAGAAAAAAACATCTAATTGTAGATAGCAATGAAAATAATTTGAAGGTAACTGAAGACCCATATTCTTAGCGTGAAGTTACTGTGATGAATAAGAATTTGTAAATAGCAATGCTGTTGTTGAGGATTTAATTATTTGTTTTTTTCACCACCCCAATTATCATATTTGGATTTACAAGTGGTCAATCTCTAATCGGGAATCAAATATTTAATGCCAGAAATACCAATAGAAGCATTTTTTAATTAAAAAGTGACACACAGCTATGAAGTAATTTGAATATGAAGCTATGAGCTGAATTTCAAAATGTAACTACCAATAGCCATAAAATCTAAGAAAAACATATAACACAGTTTTAAAAAATCAAGCAAAGAAGAACAGTTTTCAAAATGTGATAATGCTATTTGAAACCTTGTATAGCTCAATACAAATGGGACCATGCTATGAGAAAGAGGAGTGTTCATGGAAAGGACACTCATACTGGGTTACACAGTCAGTTCACACTGACATGTATCATGGGTTCTCTAAGATCTGATTCCAGCTAGTTGTAGTCCCAAAAACAGGCCAGTTTTGTTAATTATCATCTTATATGTTAGTGAATGATGATCTTTAGATAGCCGCACACTCTTATTTTAAGAAATGTGCTCATTATATCTTGTGAACTCAGGGCTTCTTTGTTCCCTGCTGTAATCAAATAAAATGTCTTTATTTCTTTCATCTTGTCCCAGAAATAAGAATTCAAATCCCTGGAAATCCAATCCACGAACTTTATTTATTTGTCTTTAAAGTATTTGAAGTATCATATTATAATACTGCTAATATTTACGAGTTGGGTGTCAAAAGTTACTGCACCTTTACCACTCAAGTGCTCGATAACTTCTCCACAGTTCCTGTTTCACTCTGAGTCCATATCTTCATTTTAATAGAAGCAATTTCCTTCCACTGCTTAGTAAGTTCAGTTTTGTAAGGTCCAAAGTTTGTTGTTTTTTTCCCCCATCTGCTTTCTTGCTTTCTTTGCATACAGCATATGTGGTAGATCATCTGGTTATTTGTTCTTTTCCCTCCAATTCTCCCTCTTATAACCTGATGTCATTTAGCTCCTCCCATATTGCAAATCCAATATTTAATCTTTTCATATTGTGGAGTAGTATCCCAACTCTCAATTTAATGTTTGCTATAACTTAAATCTGTTTTATTGCTCTTTTTTAATATAACTTTCCCAAGTCCTACTAAGCCCAGCTACCAAATTTTTAAATAACAATAATTGCATTGAAGGGAGCAGAAACTCCAAGTGATTAAGACAAGGAGATAAATGATTACTTTCATAGCTTTATTTATACTTCTACCTAAATGCCTTATAAAGTTTTAGCCATCAGATATTTGGATTTGCAAAAACAAGTTTGGGTATGTGCGGGGATTGTTTATTTGTTTCATTTTCTGATGGATCAGGGAGAAAATGTCACTTATAAGAAGCAATAAGCTGAACAATCCTCCCAAGCTAGCAAGAAAATCAGGATAGTGATCAGAGTGCTATAATTTTATGAAGTTTATTTTGTAGCAGAATCCCTTACTAAAAAAGCCTTTGTCTCAACTAATCATCTAATCTTTTAACAACTGTGAAGAAAAATGTGTTAGCATTTATTCTCCCAATGGAGGTGGAGAAACAGATTTAAAGGGTAAAACAACTTTTCTAAAGTTTTTTGTTGTTGTTGTTGTTGTTAGTAAATGGAAGAATTCTAGGCTGGACTCCAGAGCCTATATCCTAATTTATAGGTGTTAACATGATAACAAGTGAACTAGGAATTTCTTATCCAAAAATGTCCTCACAGATTTCATGCAATTTCTTCTATCCCTTGACTATCTTCTTCACTCTTTACAACCTTATTTCATCCTTTTTTTCTTTTTCTTTCACTAAGTCGAGTTTTCTGTGATTTGAAATACACAGACACACTTATTTTCAGTATTGCCTTTGTAAAGATCTTTGGTTTTAGAACTAATGTGTACATAGTATGCAAATGATACATGTTAAATCACATTGATCCTCGAGTCCAAGTAATGATGTTAGAGAGAACAAATAAAACAAAATGATTTTTGGTCCCAGCAGGAACTAACACAGATATGTGAGGAAACAACTTTTCAATAAAAGTCTCTAGTAGATATGAGGAAGTTCTGTGCCAGCACTCACTGCTCCCAGTGGCAGGCATTGTGTCCCTTTAAAATTGTCTATATCAATAATGTGCATGAATGTCATAACCAGGAAACAGTATACTATAGCCACATGAACAATACAGAGATAACATGTGAATTTGGCATCAGGCTTTACTTTTAAATAAAGTGATGTCTGTGAAATACATTTAAATGATGGAAACAGTTGCATATATGTAGTCAAAGTTCCTTTTTGACTGGCATATTTGGCTAAAGGTAATCTCTGATTTCCAATTAAGAAATTATTAAGAAATTAATTAAGAAATGTCTTACATTTAGATGTCTAGGATATTAGTTTTGCTCTTTTTCTCAATATACCTTGAAACCAGTCAGTTGTGCAAAGACCAGCAGCTGCTAGAATTTGGGGGGGGGGGGAAGTCGCTCTATAACTTCTTTCTTCAGTTGTTCTGTACCTTCCAAAAACTTGCACAAAACCATCTTATTTTTTGCTCAAATGATCCAGGTAACAACCTACTTTAGCTTGCAATACCTATATATTTCAGCTAAAAATGGTTTATTTCCATGAGTCACCTGGATAATTGCGTTACCCTGCTAGCCCACTTAGGAAGGGTAGGTTTGCAGGTGTTAAATACAAATATCACCAGGGCCTTTATTGTTTTCAGTTCTGCAAAAAAACACAGCTGTGGAGCCTGAAGAAGAACATCTTTGGTGCATGTTCAGTCCTTGAATCTTCTTTTCAGTGGGTCATCTTTGGCAACTTATAAAATACAAGGCATATATTCAATTCCCCACCTATTAGGAAAATTTTTTGTATAGGTGTAATTTTAGTGTTTTAAAGAAGAAAACCATCAGTGCTTCTTATTTCTTTGGGATTATTGTGGAGAACACAGAGAAAAAATCGTTTCTACTTTAAAATGTGGGTGCTTGGTAGTAATGGTATGCATAAGCCATCAAAAAGTGCTCACACAATTATGGTTGGAGAGTTTGGAAAGGTAAAAATAGTCAAGGAAAAGTGTAACTTTAAAAAGTTGGTGAAGTGGGGCCGGAGAGATAGCATGGAGGTAAGGCGTTTGCCTTTCATGCAGGAGGTCATCGGTTTGAATCCTGGCGCCCCATATGGTCCCCTGTGCCTGCCAGGAGCAATTTCTGAGCCTGGAGCCAGGAATAACCCCTGAGCACTGCCAGGTGTGACCCAAAAACCAAAAAAAAAAGTTGGTGAAGTACAGGACGAAATGCAAAGACTTCCTTTGGTTTTTTGAGCAACGAAAAGAGCCTTCTCTGCTCTTTCTTTCCCCTTCCCTCCACGCTTCCCCTCCCCTTCCCTTCCTTTTTCTCTCTTTCCTTCCCCTTCTCTCATCCTTTCCCTTCCTTTTTCTTTTCTTTCCCTTCCCCTTTCTTTCACTTTCCTTTTCCTTCCCTATTCCTGTTCCCCTTCTCTTTCCCTTCCTTTTCCTTTCCTCCTTTTCTCTCCACCCTCTCCTTTTCTTTTCATTCCTTTTCTTCTCTTTGCTTCTCTTGTTCTCTCCCCCTCCCCTCCTCTCCCCTTCCATTCTTCCCCTCTTAACCTTTCCTTCCTTTCACTTTCTTCTCTTCTTTCCCCCTCTCCTCCCCGTCTCTCCTCTCCTCACCTAAGGTGCCAGAGATCAAACCTGGGTCAGCTATGTGCAAGCACCTTACACATTGCACTATTTCTCCAACCCAACACATAATAAATTTTAACATACCTAACAACATATTGTCCTACCTCACATTTTTTAAATAAAAAATTCCTTAACATGTAAAAAAAAAGGATTTAGTGTCTTAGATTCAGTTTTCAATTTCAACTTCATTTATGATATACAATCATTTTACTATTATGAAATCGCAAAGCAAACCACAATGACATTTTTTTAAATTTTTTTAGTTTACTTTTTTTCCTACCTATCTCTGATCCAAGATTTTAAAAGTAAGTGGTGGCACAAAGTTTGATGCATTTGAGATAAAAATTTGAACTTTGATGTAAGAGCTTGCTATTTTTATGTCGTTTAAATATCTGGCAGGGAACTTTGAGACTTGAAATGCCATGAATATGATTTTGAAGGTCAGACTGGTGAACTACCAGAAATGCCTTACTGTTCCAAAAAGAAATATTTACATCTGACTCCTCGTGTTGTGCATTCTGCTGTGATGAAGTCCGTTGAATAAGTGGAGTGGTGTGAACTAACCCTGACCTGCGTGGCATTTGTGCCTCTTTTTATCCTGCCTCTCCTTCTGCTTCTACCATGTGGGCAGAGCCTTCAAAACCCTCTCTTTTCTGTGGGAACACTCTGCCTGGTTTCCTTGAAATACCTATTTAGACATGAATCAACCCCAAAATAACTCGGGACAGTAGCTCTTGCTGACCAGGTTAATTCAAGGATGAGATACACTAGAATATATGGTTAACAGACTACTTGGTAAAATGAATTGCTCTTTGTAGTTGAAACTGTGATTATTTAAGAGTGATTTATTTTGAGAATTATTTTCTATTGAAGCCTAAGATTAGAGGCAAGAGTAAACCTTGAATGTCACTGGGTGTAAACCCCCCCAAAAAATTCAATGATGATTTTCTTAAAAATTATGATCTTCAAGTGCCTTTGAGTCATCATTTTAAACACCAGGAATCTAAAGAGAGTACAAAAAAATTGATCTTCTGATAACTGTCTAGAAAACTTTCAATATTCTATTATCTGATAAATTCTTTTAGTAGGGAATCCTAAAGAATTTGTAGCTTTGTGCATGAGATAGTTTCTTTAAAAAATAACTCCTTTGCCCTGCAGACGCCATCGCAGCCGTCTCTCCCACCGCCATGGTCAACCCTACCGTGTTCTTCGATATTGCGGTTGATGGCGCGCCCCTGGGCCGCGTGTCTTTCGAGCTGTTCGCAGACAAAGTTCCAAAGACGGCAGAGAATTTCCGTGCCCTGAGCACTGGTGAGAAAGAATTTGGTTATAAAGGTTCCTGCTTCCACAGAATTATTCCAGGATTTATGTGCCAGGGCGGTGACTTCACTCGCCACAACGGCACAGGCGGCAAGTCCATCTATGGAGAGAAGTTTGATGATGAGAACTTCATCCTGAAGCACACGGGGCCTGGCATCCTCTCCATGGCCAATGCAGGCCCCAACACCAATGGCTCCCAGTTCTTTATCTGCACTGCCAAGACTGAGTGTCTGGATGGCAAACAGGTGGTGTTCGGCAAGGTGAAGGAGGGCATGAACATTGTGGAGGCTATGGAGCGCTTTGGGTCCAAGAATGGCAAGACCAGCAAGAAGATCACCATCTCTGACTGTGGACAAGTCTAAGGCCCTGCTTCTTTGTTCCCACTACACCAGACCTCAGGAGTCTGGTGTGCCCATCCCCCATGTGCCCAGAATGCCCTCTGGCCCCTGTGTGCACCCTCAGTTCCCTAGTCCTTACCCTGTCCCATCTTGCTGGATTGCAGAGTTGTTTATGATTATGAAATAAAAAGTACATAATAACGGTCAAAAAAAAAAAAAACTCCTTTAGTTATCTCATTTGAGGAAAGGAAAAAGTGCAAATGAAATGAAAATAGGTAAAAAAAAAAAAAAAAAGATTGTGAAATCAGCTTAATGTTCTTTCCGGGGCATAGAGAGAATTTTCTAAAAGTGAAACAAGGGTACCTTTGTAAAAAAAAAAAAATTCTATGTTTCATTAAGTGAAGGCAGACAATATTGAAAAATCTGCTGTGAGATTTACCCTTTTGTCAGGAACCTTTGGCTGGTTGGTTGAGAAAAGCATTAACATAATAAAAAAAGCTGAACTCTGCTCTTTCGGCCCAGATGGGTGGCTTCAGGGAACAGCATAATATATTCAGGGCACTCTGAAGAGATTACTCATAAATCCAGATATAGTCAGTCTATTAAAATAACTAAATATTCAATGAATTAGAGAGAGAAAGAGGGTTCTATTTCTGGTTTTGGATTGGTAGATAACTGGATACAGACTCTTACATGCCAGCCTATCTGAGTACCTCAACTATCTACCAAGAATGAGCACTAAGGAGAAATAAAATAAATAGATTTTTTTCCCTCCCTTCCTCCCTCCCTTCCTTCCTCCCTCCTTCCCTCCCTCCCTTCCCTTCCTCTCTCCCTTCCTCCCTCCCTTCCCTCCCTCCCTTCCTTCTTTCCTTCCCTCCCTCCCTTCCTCCCTCCTTTCCTCCTTTCCTTCTTTCCTTCTTTCCTTCCTTCCTTCCCTTTCTTTTCTTCCTTACTTTTTCCTTTCTTCCTTTTCCTTCTTTTTTCTTCCTTCTCTTCTTCCTTCTGTTTTTCTTTTTTCTTTTTCTCTTCCCTTTTCCTTCCTCCATTCCTTGCTTTCATTCATTCTTTTTTTACTTGAAAACTGCAGATTGCATTTTAATATTAACCAGATTTCTACATCAAACGTGATACCAAGAACAATTTGATTCTTATTTTTTTTTCTCCTTACCCCATGGGTCCCCTTAAATAAGTGATCAGAACTGCGTTCAACCGGGCAGCTTCTGGAAGAGAAGAGACCCAGGGCCTGCTTGCAAGTGAAATGTCAAACTAGGTGCCTTTGTGTTGCAAAGAATCTCACTCAGCACTATGCATCACTCAGAGCTGCTTTGTCCATCATGACTGATTCTTGATGCGTCCAAATGCTGCAAATTCTCTCCTGGGTTCTTTGATGGTCTCCAAGTGTGAAATTTCAGAACTTGTTTCTTCTCTGCTATGTTCAAGACAAGTAAGTGTAATCACATTCATTCTTTCATTCTTATTTCCCCGCTTATCCTTGTTAGGGCTTATCACTTGGAAGACCATATATGGTGCGTGCAATTGATCCCTGCCCTCTAGTTACCTGTTCTACATCTCAAGCCCTGCATTTTCTTTATTATTACATTTATAATAAATAGTTTTCGCACCTTACTCCTTGAGAATTATGTTGTAATAAATATGAGAGTACTGACTTGTCTTTGTGATCATAGTTTCATTTTAGGAAATGATTTGTTATTATAATAGGAATAGAGTTAAAGTACTTCTATAGATTAGGATAACACTTTTCAAAAGGCTTTGTGATCTGTTAAAGCATATTAATTAATTATAACAATATTTTACTCCTTGTCTCATCTATAAATTCATCCATCAGTCATTTTTACTTTTTGTTTTGGGTTGCACCCAGAGTGTATAGGGGTTACTTCAGGTGAAGGAACCTGGAGCACCCTCTAGAAAATTTATTTCATTTCTTTGAGCTGTTTCCAGGCTCACCCCCAGCCTTTGAGTACAGCACACATTTACTGACATAACTATAGCATCCAGGGCACATAGAACCAGGTCATTGAGTTCCTTTTCACAGTGTCTATAATAAAATTTCTTAAAGTCTAAAATATTATTTTTTAAAAATCATTCTTAGAGGTCCTCAGTACTTACAACTATTTCTATAATCAGGGATCCTTCCTGTTGGTACTTAGAGGGATCACATGCAGTTTCAGGAAGAGAATAGGATTGGTTGTGCCACCCACAAAGGTAAATGCCTTTATCATTGTCCTTCAAATTTAAAATGTTTTAAAATTTTAATAAAGAATAAAAGGTGAAAATGTAGAATATCTTAATGTGAAAGCGTACCAGTTAGATAGCTTCTCTAATTTCCCTCTTTCCCTGGCAATCAGGGTAAAGATTTTTCTGATATGACACAGCCATTTAGAGCAAGTGTTTATCTTGAGAGCAGACGTTTCATATGAATCATTGAGATGATAAAAAAAATGGATAAAAATATAGACATATAAATTAGGGAGTTGTGGTCACAAATTAAGAAAGCTTAATGTCTAGAGTGAGAGAAGGTAGTATCCTTTGGGTTGAAATGATGAACATTTCCCCCTTTTAGGTGTTCTGAATGAGTGGTAGTGGCTGACATCAGGAACAAAGTAATAGGAAAAGCTCAGAATGGCAAAAGAATGGCAAGAGGAAATAGAAAAAGAAACAAACTATGATAAAAGGCAAAACATATGGGAGTTTATTTCTCTTAGACTTAGTAATAATTTGTTTGGCTATTCTGTAGTGTTTAGGGTATGCTCCTGACTTGGTGCTATGATGTCTTTCCTGGCAGTTTGGGGAATCATGAGATGCCAGGCATCTTGTTTGGGACTCCTATGTGCAAAATATGCACCTCTCCTATTAAGCTAGCTCTCAAGCCTGGACTCACTATAACAAAATAGGAAGTGATATGCATGATATCTCATCAGTAGCAATATTGAAAACCAGAATGCTTAATATGAAAAGGGGAGAAGAGACAGAGAGAGAAAGACAGACAGACAGAAGCAGAGAGATAGAAGTAAGGACAGGCTAGGTGGATAATAGTAGGGAAACTGAGGAAATTGGTAGTAGGAAATGAACACTGGTGAAGGAATGGGTGTTGGAACATTGTATTATAGAAACCCAGTTCTCAACACCTTCCTTTTTAAATCTGTCTCATGGTGACTTAATTTAAAATAAGGAATAGTTGAGGTATCTATGAAATTTATTTGTGTGAGTGAACCTATATATGTGTTTGTGTATATGTTTAGTTTTCATATCACTTAAAACTTCTGTTTCTCCAAACCATCTTTCAATATTATCTTATCCAATATTGATATTTTCCAATACCATTTATACCATTTTGCCATTTTCCCTGGGAAAGAAACATATGCAGACACATAAAACTTAGCTATATTTAATTTTATTTCAAAACCTAACTATTCTTGTTGGAGCTAAATAAATATGATAAATGCATTATGAACTAGTTTTATGACTTTGAAATACTTGCTTTTTCCCCTGAGCTTTTTTATTTGGTAAGGAAAAGAGATAAATCAAATTTAAGTACATTAAGTAATCACTTGCACAAAAATTAGCTTTCTATTTGCTGATTTCAACAATTTACAGAGAGTGGGGAAGTGGATAGCTCTGAGAATACCTATTAAGGTATTTAACCCTGCATAATTATGTTCCTTGACCTATTATCTCTGAAGTTATAGGCAAAAAATAGTCACTCGATTTTCTTCACATCTTATCTGGGTCTTCTACCATAGTCATGTTCTAGATAACATTTGATTCACATATGATAGCTCAATGACAGATAACTTTAAAGTTGGAAGATATAATCCAGCTATTCCTATGAATAGTCAAGTGAAAAGAATTGTTCTGTGGTTTATACTTTCTGGAGCCTCTGACTTCATCATGGAAATTTAATTCCTTTCTCTATTTTGTCTGTGGCATTTCATTCTTCTAACCATCACAATACTGTGACATTACATTGATTTAATATGGTAAGTCCTAAGATGATCTCTATACCTAATACATAATAATTAGTCATTTGAATGACTAAATGCATATATGTATCTCTACAATACCCCAGGATATGTGTACTCATCAAAGAATGGAGTAGGTGCAATCTATGTTGCTATTCCTTTGGTTATGAAAAATAAGTATGTGGTTATTATTGTACAAAAATTGTTGAGATAGATTTTTACCAAATGTTCATTCAGAGCTATTATATATATTTATCACCCTTTATTCAAATCTTTTTACATTCATATTCTCAATTCTCAATCCCTTTCCTTTCTTTATTCTCATTTATTATTTTAAGAGGCTGATGAAAATGTCTGAAGATTAGTCTCATGAAGATTAGATACAAAATTTATACAAACTTAGGTAAGTTAAGCTTTATGTCAAACTCACTCTTCCTTTATATGAATCATGTTATTTAGGAAAGGAATAATGTCTTATGACCTTAAGCTGACATGATAAGAAACTTAGTTGACTCCTCAAGGCCTTTTCCTATTTAATATCTGACTGAGAAAGCAACATTCACAGGGAACATTCAAAACACCAGATGCTATTTATTAATGATTCAACATTAATGCTCATGACTAATGTACAAGTATTCCAAAATCCAGGCTGTCTTAGACCTATTTTACATGAACAAGCTCTACTGACAGTTATGACTATTTTGTAAGTAGTAAGATTATATTTGATTATGCTTAAAAGCACAATTATTATTGGAGGGGAACTAAAGGAACCTAGATCTATTTTTTTAAATAAAGATTTCTGTTCCCTTTCTATGTAGTTGAATATGGGGCTTATATTATATTGTCTAATATAAAAGTTATATAAATGTATGTACTTCTTAGCTTCTCTGATCTATTATTTAATTCTTTTTGATCAGGTTCAGTGATGCTCAGGGATTATTCTGTGCTCAGGATCAACTCCTGGCAGTGCTCAGGATCAAACAGGGGTCAGACACATTAGTAAAACACATTAATCTCTTCACTTTCTCATGTCCCCACTTTAGTCCTTAAAACCAACAAACTAAATTTCCATTTTTTTTATCTCATGGGTTTAATTTCCTATCCTCAATAGACATGAGTTTATTTTGTTTTAAATCATAAATTCACATGGATTTATCTCATTTTTTATTTATCTTCTTTGTCTTTTCAAAGTGAGTGGATCAGTCTGAGAACAGCTTCACTCATCCTAGCAGTCTTTCTTGTTTCTCACAGAAAGTCCTAACTTCTATTTCTCTCTTCTTAAATATTCGGATCTGTTTCCTAAGTACCTCAATATAACAGCTCTTTAAAACTCTGTGCTAGAGGGATCTTCTGGTAAGGAAAAGCAGTTAGGCTACATACAAATCTAAAAATATCATCATAATTTTATATAATTCTACAGCAATGGTTTATGTGTTATCCAAGATCACTAACTGGAATTGACATTCAGCTCTTCCTGCCTTCTCTAATTCAGAAGATAGCATTGGAGTGATTAGGTCACTCACTTTATTGATCCTAACAGTGAATTGATATTTTGTCCTTAAAATCTCTGAATTTGGATGATTCATAAGTGTACAACTATTGACAAGATGAGATCTGTGTAATTAGTAACTAGACAAGAGCTGTATAATGAATAATCTATGTAATTAAGGCCATAAATTCCCTGACTTATTTTCATAAATAAGTTCTATAAGTTTTATTCATATAGATTTAAAGAATATTTGACTTGGAAGACATCTCAGGAATGACCTAGTCTTAATGCTTAGACTTAATAGTAAGAAATTGTTGGAAAAATAACATATACTGACTTAAAACTATTGCCTTAGTACTAGAAGTCTTGGTGCTCTTTAAGTTTTGTTGTACCTTTGAAGATTTGGGAAAGTTTTACAGGTACTTATGACTGATAGCTGGGCCAAAAATTATATTTAATTCCCTGATGAGGGCCTTGACATTAGAAATATTTAAAAATTATGTATATTATTCTGACAGTAATGATGGGGAGTAGTCTAATGTTTTAGTGACAGAGCAAAAAGATCAGACTTATTCTATATAAGCTATATTTTACTCATCTTTAATATATGCTACAATCTCTAATTACAAAGTTATTTGGATGGCATTGAGCTAGTCAAAGGAAATGGCCTGTTGCAGTCATTAGTTATCATGTCCAATATTCAGTACATTTTGTATCCCATTTGCAAATTTTTTCTGGGCCTTTCTTTTTTGCCTTCATAATCATACCTTTCTTCCTTATGTTGCTTGATTTTATTTCCTGTGCTTTTACAGTCATGAAGCCCAAACTGTGATAGAATTTTATTTTTGTGCTTTATATATAAGCCCACTAGTTTTGTGATTGCACCTTGCGCCTACTTCGTTTCACTTCCTGGGATAATTTATTAAAAGTCAAACATTTGTATGAAATAAAAATGATCAGACTTAAACACCAAACCCAAAGTCAATGATAACAGAAGAGATACCCAATCTACAACAAGCTATACACAGAGGGGACCAGTTACACAAGCAGTCGGGCGGGGGGAGGTCAAAGGAGGGAAATATGGGATGTATGCTGGAAATAGGGAGAGAGGGAAGACAACACTGGTGAATGCCCCAGTAATATTTAAAGTACATGTTCACTATGTACTTTAAATATTACTGTAAAAGATTTGTAGTTCACTTTGGTCACAATAAAATTATTAAAAAATGTCCTCCACCCCCATCATGTTAATTTTTGGACTAAGTTATGTGCTTATACTGTATATTATTTTCACTCTGGAATACCCTCTATTAATACCCTGCTAACTTATTTATCTCTATCAACATAATGTCTGTTCTTCTAGTACAAAAATAAATAGATGACCTCATATTGTCATATTAACAGATGACATTTTATCTTATTTTATTAAAACCATGAAGATGAAACTATAATGTGATTAATTTTCAAGTAAAGTGTACCCAGGAGAAAATTTACAAAGAGATTAAAACTTTTGAATTAATGAACAAAGGAAAGGACAAGAGTAATAAATCCATTGAGGTTAGAAGAAAGTTTCTTATATAATAATACAATGCTCTTATTTTAGAGTGCCCTGGAGTGCTGAATTGCTTGATGGCCTCATTAAAGCAAAGCTAGGAATTTATATGTTTATCTTTTATGTTTTCAAAAATATCTATTTATCTCAGTTTAATAACATGATGAAGGGTGAAGTAAGAATAAACATACCTTTTGACACTTACTGAATAATAAATTTTCCCTGACCCTAGTAAAGATCAAAGTGAAGAATTTGTGGGAAAAATTTGCTTGATAATTTCTGAAAAAATTTTTTCCTTTGAAAACATTCATACAATAGAAATGAGAAGACATCTGGGGCTGTGAGTTCTGTTCTTGCTCTGCCAGGATTTCATTAGATTTAAGTTTCATTTCCCTTCATTGCTTTTAACATGTATAAACTTACTTTGAAAATACTCAGTAACAATCAAACAACTTAAGAGATGTATTTGAAAGAGAAAGGCTATGATAGTCAACAACTTCATGAGCCCAGAAACACTTAATGATATTGGTTAGCATATGCTATATACAGCAGTAAGAAATAACCCTCAATACTGTTTCCTTAAACACAAAAGTTCATTTATTTCTGCTGTAAGTTTACTTCCATGTTGTCCTTTGTTGGCCACCCAGAGTCTCTGGAACATTGCCATTTACTGTGGAAGAAGCACAAGTGGTTCTTAAAGTTTACATTAGAAAGGACATTTCTAACATCTGCTCACTGGCCAAAGATAATGTTATGGTCACTTGTGCATTCATTGGGATAAGACAATGTCTTATAATTCAATGACACAATAACTGGAAGGAGTGTGAAATAAATATATGTATAGCACTAAGACCTTGGGCATCCCACAAGAACCTCATTTTCTACTAATTCTAAGTATAGTATTGAATATAATGATTAAAATGCATTTATTAGGGATGGGATAGTTCAAAAGACTAAGACACTTGGGTGTCTGGAGTTTTATTCCTAGCACAATTTGGTTCCCTAAACATCAACTGGGAGTGACCATCAAACACTACATCAAGAGAAATACCCCTTTGGTACTGATGGATAAAGTGCCAAAGCCAAGCCAGTAAATAAATTCACCACCACTGCTCTTACTTTATGTTGATTTAGTAGAGCTAGACTTATACACTACCTGTATAGTTTGCCTAATCAATCAGCTAGTGGCATCTTTTTTTAATCCATTTTTATTGAGGCACGATGATTTATAATATTGCTAATCACACTTTTTAATGCACATTTCATTTTAATAACACACCAATTAATAGAAATCCCCCTTTCCTCCATCATTGTTTAAGGACTATTCTAAACACTGTTTCCCATTTAAGCTCAATTCTATAGACAAAATATTCTAGTTTACAAAATTGAAACATTTTAATTTTAATTTTTTTTTACATTAGTGGGCTTCAAATGCCAGTGATTTATTGGGGACTTAAAATACAGTGGATAGGTGCTTACTTTTTCAAATAACAGATCCAGATTGGTACCCTATATGGTCCCTGAGCTTGCTAATAATGACCCCTGAGTGCAGAGCCAGGAGTAACCCCTTATCACTGCTGGGTGTGGGTCCTTCAGTCCATCAAAAGTCATGGTGTCCTAGATTTTCCTCTCAAGTTTTTTTCCCATTTATAAGGAATCATTTATACATTAGAATCATAATTAAAACTCTTTTCACTCTCTGGAGTTTTTTTGGTTTGGGGCCATGTCTTGTATTGATCAGGAATAACTCCTGGACTGGGTGTATTGCTTGGATTTGCTAGTGCATAAGGAGGCACTAGTATGCTTGGACTGTACCTGAGCCTCCAACATACAAAATGTGTGCTACAGCCTACTGAACCATCTCTCTTTCTTCTTCTAAAGAAATATATCTGAAATGTATTTCAGGAGAGGGACTGGAATGATATCTCCATAAGCTGGAACACATGCTTGCATGTAGGAGGCCTGAGTTGTTTGAACCCTGGTACTACTTGGAGGTGGGAATAATCCCTAGGCACCACTAGACATAGTCCAAAATCCAGAAAAAAGAAAAAGAAAGCTTATTTTCACATATTACAAAGAGAAATATACCCCTGTAAGGATGTGTCATCGTGGTAGAGCATAGTATGCTTTGGAAGTGTAAGGCCCAACAATCCTCCCTAATTCCAAAATGGAATAACCTAAGAAAATTATTTATTTGCTGTCCAATAGAAGAAAATAAACACAATGGTGAAGGTAAACTTAAACCTTATTTTTTTAACCAAACTACTTAAAAAATATATCACAATCTTGAACAGCAAACACAGGCTACAGTATTAAGACATTGGTAAAAAGACAAGGTTCTTATCAAAATGATAAGGTGCTGGGACAATGCAGAATGAAAAGTCTTTGGTCAAGGGGCCCAATCTCCTCTGTTCTAAAGGAGTTACAGCTTCTGTGAGTCCTTAGTAGTTGCCTTTCTCCTTTGACCTTTCTGTTGCCAAGAGATTACTTCACGGAGACTCTGTTACTTCAGGGAGCTTAGGCACAATATGCAATACTTAGTTTAGGTTTTCAATGCATTCATTCTGTAAAATCTAGTTTTTTTTTTATCAAGTAAAATAAAGTAAAAAGTAGTCTTTCAGCAGACAACAGTTGCTCTGTCACTGTTCATTTAGGCAAACTTCCCTCTGTCTTTCAGGGTATCTCTCCAATACTGTCCTACCACTCAGCTGTAGAAAGCCTCAGGTCCCTCAAGAAATGGTAGCCAGAAAGAGATTTTTTGCCTCTAATACTAATGGTGATATAACCTGACATGTTTCTGTGGGGTTCCCAGGCTGAAAGATGCAATGTGTAGAAAATTTCAAGTAGCGTACATTTACATCATAGACATAAACAGCCATAGGAACTTCAAAGTTTTTTTTTTTTTTTTTTTTTTTTTTTTTTTTTTTTTTTTTTTTTTTGTGGTTTTTGGGTCACACCCGGCAGTGCTCAGGGGTTACTCCTGGCTCCATGCTCAGAAATTGCTCCTGGCAGGCACAGGGGACCATATGGGACGCTGGGATTCGAACCGATGACCTCTTGCATGAAAGGCAAACACTTTACCTCCATGCTATCTCTCCAGCCCCCGGAACTTCAAAGTTTTTAACCAAACTATCCTCTTTCCTAATTCAATATCTTAAATCAGTTTTGTGCCCTTGTATATAAAATAAAATCAAAGAAAACAAAAACCTAGAACCCTTTACAACCACAACACACTCATAGTAGTAACCTTATGGAATTTTCTTTCCAAGTTTATAAAAATAAATGTAGATCTGGTCTCCAAGACTATGTTTAGCCACAGGACCTTGTGCCTGGCCATGGGATGATGCACTTTGGCACCAGTCCAGATGGCTTTGGGCCAGGGCATGCAAGTAGCGGGGCATACACAGGCACACAGTGACCTCAACTCAGAACCTGGCAGACAGGACTCACAGACTTGGGCAGAAGGGTGAGAGATGAAAAGACAGAAGGGTGGGAGATGATTGCAGGACTCCTGCACCATCGTGTGGAAGGACCCTGTAGTCAGATACCAGTCTCATGAGTGCCAGGGGCCAGGTAGTGTTGAGCTGCCCACCCACCTCCCATCGCCCTTCAAGAATTGTTTCCTAGAGTGGGTGGGCAGAAATTCAGTTCAGTTTATAGACATATTGAAAAGGGGAGAAAAGCAGATTTCAAGTCACAGTGAATTCCTCTTCCAAAGCAAAGTGAGATATATAGAAAGAGAGACAGAAAGAAAGAGGCAGAGAGGAGAGAGAGAGAGAGAGAGAAAGAGAGAGAGAGAGAGAGAGAGAGAGAGAGAGAGAGAGAGAGAGAGAGAGAGAGAGAGAGAAAGAATCTGGACCCTCCTTTCTCTCTCAAAGTCTTCGTCTGAAAGACCATTTCTTTTTTTCCTTTTCTTCTCTTTTCTTTTCTTTTTTTTTTTTTTGGCCACACCCATTTGATGCTCAGGGCTTCCTCCTGGCTAAGCACTCAGAAATCGCCCCTGGCTTGGGGGGACCATATGGGACGCCAGGGGATCAAACCGTAGTCCTTCCTTGGCTAGCGCTTGCAAGGCAGACACCTTACCTCTAGTGCCACCTCTCCGGCCCTGAAAGACCATTAGTAAGCAGAAGGAAGAGGGGGAAAAAAAACCCTACAATGGGACATTCACTTCACACAGCAGCCAAGTCAAAGGTGTATCTACATGGGGACCCAGAAAGCCCAGAACTGCGGGATTCAGCATCAGCACCAGGAGAAACCATGCAGGAACTCCAGCTATGATGCTGTTCAGCGGTTGGACAGTACACAGGGCTGCTGGAATCTTCTCTCCAACCCCTGCTAATTAGACCCTATAATCCCATTTGGTTCTGAGTTTCTTGCATGAATAATGCTAGCCTGAACACTAAGGCTACCTGCAGCCCCCTGAGATACTCTTCATAACTGCTGGTCCAAGGTACAAACTTCAGAAAAATTTCCTTCCTTTTATCTCATTTGCAGAAGCACTATCAACCCTTGTGAGTCCATGTTCATAAGCTTATCTTGATCAATAATTCAAGGAGGATAGAAAGAAAGGCAAGAGTTGGCTAGGGCAAGGCTGCAATTTCCTGCAGCTGCTCCTTGGACAGAAAACTGAAGGGCATTAAGTGTCACCAGAAAAGCTGTGGCAAGATCTGTGAGATCAGGGGTAACTGCTAAGGGGGGGGCAACCATGTTCCTCAATTCCTGCCCCTTCGCAGGTCTAAGTGGTACACGCATGTTGAACAGGGAACAAACCAATGATCAGGGTTGATAAAGATCTTTCAGCTATCTTTGGGGCCTTCTCAGAATGGGAGGTGGGCAGAATAGCAGCTCAATGCCTCACTTGACACCCTCTGACAGAAGCAACTCAGCTCCAGTACTGAAATCAAGATAATATGAGCAGCACGATCCTCTTAGGTGGGACCAAACTATGGGCTGAAAAACGATGGGTTATTAACAGGATGGGGGCGGGTGGGCATTACCTTATACCCCCACCCCTCCACCAGAAAAATCCAATAGTTCTCACCCACATCCACTATCTTCCCAGCAAAAATCAGCCAAGCTCTTCTATCAAGCTCCAAATATATATATATAAATATATATGATGGCTGCTGAATCATCTCAGTTCCCCAACAGAAGTGAATAGAATAGAAGTGAAGTCTCCAAGAAAGTTATATCAACAGAATAGAAACATCAAGGTTTTAAGGCTGGAGAGAGAATCTAATGGCTAAGGTGCTCTACTTCCACACAAATGACAGGTTTAAGCTTGATATCCTGTATGGTTTCCCAAGCACCACCAGGAGTAATTCCTGAGTGCAGAGCTAGGAGGAACTATGAGCACTGCCAGGTCTGGCCCCCAAACCAAAATATTAAAAAAAATAATAATCAAGGTTTTTATTTATATTTTCTAAAAACCTTTTGGCCAAAAAAAAAAAAAGCTTACATTTCTGGAATATTGTTGGAGAGAAATTGATGGTGAAATTGGAATATTGTATGCTTAAGAGTCATTATCAATAACATTATAAATCACAGCACTTAAATTAAAATTTTAAAAAATAAAAAAACAATGTAGTAATCTTTATGGTCAACAAGAGGTTGGAAAAAATATCTCCCTTACTCTCCATTAGATCACTGCACTGCCAACTTTTTGGTAGCCATCTGAATGTTAAGCCTCTAAAATATTGGAGAGGTATGGTTTAGCGAGAAATCCTACAGTCAGGACAAGCACTTGCCACAGATATTTAAGTTATATTTAAGTTTTCTAACATTTTCCCATACTATTTCTTGTCCAAACTTGAGCACCAGTTTTTATTTTTTTTTTTAATTCTAAGACTGAAAAAGTAATGGAATCAGTGTCCAGAGGCAAGTGACAGAGCCCTTAAACTTAAACAGGAACAGAGGCATCCTGTGGCATGCTAAGTAGCCACGGTGCTCAGACCAGCATTGTTCTTGCAAAGAGACTTAGAACCAATTGGGACACCAGGGTTCTTTTAGCAGAGGTTGGAGGGAAGATGCTAGCAGATGTGTGCACTGCCCAATCCCTGAACAGCATTATAGCTGGAGTTCCTGCATGGTTTCTCCTGGTTGTGGTGCTGACTCCCGGACTTCTAGACTTCCTGTGTCCCCATGTGGATGTTCCTTTAACTTGACTGCTGTGTGAAGAGAATAATCCATAGTAGGTTTTCCTTATTCATTTGTAAATGCTGCTTAAAAGACCAACATTCTCACTTCTTTTTTTTTTTTTCCAAAGAGATTCCTGTTCTTAATCTCAAAGGCCAGAGGCAAATAATTCTATATTCCAATGAATGAGAAACTCTTTCATCTTTTTCTTCATGGTCTGGATGAGGTGCATGTGGTTATCTACACACTTGGTCATACAACTCATCTGCTGTTGTTTCACTTGAAGTTTTTATTCCCTGCATATTTAGAATTTTTGGCTTTGTCATTACAATGCATGATGCACCTAGCCATGTGGTTCTGGAACTTGTCCAACTCACTTGTCACCGGAGTCTGGGCTTGAACTAATGTTGTATGGCGTCACTCATTGCATTGGGATACCTGCTGCATGGATGTCTGGATGTTTTCATAACAGCTGGCACTGCAGTGAAACATAATACTCTTTATCTTCCATATGTTCTCTTTCTACAAAGTCCACCACTTCCTGCACCTGCATCAAGCTCTGCCTTGTGACCCCACGCTGCATGTCTGCCATGCTGACACCCACCTGGATTCATCACTAGTGACATCTTGTTAGATCCTGTGTCCAGGACAGCGATTGCCTGGTACTATCAGAAGAGTGTGTGCGGAGTGAGGCTGTCAACATAGACACGAAATGAAGCAACAGTCTTGGTGAATGTCTATCATCCAAGAGTCTGAGCAGTGATGCAGAGATGATAGAGATGAAAATATTTGAATGGTTAGGAAAGAATAAGGACATTTTATCTTAAAATAAAAGTTTCAAATTTCCTGAATGCAACTTGTAATTGTGAACATCCACAGAAGCTTTGGCAGTCAGGAGAAGAAAAGTTGCTGAAATACTGACATTCCTCCCCCTCCACTCCTCTTGCCTATGGCCACTGCACATTCTCTCCACTCCAAATCCTCCCCTCTTTCCAGGAAGCACTGAAACTTTTTCAGCAGTCTGCAATCAGTAATCCTGCTTCTATTTTTAGGGTTTTAAATTCTGGCTTTAAAGGTACTCAAGCAGTAGACTGAGAAAACTGTGGGAGTGTGGGGGATTAGTCTCCGGATGCTGTATGACAAAGCAGTCTATTCACGCTGATAAGGGAGAAGGAGGTTGAGATGTATAATTCATTTTTCATACATTTCGCTTCTAACGCCTCCTTTAATATCAACGAGAGAAAGTACCTTTCCTCCCCCATATCTAGACTCCTGGATTCTGCTAGGCTCCTTGATTTCTGCCCTTGGGAAGGAGAGAGCCACCTTTGCATGCAGTGAAGTGGGACTGAATTTGGTCCACTCAAGTAAGCAATTGCGTCAGTGGGATTTTACTTAGTCTGCATCATATTCCAGCCACACCCCATAACACATTGACTCTACAGCTGGAACGCCCGCATCTAAGATGTTAAAAAGTGACTCCCACATTCCTTGGCTTCTGTAAGAATCCATGGTCCCTTGACATAGCAGAGGGCAATGACTCACTGATATTTCCACCTTATCAGCAGCCTTCAAGGGCATAAATGTAGAATTCTTTCACTTTCTATTTTTGGTGTCAAAACATAAAGCTCTGTGCTTTGATTTATCAAAAGACAAACCCTATGTTGGGCGAACCCTAGCTGTATATCTGATTTAAACCCACCGTAAACCTCTGCAGGAGGTTTTTTTGTCACTTTGGGAGCTTTGATTTGCTAAGGAGGATACGTGGGCTAAGGGAACTCTGGGTTATGTAATGTTATTGAATAATATTAAATTGCTCCATACTTAATTGTCTTAAAAGAGCAAATTAATCCATATATTCACATGAAGACACTAACAAGGGAATAGAATAGAATAAAATACATTTGTGTGGGCTCAGGTATTGATGGCAGAAATTTCACTAATAATCTGTGAATTTAGAAAAGTAAATCCAGAATCTAAAATAATGATAATAATAAAAACAAATGACAAAAATATTTAACAAAAGTAATATAGTTTGTTTGTAATTAAGAGAAACAAAAACAGATTCTCTGTAATCCTGTCAACTGTCCAATTTTCTCCTGGTGTGTTTAGTTGTCCTATATCTCCTTGGATTGTAAGCTAATGAAGGTATATCTTGATAAATATTTAATATCACTTGTTTTATACTTTTTTGATTGGGTAACACTTGTTCTTAGGGCTTACTTCTGACTTTCAGGGCTTATTCCTAATAGGATTTGAGGAACTATTTGAGGTAGTGGCTATTGAATCAGGATTGACCATATGCAAGGCAAACACATACCCATTTAATAAATATTTATACAGATATACTTCAAAGTATATATATATTATTTTTGTTTTTGTTTTCTCTCTCTTTTTTTTTTTTTTTTGTTTTTGGGCCACACCCAGTAACGCTCAGGGGTTACTTTTGGCTATGTGCTCAGAAGTTGCTCCTGGCTTGGGGGACCATATGGGACACCGGGAGATAGAACCGCGGTCCGTCCAAGGCTAGTGCAGACAAGGCAGGCACCTTACCTTTAGCGCCACCGCCCGGCCTATTTTTTTTTTCCCTCCTGTCCTGTAAAGTATATTTTAAATATATACTGTTAACAAATGTTAAGATATATATTTATACTTTATAAATATTTTATACTTTCATAAATATTGTTTATCTTGGTGCCATCTTCAGTAGATTTTTGATGAAAAAATAATACTCATCAAAGCCTGGGTAAAAAACAATTTTGGGCATGTTCATTTTTGGAGTTTCTGGCTTATATCTCATGTTTAAATACATATTTTATAAACAATTCATAGGAAGAATATTTAATTATATTATTAGGAATTTATACATCAAAGTAATGTGGTATTCCCCCATCTGAATTTAACTCAATTTCATGAGAAAAATTATGATCTACATTAAAGGTAAAATTATATATAGACATGTGATCATAGGAGCTTGAAAATGCCTTAAAACTATAGAATTCATTTATCTCTGGCATGCACAGGGTACTTAAATATTTGATTCCTTGAATGACCTGGTCCCCTGAACACCACTGGGTACAGTCTTAGCACCTTTCCTCACCAAGTATTGTCAGATGTGGCCTTGGTGAGTGCAAACACCTCTGGATCTAAGTATCACAACATCACCAATGACAATCGTGGAAGCCACCAAGCCAACATTACTGGGCTGAGAGAGGCCCCTAGGGCATGAGTAGCATTGGAGCATCAAGACCACCCACTTTTCAAATAAGAATAATAAGATCTTCCCCATAATTTAAATATGATTAGAAATATGTCTATACTCTGACAAATGGCCTACTTACTTGAAATGACATTTGATATTAAAAACAGCTGATATTTTTGGAGCACTTCTTACTTGTCAGGAACTATTTCATATTTAAACTTCATTACTCCACAAAACATCTCCATTATGTATATGGTGTAATATGCTTATTTTACAAATGAGAAAACTGAAGCAATAAGTGTTTAATTAGACTATGGTCTCACAGCCAGTGATTGGCAGGTCAGAAATTAAATTCCTGCAGTGTGAGTTCTGATTTACTATCAGTGCACTGCCTCCTCATTATTACATTATTCCTGACTAACCAAAGCAACTTGAAAAAATAGTTAATGTTTTTTAAATTCCAGTCATCTTTGATTTCACTCACCAACATTTAAATTTATACCATCAAGTGTTAGAATATAAAATACTAGGTTAGGTCTTAAGGCAAGGATGTATTGTAGATAAAGGCATGTGCTACTCTTTTAACTTTCTGAGGCAAAATTCATAGTGACAAATAACAACAGGTGTGCTTCTGCATTTATAAAGACTCTCAGCCATTATTTGGTTGTGATTAATCTATTTAGCAGCAATATTCTTACCAATGGTAAGAAAAAATACTAAATCCAGAGATACTGGGAACTGATTCCGAGATATTGGGAACTGATGATCTATATTTCCAAATGATTGCTTAGCTTTATTTTGTTCGTTTGTTTAATCTAAGAAATCCAATACACAGATTTCTGACTGGTTGAGTACAAGAGTTCTTTTTAAATGATCACAATATTTTAGGATATTCACATATGGTAATAATCATCATTAAATTATCTATAAATTAAAAAGTAGCCACATAACTTGTGTAATTTATAAGATAATTTTATGGAGAACAATTTATTGAGAGCACAATGGTTATGGGCACAATTTCTTTTTTGGGTCACACCTGGCAGCACTCAGGGATTAACTCCTCAATCTGCACTCTGAAATGACTCCTGGCAGGCTCCGAAGACCATGTGGGATGATGGGTAGAGAACCCAGTGTACAAGGCAAATGCCCTGCCCTCTGTGTTATCTCTCTGGCCCCAGTTAGGTTATACCTTATTTTACTTAAAACAAAAATCATCCCTGGTCCTTGGTATGTTTGTTTACAACTCAGATTTATCCCCATAACAGAGATTGTTTTACTTGTAAACCTGGGTGGAACTTGCTCAGGATAACCTGAGCTATCTGTCCTTACTGCTCCACCCAGGAATGAACTCTGTACTCAATAAAAAAAGGGCAGTTCTGGCAGGCAGCTGGAGAGATGAGGTAGAAGTCTACCAGACTACACGTGTTTCTCCCTCAGACTAGTCTGGATTATTTCTTGCGAGACCTTGATTCAGATTTGTTCACCTGGGGTTGGAGAAATGTATGGTGTGTGGGGTGATTTTTACAGCCCCATATTTTTTTTAAGACAATCTGGAAGGAAAGATAGAAAAACTGGATTTTGTGGTTGTAGAACAGTTTTGAGGTGTTTTGTTCTGCTGCTAATTTCTTGAAAGGCTACTGAACAATATGGTATAGGTGCAGACAGTCACTGAGAAGGAGTTCATGTTGGTTCAGATATTTGGAGGGCCTAAAACTTACAGCTATGGGGTAGAATTTTCTCTGAAAAACAAAATGCTAATTCCACATTCAAATGACAAAATAGATCTGAAGATCTTGAACAGGACATATATAAATGAAGGGAAACACTAAACCATCAGCTTTATTAATTTCAAGATAAATTCATCCCTGGAGATTAAGAGTTTGGAAATGAGTCATCATTGCAGATGCCAAAATCATCTATCCTGCTTGCAATCTTTGAGGTAAAAAGGTAGATCTTGCAGACCATGTTGCTGGAACCTTAAGTGAATGGAGAATAAATGGGAATTCTTTAAATGTAAAGCTGAGAGAAGGAAAATAGAACAATATTAACTAGTGTCTTTTAGACTCAGTATATGTCAGACACTGTACTTAGTGCTTTATTAATTTATTTCATTTCATAGTAGACAATAAACAGATACTTCCATATTAAGACACTGGGAATGGGGTGGAGGGAGGACAACACTAGTGGTGGGAATGCCCCTGATTCAATGTCACTATGTACCTAAAATATTATTGTGAAAGATTTGTAATCCACTTTGATCAAAATAAAAATTACTTAATTAAAAAAAAAGAAATGGAAACACATCTATAGAGGAAAGTTGTGACTTCTCTCCGCACAATAAAAAAAATGACTGATGTGTCTTTGTCTTTGGCCCCAGTTTGGTTACACCTTATTTTACTTAAAAGGAAGATCATCCCTGGTTCCTTTGTATGTTTGTTTACAACTCAGATTTACCCCCAAACTGAGATTGTCTCACTTGTAAACCTGTGTGGAACTGGCTCAGGATAGCCTGAGCTATCTGTTCTTTGTGGAAAGCAATATGGAAATTCTTCCAAAAGCTAGAAGTTGAGCTCCCATTAGATCCAGCTATACCACTCCTAGGGATATATCCTAGGAACACAAAAATGCAATACAAAAATCCCTTTCTAACACCTATTTTAATTGCAGCATTGTTTACAATAGCCAGACTCTGGAAACAGCCTAGATGCCCCTCAATAGATGAATGGCTAAATAAACTGTGGTACATATATACAATGGAATACTATGCAGCTGTCAGAAGAGATGAAGTCATGAAATTTTCCTATACATGGATGTATATGGAATGTATTATGCTGAGTGAAATGAGTCAGAGGGAGAGAGATAAACACAGAATGGTCTCACTCATCTATGGGTTTTGAGAAAAATGAAAGACATTTGTATAATGATTCTCAGAGGAGGACTGAAGAGTCCAGCTCACAACATGAAGCTCACCACAGAGACTGATGGGTGCAGTCACAGAAATCATTACACTGAGAACCATCATAGCAAAATGTGACTGAATGAGGGAAGTAGAAAGCCTGTCTGGAGTACAGGTCGGTGTGGGGTGAGGTGTAGGGACACTTGGGATATTGGTGATGGGACTGTTGCACTGGTGAAGGGGAAAAAAAAGATAAAGCCTTTTAAAAGTTGTTAAAAAAAAGAAATAAACTTCAAGGGGTAAAAATAAAAAAGAAAAAGAAAAAGACTGAGCTGTTCTTTGACCCTCAGTTTTCTGTGATCTAAGTGCATTCTTACAAACCTCAATGTAAACTGACTTTTCAAGCCTAAAAGAGTGAATATAAACCATAAACCAGAAGAAATCTTCTGTAGAATTTAGTAGGAAGCAAAATAAAATATTGCTTAAGTTATATTAGAATAAAATTACAATCTCATTAATTTTCTCTGATTTCAGACATGATAATAGTAAATATTATTTAACTTTTTATGGACAATATTCTGAAAAAAAAGATAGAAGAGCTGTAGAATGTAGCAGACACTGAATGCCCTTAGATGGGTAAGGAATTCTTGTATTACTAGAATATCTTTTGATTTTCTCTGGGATGCAAATATTGTGCTTACAATTATTAGGGTAGTCAAGTAGCTCTGTTATTGTAAAAACATATAACTTGATGAGTTTTGCTTTTAAGGGTGTTTTAAGAGGGGGAGATTATCCTGTATCATCTTTTTGCCTAAATAATGTCATAGAGTCCTCTCTTTTTCTGTTTGTCTCTCTCACAGATACACACACACAAACACATCATGATAACAAGGTGCTATTATCATAAACAGACACAGAAATGAAGCAGCCAGAAGTCAAATGCACCAAAAGGTAGAAAATGTAAAAACTGGCTTCTGCGGCTGGAGGAATAGCATGGAGGCAAGAAGTTTGTCTTGCATGGTGAAGAATGGTGGTTCAAATCCTGGTATCCCATATGGTCCCCCGAGCTTGCCAGGAGCGATTTCTGAGCATAGAGCAAGGAGTAACTCCTGAGCATTGCCGATGTGACCCAAAAAACAAACAAACAAACAAACAAAAAATAATGGCTTCTATCTTTACAAGAAATGAGGTTCTGGGAAGAATATGGCTTTGTCTATTGATGTCTATATCAGGCTAAATTATTTCTGCTTTGCAAAGAAACTCTCTAAAATGGCCTTATGGAATGGCACTTGATAGAATGAAATAAAGTATCTGCTTATTATACACCCAAACAAAGGGATATATCCAAGATATATAGAAAGTCTTATAGATAAGAAATATAAATATATCTACATATGGAGATATAGATAAATTCTCAAAATTTAACCATAATACAACTGATTAGCAGTGACATAAATAGGTATTATTCAAGGGCCAGATTAATAGTACAGTGATTAGGGTATTTGCCAGGCAAGCGGCTGACGTCAGTGAAATCCCTGGCATCCATGGTCCCGTGAGCCTGCCAGAAATAATTTCTGAGCACAGAGCCAAGAGTAAACCCTGAGCACCACTGGGAGTGGCCCCAAAACCAAAACCAAAAAAAAAATTGGATGTTAATCGTCATTGATTATCAGGAAAATGCACATCAAAGGACAGTGAGGTGTCACCTCATCTCACCTCATTATGCAAATGAAAAAAAATCAAAAATGCTGGAAGAAATAGTATTTAATAAAAACAGTGGTGAATAGGAAAACTCATTCACAGTGGGTAGGGCTTTGATCTGACTTAGCCTATTCAAAAATAATATGCACAATTCTCAAAAAATAAATAGAATTATTATATGATTCTGTAACTTCATTCCTTAGTGTCCATTTCAAGATCATAAGAACAGGAATCAAAAAGGCATGTATATATGCAACACTATATATAATAGCCTAGATCTGGAAATAACACAGGTACCAAACAGCAGATGAGAAAATAAAGAAGTTGAATTGGGCATACACAATGAACACTACTCAGCAGTTCAAAATCAAATCTTGTACTTTGCTGCAACATATGTGGAGATAGCAGAAACTCTATAGAAGAAAGGTAAATACCAGATGGTTTTAATCAGAAATAAAGGATAAAAAAATCAAAAGAATAGACAATTCCTTGGTCTCTGACAACAGAAGTACCCGAGAGAAGGTGAGAGAATAGGGTGAAAGGTGGTGAAGAGAAGGGAACTATGTACTGTAGAAGAGAAATATTGGCATTTTCATAGAACTCTTTTCTCTTTCTCCCCTTCTTCCCAGCCATAGAGATCAGAAATGAACTCAGACCTCTTTCATAAGTAATTGACTAGATATCCATCTCTAGATAAGAGACTCTGTTGGGGTGCCTGTGTAAAGAAGTCACACTTACAAATTAAACATTCACAATATTATAAATCAAGGTTTGCTCAGTTTAAGGAAAATAATTGATTTGAGACTTTTGTCCTCTAAAATAATGAGAGAATAAGGTTCTGTTCTCTTTAAGTCATTTGCTATTGCAACCACTGGGGATGGATATATCATTTATTTCTGTTTGTTTAATGACACATCTGGTGTAGGTAGGCCACCCGGGGTATTTCCAGTGGTACTTAGGGGCCCTTCAGTACCAAAGATCTAACTCTAGGGCCTTACATGTGTGAGGCCTCTGCTCTAGCACTTTATCACTCAAAGTTGTAAGAAAGCCGGTAACCAAAGGGACAGGTTTGGAATAGGAGAGTCATTCTCCTGGGATATCTGTGGTACTTCTTGTAAGATCAGCTTTGTGGACCTTGTCTTATCTTCATACAAGGGAAAATAAGTAAATTTACTGAATCTTTTGCTCTAACTGTTTGGAAATTGAAATTGAGTATATCATCTCACATTTAGTTTACTCATTGTGTGAGCCTGGGAAAAATCAGCTAATTATTTTGTGCTGCCGTAAATTACAAACATGCTAATTGAACAGCCTATGTAACCAATTTGGCTTTGGTGGCAGGGTGTGTTTGTGTGTGTGTGTGTGTGTGTGTGTGTGTGTGTGTGTGTGTGTGTCTTTCCTGATCTCTAAGCCTAACTTTTTAGTAAATTTCCTGCCAACATGACAGGTAAAAACTTAAGTTGGTTAATTAAGAAATGCAAGATATTCAACTTATTTGCTCTCCATATTTATAAAGACATTCATAAACGTTGTAATTCTAATTTTGACTCAAGTAATGAGAACTAGTTCCTTGTAAACATTATTTATGTATTGGGGTTGAATAATGCTATGAATTTTGTAATTTAAGGTTGGCCCTCTTTTTCATTTTCCATTACAAATAAAATTTTAGAGATACTCTTTCTTTTGAATCTTAAAATTTCTTTGTAAATTAGGCAAAGAAGTGTATTGAAAGAGCTTTCTTTACTTACAATTAATATCAATTGTGGATCAAAAGGGTCTTTCATTCAAGAAGAGGGCACTGGCTTTCAGTTTTTACTTGTCCTTTATTCCACTTAACCCAATATTTTTTTCTGGGTATCACTTAGTCTCCTTTTCATGATCTCTTTTTTCATTTTTTCATTCTTTTTTCATTTATCTGGTTGGAGTAAATTAAAATCTGGGAATTCACTGAGATGAAATAAGAAGCTGGCTAAAACTCAAAGAAAACATTTTGCTGATTCTTGAAACAACCATAGAACCTGTTTCCCCTGAGAGTGGGAATTGAGAAAACCACAGAAAAGAACTATTCTTGGAAACCCGACTGCTAGGCAAGTGCCATTGGACCAGAGAAGCCAGCTTCTTCACTCAGAGCTGAAGGTGGAACCTGCTTTGAGTAGAACAACTTATTGGGGTCTTAGACTCCTTAAGGTTGTTTAAATGGGTAAAGAGGATATGAGGCAAAGAGAAAGAAAACAGAAATGGGGGGCCGGGAGGTGGCGCAAGAGGTAAGGTGCCTGCCTTGCCTGCGCTAGCCTTGGACGGACCGCGGTTCGATCCCCCGGTGTCCCATATGGTCCCCCAAGCCAGGAGCGACTTCTGAGCGCATAGCCAGGAGTAACCCCTGAGCGTTACCGGGTGTGGCCCAAAAACCAAAAAAAAAAAAAAAAAGAAAAAGAAAACAGAAATGGGTGGAATTCAGTCTCAGAATAGATTCTCAGCTTTGGTCTTTTCTCCAACAATGTTGATTTCCTGGATGGGAGCTCTCTCTGAGTTTGATGTCTGATTCTTCAAGTTGTATACCTTTTTTTTTAACCAGGAAATATGGAGACTACTTAATAATAATAATCTCTCTCCTGAAACTTGTACTTGAAACAACCCCTAGAAATTTGGGGATTTTTGTTTCAGTTCACTTGGCATTATTGATAAAAAAAAGGTAAATAGCTTAAGAAACCAATGATATTGAAAATATTATAAAAGTGTAGTAGGATTCCAGTAAGTATATTTCAGTATGTATATTTTACCTTCAGAATAAAAGTATATTTCACTTTCAGGGCCCAAGGTGATGCAAAAGTCTTCATTCTTGTCTTTGTTTCAGTTTAAAACAAATATATGTTTCACTTAGGAAAAACTTCAGGTCACCAGAAGGCTAAATCTACTATTCATCGAATCATATTGAAAGTCTTACGTTGCTATATGGCATGAGAAAATAGAAACAAAGTAAAACTAATAATTACCAAGTATGATTTCTGAAAACCTAGGGTGAGACAAAGAGATCAAGCATTGAAGTTCAATTTTAGAATAGAACTATTACAGCAGGGCAGGTTATTAGGTCGCTTGGGAATAGATATTGATTTTTCCAAGTGAAAGAGTAAATTGTGATATTTGTCTGTTACAGAAAAATGTCTCTAATTTATTAGGACCAGTGTGTCTCCCTTTCCTATAAAACCTATAGCATAATATGCACTGTAAAAGAAATGAGCTAAATTAAAAAATCTAGTTGGTTTTATTAAATAATTCATGACTGAGTAAAACTTATCTGGAGAGTACAGAGATATTCTAATAAATATCTAAATAACGTAAGACTGAAGGCTTTGTAGGTATAAGGACTGGACAAGAAGGAAGTAAAATGAAAGTTCTCAGGAAAAAAGTAGTTTAGGTGACAGTGGCTTCTCATTGAGATGCAGCATTTTCATTGGCTGAACTTGTTGCTGGGCAAACCTGCTGAACTACTGGTTCAGTGTTAGGCACGTATTTTACAGTGGGTATGGAGGGACTAATGCAAGACTCAAGATCAATGTTGCTTCTAGTTTGGGACTATTGTCTAGGAGTAAAAGAGCAAGAGTACTTTCTGGAGAGATCTTTAGAACTCCTATGTTTGTTAAGATTTCATTGATGAATTTTATAATACAGCAATCACATAATACTTTTTATCATTAAGTTATTCCCTGCTTCCCCTCCATTCTTGTTGCAGTGTTCAGAAATCACACACCTTATATCAATATTTTAGATGGGGCCAGAGAGATAGCATGGAGGTGGGGCATTTACCTTGCATGTAGGAGGATTATGGTTCGAATCCTGGAATCCCATATGGTCCCCTGAGCCTGCCAGGAGCGATTTCTGAGCATAGAGCCAGGAGTAACCCTTAAGCACTGCCGGGTATGACCCAAAAACCCAAAACAACAACAACAACAACAACAAAACCCAAACAAACAAACAAAAATATTTTAAAGACTATAAAGTTGTATCACCAGGGCTTCCAAGGGCTGTGCCATAGTGCCATTTGGAAGATTCTTAATGTTGTGTGACAGGGGCAGGGGATTAATCTTAAAAGGCTGGTTCTCTAATATCAAGCTATATTCATGGGGCCACAGTATTTACTTTTCAGTACTAACTTTCCAATGTATTATATTTTAGAAAAGTTTCAATGATATCATAAAATAATACTCTCACTCAGTATTTATTTAACAATTATTCCTTTAATAAATTTTATCACTTTGGATTACCTTTGAAAGAAAATGGGTACTTTTTTTTTCAACATACTTTGGTGTATTGAATAGAAAATGCTAAAATATAGTTATATAGAAAGAAACTGGACTGAACTATAATGATGAAGAGGAAAAATGATCAAGGTGGATATACTCAATTAGCCAAGGAACCTAATTAAATTGAGACAGGAAAAAAATAATTAAAGAGAAGTCAAGAGAAAAAATGAAAAATTAAGCTAAAAGTTAAGACGAGTGACCAGAGAGATAGTACAACAGATAAGGAGCTTGTTTTGCATGCTGAAGACCTATGTTTACAACCAGCATCCCATATAGTCATTTGAACCTGCTAGGAGTGATTCCTGAGGGTAAAGTCAGGAGTAAAACCCAAGCACTACCATGTATCGAAAAACAAACAAACAAACAAACAAGTAAACAAACAAACTGAAAAAGTTAAATTGAGTGTAATCCTGTAGGAATCAAAGTTACATTCCTGCAACACAAATGAAAAGGAACAAGAAAACAATAGTTGAAGAGATTTATTTTAATTATAAGGGTAAAATAGTAATGACAGATGGGAAAATGGAAAGTATTGGTATTTGTACAAATATTGCTACAATGACCATTTTAAAATAGTTAGCAGAGAACTCCTCTCCCAAATATTACTTTGGCATGAGGATTATTTGGAAATGAAAACATTTGGGACCCAGCAGATTTAGGGAGAGGCTCTTTTCCTCTTCTTCAATTGTTGGAAACAATGAACATGGTAGGCTTATTCAAGGAAGAGAGCTATCAACTGAACAAACTACAAAATATTTGAGCTAAATGTTGAATACTGGGGATAAATTAACAAGGATAGTTGGTTAGAATTCCTTTCTGAGTTCCTTTGTTTTGGTCTAGCCCAGCAAACTTTTTTTTTTTCTTCATTTTCTCATAAATTGCCTATTTTTCTCCTTTGAAGTGGGAACTCCCTTTTTCTCTTCTTCCTAACCTAGGAAGGCATATAAAATGCAATTGTCTGGTTGGTGCGCACACGTGCGCATGCACACACACACACACACACACACACACGTTTGTTTTTCTTCTATTAGTATGTTTTAAACCATTTAATTACAAGACTAGCCAAAAAATTTAGAGAAATAGAACAGAAATTCCCTTACAAACACTGTTTTTTCTTTGGGGAATAATGCATTAAGAATGTGATATTCCAATCAATTTTAATTTTAGAAAGCATTATTGTAAGGAAATAACAAAGAGTGCTTTGTTGATAGGGTTCTTTTTCAAGGAAAGAGACTATGGTCAAGTTCTAGAAAATAAGAGATCTCTGTGCTAACTGTACCAAACCTGTGACTCTACCTTGTATGATGAACCTTTTAAAAAAAGTAATCATCATTTTTCTTGATTCTAGGATATTCCTGAAAACGTAGGTGACTCGAATTAACTAGAAGAGGTAAAAAGATTTTTCATTTTTCATCTCTTTTTTTTGTTGTTTTTTGTTTTTTGGGCCACACCCTGCGGTGCTCAGGGATTACTCCTGGCAGGCACAGAGGACCATATGGGACGCCGGATTTGAATCAACCACCTTAGGTCCTGGGCCTGCTGCTTGCAAGGCAAACACCGCTGTGCTCTCTCTCTGGCCCCTAAAAAGGTTTTTCATAACCCAAACATGAGAGAGAGGTAGGTAGTATGAGAATAATTACTAAATTAAGATCCTTGAATGAAGAATATCTCTTTAATGGTAGGTTTCTGTACCTTCTACCTGGGGGACATTCTTAAGTAGTTACCAAACCACCTTTAGTATGTGAGTACTTTTGGATACCATGCAAGGGCTCCCTACAGTGAGAGAGAGAAAGGCAAAAATTCTGTGACCTTCATGTCTGATATTTAATGCACAAAGGAGCAACACCTAAAAAGAAGATTAAAAAGAAGACTTGGCAGTTGCAAGGACATATTTAAGAGTTAGGAATGAATGCACTTGACTCTGGGGTATGGGTACATTTAGTCACTGTATGACTAAATAGTAGAAAGCAATTACAATAAGTGCTCAATTTAATCACTTTGCATCCATATGCGGACCCATGGGGTTTTCTCTTGCATATTTCATTATTCAAACTGCTCTGTATTACTGTACTGTACTGCAGAAATACGTTTTCTGCAGAACTTGTAGGTGATTTTCCCACTCACATTGTACTAAGTTTTTGGAGGGTTAAATTCATGATTCAGAACAGCTACTGCTTATTTAAAAGAACAGGGACAATTAATCTCTTGAATAATTGAGGATTTCCTAATTGAAAAATAAAGGTTATGCATTTATCAGAGTAGAAGAAGCCAGGGGGGATTCTGTCCAAATTTCACCCTTGGTGATCTCATTCCATTGAATAAAACTGAAGACCAATTTGATTTTGAAAATAAATAAATAATCTTGGTTTTTACTGTAATTATGTTGATTGGATTCACTTTGTGACTAGTTCAGATTATGCTCCTCTATCATCCCATATCAGACTGATTTTCTAAAATCCACACTATTAACCCAAAGGAGAAAAATCAGTCAACTTAGTAAAAATACATCACTTCTTTTGGAAAATATAATGCATGAGTTACTTCCTTCTTTATTCAAATTGCATCTTATCAGGAGTGGACCATAGTAGCTGAGAAAAATATGTATATCCTATTTTGTTTCAAACTGTTTCCTTATTACATAGTTAGATTTCAGTAGACCAGGCTATAATAACTTCTTTTTGGCCCTTGAAATGACTCCATTGTTTCTACTCAATGGAGAATTATAGTGAGTTATTCACTCATACCTGTGGGCAGTAAGAAACAAAGGACCAGTACTTGACTAAAGTACAGTGTTGTCTTCTTCATTTGTGTGATAGGAAGATGGTATGCTCATTTCTCATAAACACTTTTTCTCACTACCCAATTCTTCTCTGCCTAATTCCTTCATCCCCACTTTCTCATTTGGAGTTTCAAATAAGATACTTCTTTATATGGAAGCATTTTCCTCTCACCTTCCCATTCTCAAATTCTTAGTTGATTCTTTTCTACTGTGCATAATTGTATGATTCTCTACCACCATGTTGGACAACTGGTTTATACATTTTGGTTGCTTATTTACCTTTATTTATAAGCTACAAGGAAACAGTTCTTCTTTATTTGTTATTTTTCCAATATAAAAAGAATTGTGGTATAAGTATAGCTTGAACAAATAATTTAAAAATATTTCGAATTTATGATATCCCAAATACTATTCTAATTGTTTTGTAAATAATATGCACTCATTTAAATTTTATAACTCTATGGGTTTTTATCATTAACAGTTTAATTTTATAATGGGGAAAACACAGGACTCTCGAGTTTCATTGTGGAAAATCATCCCCTAACAAAAATTCCAAGGTCAGAATAGTGCCTCTGGCAAAGCAGTTTAAGTTTTAGGGAATGTTAAGGGCAAGCAAATGTACTTCCAGGGGCAACAAATATGTGCCCCAAAAGGACAGAATAAAAACAATTTAGTGTCTTTTAGATGAGTGGAGAAACACAGCAAAATAAAATTGGATTAGATTTCTCTATTTTATACTTTAAGTATAGAGCCTGCTGATTGTCTATGAAATATTCCAGCCTCTGCTCTTAAGGTATCCATTGAATTCTGATGTGCTTATGAACTGTTCTTAATGTCTCTGTCAATTTGAACAATGGTTCATGTGTTGGGAGCCAGAGTAAGAAAGTGCTATGTCATTATCTGGGAATCATATTAAAGGGCCAGCCTATCAACTCACTTGGGGCTACCCAGTTAACCATAAAGACTGGACAGTCTTTGTGAACTTGTTTCTCTTTTTCTGTGTTTGTCTCCTTTTGTGTTAGCATGGCTGATTCCTGTGACCAACCACCATTGAGTGGAGGTCAAAGATGCTAATCTAGTTGACTTTATTGTGCTAAATTGCTACACTTTGTCTCCTAGCCACTCAAAGGTACAGAAAGGCTTTAAAATGGAAAGGGAGGGGCAGGAGCTGTGGCACAAGTGGTAGGGCGTTTGCCTTGCACGTGGCTGACCTAGGACTTACCATGGTTCGATCCCCTAGCATCCCATATAGTCCAGCAAGCCAGGAGTGGTCACTGGTGTGGTCCAAAAAACGAAAAATAAATTGAGAGGGAATCTGAGGAAAAACTAAGTAAACAGTGAAAAGCAGCTGATAAGAATTTACAGTCTTGAAGGCACCTAACTCACCTGGTTAGAGATAGATTAGTGTAGAACACTACGTTCCTCAAAGCCAGCCGCATCCGTCTCAACTGTGACATAGTCTGTGTAAGGGTGTCTTGTGTTTCAAGGCCACATCATCTCTGACTGTATCTTAGTTTGCCTGCTTGATTCTTAGAAGGTGTAAAAACTGGATTCTTTGTTCAGGGACAAGAATTGCCAGACCTACCTGAACTCTTGGTTCATGTGAATAAACTAATTTCCCTTTCACTCACCTTGGCTGCAATCTTGATTTTTTTTTAACCATTCCCTAGCAAAATAAAAGGGTACATTTAGGTCAAAAAGTATGCACAATATGTACAAAATTTAGAAATTTTGAGAGACATATTGTATTGAATGTTCATTAATACACCTATTTCATTAACTAGATATTTGGACGATTTTGATTTGAATTCATTGTCACATTTGATACTCAGATGTCTATGATTATTCATTTCTATTTTTAATGCAAGGAAAACAAATCTAACAAATCAATTTTTCTTTCGTTCAGGCTCAAACCAGCATTCCTAAACCCTTCAGCATTACATTGTGTTATTTTGAGAACTTATGTGACATGTCCTAGATTTCCAAAGTAGATGCTGCAAAGGACTTTTTCAAAATCTTGACTAAAAAGTCCATATATAGGACATAAACATTAAGGGGGAAGGTTAGACATGGTCATGGGATTAGAATTATATCTGGAATACTGCCACCTAGTGATTTGAACCAACTATCTGTCCCCAAATATTTAGAACCCTACTCATCAAAATCGCTGTGACTTCCAATGTCCCTCCCCCCAATTTCCTAACAACAAATTGTTCCTGCAACATTTTGGGGCCACCCATCCTTGTTTTAAAAAAAGAAATAATAAAATGAAGACCGACTAGTAGGATTTGAAAAGGCAGCAGAGGAAATCTCTATACAAGGCCCCATCACCAGTATTAACTGTGTAAATGAGATGGAGAAATAAAAAGATCAAAAGCAATGATAATTAAAACTGACTGTGAGCTGTTAATAGGAAAAAATGGAAAAACTGATGCAAAGATAAAACAACATGAAATAAGTTTTGTTTTTATTAAAGAAACATGAAATAGAAAACAGTAAAACTTTGAACTGCTTGTGAAATTGTGAAATCACCAGATGTAAATGGTAAATCAGGAGAGGGAGAGAGGTGCTTGCCTTGCATGGCTTCAAACCCCAATTCCTCATATTATCCACTGAGCACCACTAGGAATGATCCCTACCACAGAGTCAGAAAATCCCTGACCACCACCAACAATAACAAAAAAGACAAGTAGATCATTTTACAGTATTTTTGCATTTTTCCCTATTTTCAATGATAAATAAAAATAAGTTTCATATTTTTATTCAGAATAATTAATAGAGGGAAAAGTCACTTTATTTAATATTATTGGGGTATCTATTATTATAGATGGACAACTCATTCTCCATCCTGTGTAATACCAATGGTCTTTTGTAATATTTCTTCCTTGCTCCGTTAAAGAAGTTTAAGTTACTTTAGCGCCCTTAGGATGTTTTTGAACTTGCATCTGTCATTACATGGCTGTAGTCTATCCAACATGAATGATTATTTAGATGTTATTTTACAGCATTCTTTATAACCAATTTTTGAGGTCACATCTTAGGTATGTGCATTCAGGTAATTATTGTCCAATATCAAGGAAATAGGGATACAATATGCTATTCTTCTCTTAAGGTCCTTACAGATAGGACAGGATGCCATGAAATTTATTTTCACTCTTATATAATTATCCTGCCAGTGGATAATTTCAACTAGTGCTCAGAATTTACCCTTAAAAATAAAAAAAAAATAAGATAAAAACTCCAACAATTCAATAGAAGTCCCTTTGATTGGTGTGCATCTCTGTCCTTTTATATTTGAAATCTAGGACATTTACTTTGATTTTCAAAATGGAGGTTTTCTTCTGATATTTGTTTTCACCCTGAATTGGAAGACATGACCTAGTTGTCAGAAATATCTCAAAGAGAAGAAAAAAGTGATAGGATAGTGTCTATTTTGTTCAGCTTGATTTTCTGGGATTCAGGGAGTCTTACAAGTAGAAAATTTAGTTCTCTATTTAAATTTTGTTTATCAAACGCTTCTGTGTAAGGTAAGAGGAGAGGCAAATAAATAAATAAATTAGGAGAGCTTTTTAGTTCACCAACCAAACATTTGTGAACTGAGAGAATAAGATTGAAACAGAAGAGATTATGAAGTAGAAATATCTTGGAAGAACAAAGAGAGGACCCAAGACTCTACCGAAAATTTTGAGTCTAGTTACAATATAAAAAAAAAAACGATATAAAAAATAACAATATCAAAAAAAGGACGATAGAATGAGGAGTTACTGGAGAAGAAATCATATGTAGGTAGGAATCACACTGCTGTGGAGTCCAATAATTAAAAAATATTGTAGGACCATAAGGCTAGAACAGCAGGTAGGGTACTTTCCTTGCCTGTGACCCACGTGGGTTCAATCCTCAGCATCCCATATCATCCCAAGTGGGTTCAATCCTCTGTATTCCATATCACCTCCAAGAACTGCCAAGAGTAATTCCCTGAGCAGTAAGCCAGGAGTAATAGTACTGGCTATGACCCTAAAACTTAAATAACTAAAAATATAATAAACAAATTAGGCTTTTCTGACTGAATGTAGACCAGGATTGGGATATAGAGCTAGGAATAGTACACTCTGACTTCCTTGAGCCCACGTGTGTTTTGATCAGCACCTAAGCTTTTTGTAGTTTCTATGAAGAGGGAGGAGATGTTGGTGCAAATGCATTTGGGAAAGAGAAATGAAGGAAGGTATGAAGGGAGAGAATGGAGGAAAAATAAGGAGCCTCTAGTATTATTGTAACTAAAGTAATGTTTGACAGAGTGAGGTCAAGCAAAGCCCTTAAGAGAGGCAAAAATAAATAAATAAATAAAATAGAGTATAGAAGGAAAGACAAAAAGCTTGTAATGCTAATTAATTACTCTAAAATGTTAATTTGTCTGGTGAGACATGGATGTTGGAAATTATCAGAAATAATTGGATAGTAGGAGGAGTGTTCTGGGGAGTGGAATATCTTTCATTAGTGGATGGAGACAGGAACTAGGACATTATTATGTGCCTATTTTGCACAAAAAAATTGATGGATTCTAGAAGAATTTAAATAAGATAAGAACTTTGGATACACTGAATTACAATAAAGATATCAAAATGTATAAGAGCAATTATAAAAATAGAGATTTTATTTTTTTTCAGCTCTCTTGACTAAGAAAAATTTAAGTTTAGGTGTCTAAATAAGGAAGATACATTTAAATGGTGGCTAAAAAGATAGTAAATAGGGTAGAGCATTTGCCTTGCATACAGCCAACCCAGCTTCAATCCCAGACATCCCTCGCACTCCTAGCACTTCTAGGAGTAATTTCTGAAAGCAAATCTAAGAGAAACCCTTGATGTTACCCAAAATACAAAAAAAGGGGTGGGGGATTGATTATTCATTAAAACTTGAGGAAAGAATGGGGTCATAATTATTCTCTATTACTTGTATAAAATTATATATTATATATAACATATTTTATATATTTACTTGCATGAGAGTACATATTTTATATAAATATTTTAAAGTACAATAATAAATGTGTTATATAATTAGCTGATTAATCCTTGCAAAAGACTCAAATATAAGACTAGGATTAGTCTAACTTTTTTTTTTTGTTCAGAGAAAACAAATTATAAGTTTAGTTTAGAAATTTACTTTAAGGTCATTGGGGCCAAACACAAAAACTAAAACTTTCTTTATATATATGTATATATATATGTATATTTTAATCTTTATTTAAGCTGCATGATTACAAACATGTTTGTAGTTGGATTTTAGTTATTTAAAAAAAAAGAACAACCCCCCCCCACCCTTCACCAGTGCAACATTCCCACACCAATGAGGACTGTTGTGAGGAAGAAGTTAAAAGCCAATATATTTCCAGTTATACGGCACTTGTGATAAATAATTATGAAGATAGGCTATGGTAACATTTCTGGATTTGAATATACTGAAATGCTGTATTGTCTGACTGTACTTTATGCTCTCATTCTATGACCCAGCCACCCAAGCAACTGTATGAATATACTTTGGTGTTACTATTACTATTATCAGTCTAGTCGGTACATAGGTGTCTCAAGTAGGGTTCTAGTCTTAAGATATGAAATAACAAACTCTTGTACATTATATGAACGTTTGTATTTAAAAATGTAAATGATTTCTATGATAGCTCTATTTTATTAAATTTGTTTGAAAAAAATCAAGTGTCTCTTTAATGAGACTTATTTACTCTCATCCAAGAAATCTTGGGGAAGAACCAACATGATACTTTCATTCCTAATTTGCTTGCCTCTTTGCCATTCTTAATGAATGTGATGTGGCAGATTATGAATTTTAAGAGATACTGTATAGGAGTGAGAACAGAGCTAGGAGTAAGCTCTCAAGATTGTTGTGTGTCCTCCCCAAACCCAAATCATAAAATAAAATAAAATTTAGATTGATGATGTCTCTTGTTTTCAAAACCTTGGATATTAGTAGGATGCGACATATTAAACAAATCATTGTACATTTTAAACAAGTATGGTTTCTATGATTGTTTAAATCATATAAAATATAGAATATACTATTTTATGTTTCAATGTTAAGAGTCAGTTGAATATGAGTTATTTTTGCATTTAATAATTTTTATTTTGAACATAAATTGTTCTTTTAGGCAACTTATTTGAAGAGGGTACTTTTTTGGGGGTCACACCTGGCAGTGCTCAGGGATTACTCCTGGCTCTATGCTCAGAAATATCTCCTGGCGAGATGAAGTCATGAAATTTTCCTATACATGGATGTACATGGAATCTATTATGCTGAGTGAAATAAGTCAGAGAGAGAGAGAGAGAGAGAGAGAGAGAGAGAGAGAGAGAGAAAGATGCAGAATGGTCTCACTCATCTATGGGTTTTAAGAAAAATAAAAGACATTCTTGCAATAATAACTTTCAGACACAAAAGAGAAAAGAGCTGGAAGTTACAGCTCACCTCATGAAGCTCACCACAAACAGGGATGAGTTTAGTTAGAGAAATAACTACGTTTTGAACTATCCTAATAATGAGAATGTACGAGGGAAATAGAAAGCCTGTCTAGAGTACAGGCGGGGGTTGGGTAGGAGGAAGGGAGATTTGGGACATTGGTCATTGGGAATGTTGTATTGGTGATGGGTGGTGTTCTTTACATGACTGAAACCCAAACACAATCATGAATGTAATAAAGTTGTTTAAATAAAAAAAATTAAAAAAAAGAAATCTCTCCCCGGCAGGCTCGGGGGCCAATATGGGATGCTGGGATTCAAACCACCAAACTTCTGCATGCAAGTCAAACACCTTACCTCCCATGCTATCTCTCCTGCCCCCTGAAGATGGTAATTTTAATACTATCAAGTAGTTAAAATATTGACAAGTAATATAAAGGTCTAAGATATGTTAAAAAAGACATAAAAGAAGATAAAAAAACATCAAAGAAACAGTGTGCTAATAGTTGAAGTAGACCTTAGTGAAAGCAAATAAAATGAGAAAATTTAGTACTTGACACTTATGTTTAGAAGAAAGGGGAAATAAAAAACTGATGAAAGAAAAGAAGCTTTTAATCAAAGGGGAAGGAATAAAACCACAGTTTAGAATCACATTTTTTAAGACTGGGATATAACTTATGTGAGGCAGGAAAGAAAATCAGGGTCAAAACTACAGAAAATAAAATAGAGAAAGCACTGAAATTAAAAATTATGGCAGAGATTTTTGTATTGTTTTATTTGGGGATAGTGCCCCCCAAAAAAAACGTTCTAAATAATGCTTAGAACTTACTCCTGGCCATGAGCTAGGAAATATATGTAGTGCTAGAGACTGAACCAGAAATAGCCGCAATGCAAGACAAGCTCTCTGGACTATGTCTTTAAGACCATGACAAAAGTCTAAAAGCTATAAAAAACCTCAAAGATTTTTATTCTCTTTGTTAATGTAGGTGAATTTCTCATACCTGATTTCATTCTCAATGATGCATGTATTAAGGGATTACACTTTTGTTTTTTGGGTCGCACCAGGCAGTGCTCAGGGGTTACTCCTGGCTCTACTCTCAGAAATCACTCCTGGCAGGCTCGGGGGGGTAGCGGGACCATATGGGATGCCAGGATTCAAAGCACTGTCCATCTGCATGCGAAGGCAAAACACCCTACCTCCATGCTGTTTTTTCTGGCCTCAGGATTACATATTTTCCTATTTTTTTTAATATGTGCATTCTTACAATTGATCTTAACTAAGGAGAAAAGAAGCATTGCATGGAATCTATCTTTTATTTTTAATTAAAATATGCCATTAAGGAACTGGTCATTATAAATTTATATAATAGTTTGAGTGTTAGGCATTACAATATTCGAGGCGATGGCCAACCCCTTTTATATGTAGAGAATTAAAGGCAACCAATTTGGAGAAAGAGAGAATGACAGGGCTATTGTGAAGAGAGACCTTTTTCTTTTTCTTTTCTTTTCTTTTCCTTTTTCTTCTTTCTGACATCTGTTCTCACTTCTAACCACTCAGGGACCTCACTTGATAGTCCCAGATTCAGCTCCCTTCAGCCAGGATATTCTGTGGATCTTAGATACGTAAAACAAAGAAATAATTTAATCTAGTATTATTCCTTGCAGCTCCACAGAGACCTTCTAAAGAGAAACAAGTTCACTAAATTCAATATCATTAATAGCCTGCTATTTGCTTTTCTAGTTGGTTAACTTTAAGTTGGTTTTATATTTTAGTTTATTTGAAATGTTTTTTTTTTTTTTTTTGGTTTGTTTTTTACAAAAGTCTAGATGTGATGAGTTGAGGACAAATCCAAATAGTTGAAGACAGACCAGATATATAGCCTTTGTGAGATGTATTTAGTGCTGGAATTAGAATGCTAGAATAAGGACAAGATGCTAAAAATCTTAATTTTTCTGAAGCTAAAGTACTTAAACAATTTAAACATCATAAAAGGTGCAAATAGGCATTTTTGTAACAAGAAAATAATTCTAAATTAAGAAGTAAAAAAAAAGCAAAATGTATATAGGCAATCCTAGGACTAGATTATAAGCAATTTAAAATGCAAAAGAGATAGCTACTAGTGTTGGGCTATTGTTTTCAAGTATGAAGGAAGTCAGATTTCATTTAGACTAAGGAGAACAATTTGGGCAATCATATCGGAAAGTGCAGCACAACTGAACATGAGGTCAGCTTTTTCCATGGCTTTGTGATCATAAATTTCCTTCTGACCATTACATTTTCATCACCACTGCTATTTTTCCCTCTTGTCAAAATAAGGGCTTTGTACTAGAATAAAAATTCATTCAGAATGCCCACTTTTAGTGCTCACTTTAGTGTAGGAGAGTAGAAATTTTGAATAAACAATAGACCTGGTCCCTTGTTCTCAAGAATTATGGTTTAGGAGGAGAGATTTAAATGGGGGAAAAAGTATTCTAAAAAGATAATTGCTATGATGTAGTGGGAATAAAGGATAGTGAGAAGCATATTACTTATAGGTAAGGGAAATACTCTTCTGAGACCACTTTTGGATGTTTCCAGGTAAATCAGGTAATGATGAAACTTTTGCAGAGAAAATAATCATACAGACCTTTGATAATGCGCATTGTAGCTTAATATTTTCTATTTTTTCTAACACCTCCTTCTTTTGGAGGAGAAAGAGGAAGGCTGTGAAAAAATATAAGGAGAGTCAGAATTAATGAAGACAATACAAAAGAAAGAACTTCCTTGTGGTTTCTTCAAATTCCTAAAGTAGTCCCAAAATAAGCAACATAAAGAACAAATGAAAGAGCAGATCATCAAAATATTTGCCACCTCTGTGCTGTCATATACAAGATTTTTAAGAAATTAGAAGGATAATATGTTAGAATTTGTGTCATGGATAGATACTTAAAAGAAATTTCTAACCAGAGATGGCTTGTCAAATGCTTATGGATTTTATTTTAATGACCCGTTGTATCCCACTTTCATGTCTCAAATGTCCTCATATTGCTTGTATAAGCCTAAAATAAGTTAAAACTCTTTTGAGTTTTCATATTCTAATCCATCTGTAAAATGGGAATAATAGTTCCTTATGTGAACATTAAACAGGTTAAGAATATATAAATGCTGAAAAGCAGTTGTGCATAACAAAAAGCAACCATAATTGACTACCTATTTGTACAAGTTTTCCCCACCATCCCAAACTAGAACATTTTATTGAAATATTTTCTAGACTTTCTAGATTCATATGGATAATTGAGGAAGCAATTTTCATTCATTTAAATGGGACATTTTTGAGTATTCTTAGAATACCAAGTAACCAAAAACCATCATACCTAATAACACACATTTTATACCAGTGTGTAGTTAAAAGCAATAATGGTGTAAAAGAATATACAACGTGTCCAAAATAACTCCTAGGTAAAGAACTTAGTAAGGCTACTCGTGCTTGGGGCTCAATATCTCTTTTACATCTTTTATTTTATTTTATTTTTTACCAAAAAAACCTGATACTATTTTTACTTCTTTTTGTTGTGCTTTTTTGTTGTTGTTGTTGGTAAAATTGGAAATGTTCATTAGATTTTCCTTGATCAGTGAAAGCAGGTACTTGTGTAGGTGTTTGAAATGATGAAATGTCTGCTATCAAGGATGAGGAGAAACATTCATTCTCTACTGACTCCTTATTGACTACTTGCTGTAGTCAGACCACCTGGAAACTTTCCTCTATTAGGAGCTTCCAATTTATTGAATCTTGCTACAAAACTATGTTCAATCAAGCATGCTTTTCTTCTGTGTTTTCCTTTTTATATTTTTTTTCTGTTTTTTTTTTGGGGGGGGCCACACCCGGTGACACTCGGGGTTACTCCTGGCTTTGCGCTCAGAAATCGTTCCTTGGCTCGGGGACTTTCTGAGGCCCTATTATAGATATTGGGCATCATTTGGAATGCGACATAAACCAGGCAGGGTAGCTCAATGCCAAAGAAGGCCACTTTTGCAAAATACTGAAGGGCACTTAATTCAGTCAGAAGAGACCCCGCTAATTTGTTTACTCCCATTGCCTTTCCCAGCCTTTCCCTACATCAGACTTTGAGAGAGGAAAATCTGAGCTCACCGACCCAGGATGCTGGAGAAGTGTCAAAGCTGGGAAGGCTCCATGGACTTTGTTAGCAATCAACAGAAAAGATATTTTGAAACAAAAGCAGTGTTCCAAGCTCCCATGCAAAGAAACAAAAGTGAATTTTGTGCGCTGTGTGTGGTGTGTGGTGTGTGTTTTCCGAAAATGAATCCTGCTTAGAAACTGTTCTTTATATTTTTGTGATTCTTCTGTCATTTGAACAAGGCATTTGGAAATGGTTATTTTTCCTATTGACAGCCCTGCATAGAGACTTCTTAGAATTACATGACAGTCTGAGTGCTCAATGCTCTGTAAACAGGACTGGCTCAAAAATAAACTCTCTCTCTCTCTCTCTCTCTCTCTCTCTCTCCTCTATCTCTCTCTCTCTCTCTCTCTCTCTCTCTCTCTCTCTCTCTCTCTCTCTCTCTCTTTCTCTCTGTCTCTCTCTCTGTCTCTGTCTCTCTGTCTCTGTCTCTCTGTTTTGTCCACCCCCTCACCCCTGAAGACACATGCAGGCACAACCTGTGTGGGAAAACAGTTTCCCGGATCACACTGAAGGTTTGCACAGATGGAACGCTAGTGGGAGGCGTCGCCAGCTCCTTTCCTGCCAACTTGTTAGTGCTAGCGCTGGAGACATTATCCTCTTGTTTTGCCAGTTTAATAGAGGCTCAGTCGTCAAGATTCTCTGTAGGCTCAGCAACATAATTATTATCTATGGTCTTGCAGTCCCTGTGAGAAAACATCATGGTCGGATCTGACTACTCTCAAATGCCAAGCTGTGCCCACATTCAACCCACAGGTCAACCTGAAAATTCATTCCACTCTGTGCATTGCTGCATTAATCATCAGGGCAGGTGCTAAATAGATGTTTGCCTCTTACTGTATGTACCAGCTTCTGTATGGGCGAGTGACTTCCATTAGGGTCCTTGCAGTGGGGTATGATTAAAATGGTAAAACTTGATATCACATTTCGTTCTGGTATGCAGTCCTAAAGTGACAAGCCCCTGTATATTTGGAAAACAAACTCTATAACAGATGGGCCACATAAAGTTTACAACATGTGTAGTGTGGGAGGAAGTATGCTCTGCAAGAAACAGAAGACTGGAAATTTTGGAGCTCAGACTTTGAATCAGTTCTTTATTATTTTTCTCATTGGCAGCTTACACAATCTTATATAGCCTCATGCATCTCACATGACCCAATATTTTAACCTTTTAAGTGAGTAAGAAGAAATCAGATAATCCCCTCGCCACCAACATGATGCAACATCTAAAAGCCAATAAGTTTAGAGCAGGATTATATGTGATAGTATTAAGTTGTTATTGATATGTGTGGCCTAGAAAAAGTGGCGAGGTAATATTTTGGGGGTTGAGTATACATCCAGTGGTGCTCAAAGATGACTTTTGGGTTTGAACTCAAGGATCACTCTATGCACTCAGGGGACCATATGGGATGTCAGGGATCAGATATATGCAAATCAAACACATTACCCACACTACTTTTGCTCCAGCTCCTGCCAGGTAAATTTTAATGTAAAAAATAGTTTTGTTTCATTCGGGATAGGTATATAAATAGTGAGGTGTGGTTACTATTAGAAAAGACATCAGATTTGAAAAATCATTGAATTGTGATTTCCCAACTCCCTCTGCTAATGCTTTTCATATAGCCTAATGTTTCTGATCTCAGAAAGTTCATAATACAAATTATTATTATTATTATTATTATTATTATTATTTCTGGCTACACTTGTTTGACACTCAGGCGTTACTCCTGGCTAGTGCTGAGAAATCACCCCTGGCATGGGGGGAGCGTATGGGATGCCAGGGAATCAAACCACGGTCCATCCTAGAGTAGCACTTGCAAGGAAGACACCTTACCTCTAGCGCCACCTCTCTGGCCCCATAATTTTAAATTATTGTGATACAAAGGTTGTGATAATCAAATGGGAAAGGTACTCAAGCATGGATGATGATCAATTTTATTCAAGAAACCTATTAGTCTATTAATGATCTAAATCAGCCTGGCATTTTAACTGGGAATTTCAAATAACATCTAAGAAAATAAAAAATTTTGACAACATTCACTAAAGATTACATAAATAGTCACACTTGGGACCTGTGACAATTCTTAAAGGTATATGAGCCAATCAAAAAGTTTGCACCAAAACTGAGATTGACTGAAATCTTAAAGCAAAGAAAGTATTACAGGGAAGGCAGAAAATTGACCAAGGAAAATGGAGTCAGTAATATTAGGAAAAGGACTGTATGGTTCAGCCACAGGGAAAGTTTAGTCACTGGGAATTATTGTGACCTGAAATCACAGATGAAAAAGAAAATATAGCAACCTAAATAGACTTCTCCAAGAACAAGGGGATGCATGTGACTATCTTTACAAAATTTCTCATATTTTTCATACATTTTTGAGCTGCCTTCACTTTCTTTTTTTAATTAAAACAACCTTATTTCATACATGATTGTGTTTGGGTTTCTGTCATGTAAAGAACACCACCCATTACCAGTGGTGATGTTTGTGGTGAGCTTCATGAGGTGAGCTGTAACTTCCAGCTCTTTTCTCTTTTGTTCTGAAAGTTATTATTGCAAAAATGTCTTTCATTTTCCTTAAAACCCATAGATGAGTGAGACCATTCTGTGTCTTTCTTTCTCTCTCTCGGACTTATTTCACTCAGCATAATAGATTCCATGTACATCCAATGTATAGGAAAATTTCATTACTTCATCTCTCCTGACAGCTGCATAATATTCCATTGTGTATATGTACCACCGTTTCTTTAGCCATTCATCTTTTGAAGGGCATCTTGGCTGTTTCCAGAGTCTTGCTATGGTAAATAGTGCTGCAATGAATATAGGTATAAGGAAGGGATTTTTGTATTGTATTTTTGTGTTCCTAGGATATATTCCTAGGAGTGCTATAGCTGGGTCATATGGGAGCTCAATTTCCAGTTTTTGGAGGAATCTTCATATCGCTTTCCATAAAGGTTGAACTAGATGGCATTCCCACCAGCAGTGAATAAGAGTTTCTTTCTCTCCACATCCCCGCCAACACTGCTTGTTCTCATTCTTTGTGATGAGTGCCAATCTTTGGGGTGTGAGGTGGTACCTCATAGTTATTTTGATTTGCATCTCCCTGATGATTAGTGATGTGGAGCATTTTTTCATGTGTCATTTGGCCATTCGTATTTTTTCTTTGTCAAAGTGTCTGTCCATTTCTTCTTCCCATTTTTTGATGGGATTAGATGTTTTTTTTTGTAAAGTCTGTCAGTGCCTTGTATATTTTGGAGATTAGCCCCTTATCTGATGGGTATTGGGTGAATAGTTTCTCCCACTCAGTGAGGGGCTCTTGTATCCTGGGCGCTATTTCTTTTGAGGTGGAAAATCTTCTCAGTTTAACGTATTCCCATCTGTTAATCTCTGCTTTCACTTGCTTGGAGAGTGCAGTTTCCTCCTTGAAGATGCCATTAGTCTCAATGTCCTAGAGTGTTTTACCTATGTGTTGTTCTATATATCTTATGGTTTCGAGTCTGGTATCAAGGTCTTTCATCCATTTGGATTTAACCTTCGTACATGATGTTAGCTGGCAGTCTAAGTTCAATTTTTTGCAAGTGGCTAGCCAGTTGTGCCAACACCACTTGTTGAAGAGGCTTTCTTTACTTCAAGATTGATAGACCACTGGCAAAACTAACAAAGAAAAAGAGAGAAACTTGATAACTTGTATTAGGAATGAAAAAGGAGAGATCACTACTGATATGGTAGCGATTCAAAGGGTAATCAGAAACTACTTTGAGAAACTCTGTGCCACTAAAAATGAAAACCTGGAAGAAATGAATAAATTTTTGGACTCTTATAATCTTCCACGGTTGAATGAAGAGAATGTAGCATATTTAAACACACCCATCACTATTGAGAAAATTAAGACAGTAATAAAATGTCTGCCCAAAAACAAAAGCCCAAGCCCACATGGATTTACTAATGAATTCTTCAAACCTTTTAAGAGGAACTAATACTAATCCTGGCAAGACTTTCATGAAATCGAAAAAACAGAAAGACTTCCAAATAGTTTTATGAAGCCAACATCACCTTGATACCTAAACCAGACAGAGATGATACCAAAAAAGAAAATTACAGACCAATATCGCTGATGAATAAAGATGCAAAGATCTTCAACAAAATCCTGGCAAATAGGATTCAATGCCTCATTAAGAAGATCATCCACTACGATCAAGTAGGTTTCCATCCCAGGAATGCAAGGCTGGTTTAACATCTGTAAATCTATCAACATAATACACAACATCAACAACAAGAAAAATAAAAATCACATGATTATATCAATAGATGCAGAGAAAGCATTTGATAAGGTCCAACACCCATTCTTGATCAAAACTCTCAGCAAGATGGGAATGGAAGGAACCTTTCTCAATATAGTTAAGGCCATATACCAAAAGCCAGAGGCAAATATTGTCCTCACTGGAGAAAAACTTAAAGCCTTTCCTCTAAATTCTGGTACAATACAAGGCTGTCCTCTCTCACCACTCCTATTCAACATAGCATTGTAAGTACTTGCTGTAGCGATTAGGCAAGAAAAAGATATCAAGGGAATCCAGATAGGAAAGGAAGAAGTCAAGCTCTTGCTGTTTGCAGATGACATGATACTCTACTTAGAAAACCCTAAAGTCTCTATGAAAAAGCTTCTAGAAACAATAGACTCATATAGCAAGGTGGCAGGCTACAAAACTAACACACAAAAATCAATGGCCTTTCTATACACCAATAGTAATAAGGAAGAAATGGACATTAAGGAAACAACCCCATTCACAATAGTGCCACTCAAACTCAAATATCTTGGAATCAACTTGACTAAAAATGTGAAGGACCTATACAAAGAAAACTATAAAACTCTGCTCCAAGAAATAAGAGAGGACACACGGAAGTGGAAGCACATACCCTGCTCATGGATTGGCAGGATTAACATCATTAAAATGGCAATACTCCCCAAAGCATTGTACAGATTTAATTCAATCCCTCTAAAGATACCCATGACATTCTTCAAAGAAGTGGATCAGGCACTTTTGAAATTAATTTGGAACAGTAAACACCCTAGAATAGCTAAAGCAATCATTGGTAAAAAGAATATGGGAGGAATTACTTTCCCCAACTTTAAACTTTACTACAAAGCAATAGTTATCAAAACAGCATGGTATTGGAATAAGGACAGGCCCTCAGATCAGTAGAATAAACTTGAATACTCAGAGAATGTTCCTCAGACATACAATCACTTAATTTTTGATAAAGGAGCTGCCTTCATTTTCTAATCTGCTTTCTATCTGAATTTATAGTGCTCTTTTAAGAATTCAAACAGTGCATCATTGTTTAATCATTCCCAAGATTCTCATGCATCTCTTGGGTCTAAATACCAAGGTTTAGCTTGTGAAAGTTGTTTTTTTCCTAAACAAAAACTTCTCATTTAATCCAAATGGTGATTCTTTATAGTTTCTACTGACCTTTTATCATTCTTAGGACATAACAAATTTCCTGGGACTTTATACATAGTCCTTTTCTTGGCAGTCTATTTCCATACTCTCTCATCATTTTTACTCTCTTGGACGATACTGATCACTCTGTGTGTCACAGATGACAGATCATTCAGAAAGAATTCCTTTGGATTCCCAATTTAAATCACATCTCTTATTAAACTGAAACAGTACTGTGTAGTTTTACTTTAGCCCTTTTTGGTTTTATTTTCTAAATCACTTGATTTAAAGACTGTGATTACAATATTATTCATAATACAGTTTTTTTCCACAAAGTTGTTCATTATTTTCAGTCATACAATGTACAACATCCTTCACCAGTATACAATTTCCAATACCAATATCCTTAGTTTTCTTTTCACCCTCTCCCTGCCTTTCCCTAGAGCAAAGATTTTTCTTCTTTCTCTCTCATTTCTCCCTACTCTACCTTTTAGACACTGTGGTGTATAGTATTGCTACTGAGGGGTATCACTTTGTCTCCTTTGAATTCCCAATTCTTGTCCAGAATAAATTTATAATAATTTGTAACTTTATTAATTTTATGTTTACTTGTTTAAATAAATGCTACAATAGACTTATAATTATAGTGTACATATGTAGTATTTACTACAATGCATAGAACATAATAAGTATTCAATATTTTTGAGTATAGGATGGCACACATCTAATACACAATTTTATATTACAATGTTATTTCAGTAAAATATTCTAAAGACAACCATTGAAATTATTGGGTACTTCTAGAAATAGTGCACAGACAAAAATAAATTTAAACTAAACAACTTGAAGTAATAGATGAGGGCACTATACATGTACACAGACACAAAACCATGAAAGACAGAAAGAAAGGTGGTTTTGTTGTATTCTATAGATAGTATGTTACATAACAGCATTATTCAAAGTCATCCAAGGGTAAAAAAGATGAGTGACATGATTGGAAATGATAGCTATATATTCAAAAGTGCTTAATAATTGGAAGAATGGAGTGAATTATGTAGCAGAAGCAAATATCCAGGAATAATTAGTTGGTACAGAAATAGAGGCAATAATGACTAGAGGTAGTACATTTAAATTCAACTTGAAAGTTACATGGAATACTGTGCTCACTTCAGCAGCACATATACTAAAATTGGAAAGTTACATGGAATTTCATCAAGAAAGAGTAGTGAACATTGAAGTTTCAGATTTAAATATAGGCTTTTTTCTTTTATTTTTTCTTTCTTTTTTATTTAAACATCTTGATTACAAATATGATTGTGATTAGGTTTCAGTTATGTAGAGAACACCCCCCTTCACCAGTGCAACATTCCCACCACCAATGTCCCAAATCTCCCTCCATCCCACCACACCCCCACCTGTACTCCAGACAGGCTTTCCAGTTCCCTCATTCATTCACATGATTATGGTAGTTCTCAATGTAGTTATTTCTATAACTGCACTCACCACTCTTTGTGGTGAGTTTCATGAAGTGAGCTGGAAGTTCCAACTCTCCTCTCATTGTCTCTGAGGATTGTTACAAAATGACTTTTATTTTTCTTAAAACCCATAGGAGAGTGAAACTATTCTGCATCTCTCTCTCCCTCTGACTTATTTCACTCAGCATGATAGAGTACATGTACATCCATGTACAGGAAAATTTCATGACTTCATCTCCCCTGATGGCTGCATAATATTCCACTGTGTGTATTTAGTCATTCGTCTATTGAAGGGCATCTTGGTTGTTTCCAGAGCCTGGTTATTATGACTAGTGCTGCAATAAATATAGGTGTGAGGAAGGGGTTTTTGTATTCTTGTGTTCTTAGGGTATATCCCTAGGAGTGGAATAACTGGGTCGAATGGGAGCTCAATTTCCAGATTTTGGAGGAATCTCCATATAGCTTTCCATAGTGGTTGGACTAGACATCATTCCCACCAGCAGTAGATAAGAGTTCCTTTCTCTCCACATCCCTGCCATCACTGATTGTTCTCATTCTTTGTGATGTGTGTCAATCTCTGGGGTGTGAGATGGTATTTCATCTTTGGTTTGATTTGCATCTCCCTGATGATCAGTGATGAGGAGCATTTTTTTATGTGTCTTTTAGTTCTTTTAATTTCTTATTTTTTTTTTATCAAAGTGTCTGTTCATTTCTTCTCCCCATTTTTTGATGGGACTAAATGTTTTTTTCTTGTAAAGTTCTGTCAGTGCCCTGTATATTTGGGATATTAGCCCCTTATCTGATGACATGATACTCTACTTAGAAAATCCTAAAGACACTATCAAAAAGCTTCTAGAGTCCTCTTTTCCTGGGAGCCGGGAGTCTAGCAGGAGGAGGTTTGGCAGGCCCCCGCCATGCCGGAGGCCTGCTTGACCAGGCCTAGTGGGGGTGCGGGACTTGGGTAACCCCAGCATCCCTCTACCGCCTTGCTCCAGATCTCCAGGGCTTCCCCGGGACACACGCCTGGGCAAGCCGGTGAGTTGGGTCCCTTGGTGGAGCTTGAAGGTACCCTAGGCCTTCGCCCACTATCCATGCAGCTCCTTAGGGAGGGTCTGGGTGGGGCTCTGAACTTCTGGTCTCCCAGCTTCTTGAAGGATCTCTCCTTCCTGGGAGCCGGGAGTCTAGCAGGAGGAGGTTTGGCTGGCACTGGTAACCTCTGTCCAGTCTACATTTTCAAAATCGCGCTGGGGCGATAGCCCCCGCGTGCACAAGAAACATTAATAGTACTCTCACAAGAAACATTAATAGTACTCTCACAAGATACATTAATAGTACTTTCACAAGAAACATTAATAGTACTCACTATCATTGAATTATGTTTTTATGTATGCAGAATGTCCATTTTGTACTCTGCCCTTTTGCATACCCCTTCATAAGTTCATAATTCTCTTTAACTTCTTTAACTCCTATCATCATTACTCCTTTTTTACCCTTTCTAACTTAAGTACTGTGAGTCCTAAGTCACAGACCAAAGTGGTGCCCTAGAGTTAACACCCACCCAACTATTTTAAAAGGCATAAAAAGGACACATATCTTTTCAACATTTTATGGGTGTTTTCTTTGACGGCTATAACTTTTGCTAAATACTTTCTTATACAGTGATGATTTCCCCCCACCCCCATGTTTTTTATCTTCTCTTTGTGAACTGCTCAATATGGAATTTGGTGTGTAAGAATCCCTCAGTTTAATACTTATGTTTGAACCAAGTCATGGGTCTTGTTGGAAATGTTCTTACGCCCCCATATATCTGATAGCACCACGTGGCTTTATATCTTGTTTGCGTAGGCACACTAACATGGGAAAATACTATACATACCAATAAGTTCTTATCTAATAGAAATAGGAACACACAAATCTTGTAGTGCAATGAGACCTTACACCCTGAACATTGACATAAAGACCTGGCACAGGCCTCAGAAGAATGGGCATTCTCCATTTACCCCTTGATCTACAGAAGACATTTACAAAACATCCAAGGTTGTATGTAACATCACCCGGAGGCATTCCTGTACCAGGGACGACCCTACAGCTGCTCTGACATCGATCTACTCAAAAGAGACACCCCTTAACACTGAGAAGACAACAAGAACAATGACCTGCTTACTGGACAGGGCTTGCTGTATTGCCCCTTAATGGTGAGGTTTGTCTATAACATCACCTGGAAGCAATCCTCTACCACGGAAGACCCTACCACTGCTCAGACATCGTCCTGCTCAAAAGAGACTTCCCTTAACACTGAGAAGACTTAACAACAACAACCTGCTTACAGGACAGGGCTTCCTGCATTGCTCTTTCATGGTGAGGTGAAACGAGAAGGCACTCCACATCATGACTTCAATGTAGGACATGCAGATTCCAGAATCTTTAATACAGAAACATGAGACCAAGAGAGACTGTGTGATAAGTGTGTTGGCGCTACGGACAATGTCTTGGATCGAACGATAACTTGCCTGAGGCCTAGAGCTGGTCTTATGCCAGGAAACTTCAGGGGTAGGATCTCTTTGTATTTAGGCCAAGGTTATTCCTTTCCATGCCTATCATATTTTAGTGGGCCTATGCAAACAACAATTGCCACTCTAACACCGTTTTTACTGTGCTCCTTTGACTCTAATCCTTAAAACGCACCCACTTAAAATTTGAGGTTAACTTAAGCTAATATGCATGTACATGGAAATGTAAAGAATACTATGCCTCTAATGTTTAAGGAGTTACGTAAGTTTGATGGCTTTAGATTGCCTTGTGTGCTGTTAAGAAATATTATAATGTGCTACAATCTGGGAACTTGAGGGACAAAGTAATTGCACATGGATTCTGTTTTATTTATCTTGACTTTCTTTGGTGAAAGTTCAAAGTTAAGATATTAGCAAGGGGACTTCTTCTGAGAATTATGTTATGGGTGATTGTCCTTCCACTGTAACTTTACCTTATCCTCCTTCTTTGCATCTTTTGTTCTCATAATTCAAAATAAAAAAATTATTAAAAAAAAGCTTCTAGAAACAATAGACTCATATAGCAAGGTGGCAGGCTATAAAATTAACACACAGAAATCAATGGCCTTTTTATACACCAATAATGATAGGGAAGAGAAGGAAGTCAAGAAGGCAATCCCATTCACATTAGTGCCACACAAACTCAAATATCTTGGTGTCAAATTGACCAAAGATGTGAAGGACCTATACAAAGAAAACTATAAAGCCCTGCTCCAAGAAATAAGAGAGGACACACGGAAATCGAAACACATACCCTGCTCATGGATTGGCAGGATTAACATCATTAAAATGTCAATACTCCCAAAGCATTATACAAATTTAATGAGATCCCTCTAAAGATACCCATAAAATTCTTCAAAGAAGTGGATCAAATACTTATGAAGTTCATCTGGAACAATAAATACCATAGAATAGCTAAAACACTCCGAGGAAAATGGGAGGCATTACTTTCCCCAACTTTAAACTCTACTACAAAGCAATAGTTATCAAAACAGCATGGTATTGAAATAAAGACAGACCCTCAGATCAGTCAACTAGGCTTGAGTTCTCAGACAATGTTCCCCAGACATACAATCACCTAATTTTTGACAAAGGAGCAAGAAATCATAAGTGGAGCAGGGAAAACCTCTTCAACAAGTGGTTCTGGCAGAACTGGTTAGCCACTTGCAAAAAAGCGAACATAGACCCCCAGCTAACACTATGTATGAAGGTAAAATCCAAATTGATTAAAGACTTTGATATCAGACCTGATACCATAAGGTATATAGAACAACACGTAGGTAAAACACTCCATGAAATTGAGACTAAAGTCAATCTTCAAGGAAGAAACTGCACTTTCCAAACAAGTGGAAGCAGAGATAAGCATATGGGAATACATTAAGCTGAGAATCTTAAGAAAGAAATAGTGCCCAGGATTTAAGGCCACCCACCATGTGGGCTTCTTTCTTTTAAACATATTTCTCCCCAATTTTAAGAATGTATATACAAGTTAGGAAAACAAAACTAGACTCAGTTTCCATAATTAGATTTGAATTGCTCTTCTTATGCAAGATGGAGAACCAATTTATCTTTCCCTATAATTCTCAGTTGAAACCTTATAGTTCTAAGTAGCTGTTGACACTGAAGTTATTAAAATATTCCACCTTAGAATTAAGAAGAAATTTTTACTTTTATTTCTGTGCTTTGAAATCCACCATTTTTGATGCTTGATCTCCTGTTTAGTTTATTTCTTGGCCTATGAGCAAATACATATCTAACACAAATAAAAGAAACGCAAAAGGGATTGAGAGAAGTACAAAGATAATTTTTTCTACAATGATATGGATAACATTATGAAGAATTGTTTAATGTTGTTCAGGAAAGAATTTAGAGAAGAGAAAATATTTCTCTTCATACATAAAGAAAGGCAAATCATGCTTAGAACAAAAATTGGTTATATACCAGCTACTAAGTCATGCCTTTTAGCCTCAAATTCACTCTCAATGTCAGTTAACTCTTTAGTAAGGGCTGTAATGGAAATGAGCCCTTAAATTCTCCTTTTCTTCTTGCTGGAGGAATGTTAATTTTTGTCAGTAGTGGTTGATAGGGAGTTTGAGAAAGGAAGAGATCATCATTTTTTAGTTCCAGGATATTTGCTAGAATTTTCTATCATTTCGTGGCATTTCTATCTTAGGGTTCCCAGTTTACTGGAAATTTCCCTGACATACAGTCACCAACTGCTCCCAGAAGCCAATAGCACTCAGTAGATGATAGATGAAACACAGCAAGCCTCGCCTTGTTTCATTTCTACTTTAGTCCTGAGTAACTTGATAGCAAAGTGCTTCTGATAATACAACACTTCATGGAATGTTCCAAAAAAGTGAATATCCATTAAATTCCTACAGTATGGTACTATAGTAACATCTCTGCTCTCAATGAGCCACCTAACCCTTTTTTCAAGAGACCTTAACCTTGTGAGAAAATCAGTCCTGCCTCCACATCTCTCTTGGTCTTGAAGATAATGGCTGCTTCATGTAATGATTGTTCCTACCTTTTTTGAAATGAATTTTGATTATTTCTAGGAAAACCTTCACCAACCACATAGAATTCTTTATATTAAACTTCTCCCATTTATTATTCTCTTTTTTAACAGGAACTTTCTTGATCCAAGGCAAAATCTTTGAGGCTTCAGAGTACATATATTTTTAGCAAAAATGTGTTCACAAGTAAATACAGTAAGCCAATTGGTTGTAGGTAGAAAAGCAGGGTATTGAGGCCAGAGAGATAGCATGGAGGTAGGGCATCTGCCTTGCAAGCAGAAGGATAATGGTTCAAATCCCAGCATTTTATATGGTCCCTCGAGCCTGCCAGGAGCTATTTATGAGCGTAGAGCAGAAGTAACTCCTGAGAGCAGCTGGGTGTGACCAAAATCCAAAAAAAGAAAAAAAAGAAGAAAAGCAGGGTAAGTAGCCTATATTGGAGAGTGCAGGGAAACAAACTTTAGTAAGAATTTGAAGTGGAAAATAATAGGTGTTTATGTTTTATTAGGAACATAAACTATGAAAGATGAACCATGATAATGTTTCTTTTCAGTGGTATTGATAAACAAGGAAACATAAAAAAATAATCTTTCCTGGAGGAAGAAAGAAGGAAGAACCCACCATGAATCAAAGAGACAAAACTTGATAGCTATCGTAATAAGGTGGGAGATGGTATCTGTGAAATTTCTAGTTTATGATAAAAAGAGATTCTATAGCTGAGATGGAATTTAAAAGAAATTGGTTTAGGAGAACATGAAATATACAAAATTTTATTTAGAGTCCGTGTCAATTTTATTCATAGTATTAACTTACTAGGTTGACATTATTTTAAAGAGGTTAAATGTTGGTGTATTTTAGAGTTACAATGTTAACTCTCTATACCTAATACTAGATTGCCAATGTCTGCTTCCCACAGTCTACAAGACATTTTCTGTTTATTTCCTATCTCTCTTCTGTAACCTCAGTTCTGCATCAGAGTGTAAGGATTAGTTTTCCTGTTTATTATCTATGTCCTTATTTACTTCTTCATTGTATATAAAAGGGACCATTTAGCATTTCTTTACTTTTCTGACCTGTTTCATTGAGCATCCTATCTTCTAGTTTATTCTTGCTGTAGCCATGCTAATTTTGAAGACTGAGAAGAGGAAAAAGGATATTACTTTTTCTGCTTTAAATATATTGACCCCTATGGTTATCCTACTTCAAAAGTTTGAATAAGTGAAGATTTGGCTTTTGAAATAAATTTTTTATTGAAACCTATTTTTCCCACACATTCTTTGCAAAGATTGCTTTATAGGATTTTTGGAATATCTTCAAGTGTCTTGATAATAAAACCCTAAATTTTTTGCACTATCAAAGCAGTTCACAGTCCCTATATTTTTTTTTTATCATTTATGCATTTGTGACACTGAATGAGAAGTGCAATAAATAAACCATCATGAATAATACCTCTCCCCAGATAAAGGCTCAATATTTTTTATTTTATCAAACATCTCTTCATTGAAGAGTTCTCTGTGGTATGTTAAATTCATAAGATATCTGAATTTCCAGAAGCCTGTGTTCATCATCGGAATACTTTGTCTGCTAATGATCAGAAGCATGGTAGTATTCAGTGGATTGAATATCTAAGCCAAATGCTCAGAAAGAACAATGTATGTATGTGCACAGACGGTATCAGGGAAGGCTGTGCTTGCTGAAGCTAACAAATCCACTGGTTACCAGCGTGCACTACTCATTCCCTGAAGTGGATGGCTGATCAGCAAGCCAAAAAACATTTAAATTAAAGGCTTAACATATTAACATCAGGCTGTTTAGGAACTGCTCGCCAGCAGCTGTCTCTAAAACATGTCAGTAGAGTTGTGTGGTGCTTCATTAGAATATCATTTTTCCAGATATGTCATAAAGTTATAAACATGTATCTTATGGTACATTCATGTGATTTAACTTTAGAATAAGGAATCAGCAAATTTATAAGAATAGTTAAGCTCTTCTCTACTCCTTTGATTTGATTCTTTATTTAAAAGCTTAATGACTAAGCTCTTTAATTCTTAAAAAAAGCACACACACACCAAATGGAAAGCAAAAAAAAAAAAAAATCCAAAACTTTAAATTTTAATTATTGGAGACAGGAAAAGCTTTGCTGTCCTGTAATCAGTACCATCCTAATGTGTGCTCTGTTCTGTAAAGTAGAATGAAAACAAATGATTAATAATGTGTTTGAGTGTACCGTTTATCAAGATTGGAATGGTGTTAACAGCTTGATGACTTTTTTCCATCAGTTTTGTGTATGCAACCAATCCTCTGCATCTAAGAATGTGTGCATGTATATGCATCTGTATGTATGTGTGTGTAGATGTCAGATATCTGGCCAGCATACCAAAACAATTTTAAACTTAAAAATGCATAGTGGTTTGAGTTTAGTTTTGCTTTTTCCATTTCCCTTATTTGAACTTGAAATGCTGAATGCCACACCAGGAATTGCAATGAAAGGAATTTGTGAAGAAATTCAAAGCAGGCCTATCTCATGTAGGGTCAGTTCATGTAGAATGACTTCTTGCTGCTTCCCAGTCATTTTGAGATCTTATTCTATAATGATATTAAAGCAGATTTGCTATTTCTTCAAAAGGTTTCTTAAAATAAGTTCTGTTTAACCAGTGTTATCCACATCTTTGCTGTACTCCATTACATATCAGTTTTATTGGATGACCCAATACTATACCTAATTTGAAAATGTTGTTATAGAACAGTAAACCCAAATAAAGCCTTCAGATTTCCCTTGGAAATGGAAAAGCCAAGAATTTTATTCTGATTTTCTAAAACAGCTAGTCATGAAAAATAATTTAACTTTTCTCATCTGGAAGTTTTCTTTCAAGTTTCTGAATTCAGAGCTAGAGAACCAAAATCACCACAGCATTTATCTCGATAGAAATGCATAGGTCAGGCTGTTCTTGCTCTGATTATGTGTTTCTGTCTTATTTCACAGAGCTACCCAGGCCCCACCCTTTTAAAAGTATAATTTTCTGATCTCTTATCTCTTATGAGTTTTTTTCTTTGTCAGCTATTCTTTCTACATACTACTTCACATTAGCTAGTGATTTTACAACCAAATTACCTATAATTATTTATATCTTATGTTATTGTATCCAAAATGTGAAGATGGAGGTCAACTGTGGTCATAAGCATTTGTCTATTTCAGAGAAATTTGCTGTACAACCAAGAAAGTCACTTACTTACCAGACTCATTCCTATCAGATGCAATAAAGGGATTTGGACTAAACTTCAGTTCTACTTCAAATCCTTGATTCTTAGAACTTTGAACTGCTGGCTAAATTTTTATTGATGTCCCAACAAAGTAGAAATGCCAATCACAAGCAGCCGTAGAATATAGAAATCACCAATAAAATAATGCTTCAAGCATTTAAAACACATTTTGAGAGCATCTATTAGTATCATTGATCATATAAAAATAATAAGAGTAGTAGAATTTTTCTTTGGTGACCCATAAATCCTCAATCTTGACCTGTATCCTTCACTAAAGGCTGCCTTTATTTCTACATTCAAGACAAGCATATAACCTGCCTTATATTTGAGAACACGTAGTTCTTTGAGCAATGGCTTTCATAGTAAGTGCACCTAAGCCAGGCCACACTTGCAGGAATAATCAATTGGGTTATTTTTGAGTTTTAGGCCCTGTATATTTGCATTGGTTGCACACTTATGAAAAACATCCTACCTGTATCCTTCAAAAAGTCTCAAGTAGCCTTAATATTAAACTCAATTCAGAAACTTCTTCTTATTTTGTAATTTTATAAAGGAATTTCTTGTTTTCAAATATAATATAGTAAAAACAAAGATTAAAATGTTAATTCTAGCATACCAGTTTATCCAACTCCAGGCATTCTCAAGGTCTTGGTGAAACTTTTTCACACTTTAGCTATAGTTGGTTATCAGACTTTTATATTTAAAGACTCTGGATTCTGTGCATTTCTTCCGTCGATGTCAGGCTGATGTGGAGCATCCTCTAGTTTCAGCATATCATTAAATGCAGAAACTATCCTTTAAGGAAAAAAGTACAACTTACTGAACTTAAAAACAAATTACTATAGTAGAATGCCTGTCTCGAATACAGGCAGGGGATGGAAAGGAGGGAGGGGGTAATGTTGCACTGGTGAAGGGGGGTGTTCTGGTTATGACTGTAACCCATATACGATCATGTTACTTAAATAAAAAATATATATTTAATAAAAAAGAGAAATAACTATACTAAAAATGTTAATTCTGCTGTTGTGTATAATCTTCTCAAGACTTTTAACTCTGTTAATAAAAATATTGAACTGGTATACCAGTCTCACTTAACAGTGGCCTTGGGAAAATTCAGCTCTGTATTTTACTATCTTTTTGTTGCAATATATAGAATAAAGGCACCCATGTTGCTAAGAAAATACCAGAGTCTCTATAATTAACACCACAGATATATATTTCTCACATATCTAGAGGCTAAGAAATTTATCGTTAAGGCACTGTCAGGGTTGGCTTCTTTCTATCCTAAAATGTTATGATGATACTATTCTAATCAGTCCTAGGCCTCAACCTCATTGTTTTAGCTGACCTCATTGCCTGTCCCAAATCCCATCATATTTTAGGCTGTAGCCTAAAACATGAGATTTTGGAAGGTCATTAACCTTCACATTGCTATTATTAACTATTGATTATTCTTATCTTGGTAATTACCTCAGACTATATTTAAGGAACCTAAAACTCAGAAAAGTTGGTATATGGTAAATTTGGTATGTGATTTTATGATTAATATATATTTATATTATCTGTAATATAACTTAAATTAAAATCATTTGAACAATTATTTAAATTAGTTGTAATAGATAATTTATTCAACCAGTTCTTTATTGACGAGTATTGAAATGATTCTAATTTTCTGAGGATCTTGATTCCTGGCAACGTTGTTAATATTATTAATAATTACTTATTAATTTAATTCTGCTTCATATAAAACTGTAGAAACTAGCAAAATTTAAGGTTCTATATCATATTTTATTTTATTTGGTTTTTGGGCCATACCTGGTGACGCTCAAGGTTTACTCTTAGTTATGAGCTTAGAAATTGCTTGGGGATCATATGGGAAGCGGGGGATTGAACCGTTGTCTTTCTAGGTCAGTGGCATGCAAGGCAAATGCCCTACAGCTTGCGCCACCTATTTTTTTTATAAACTTAATTTTATACTGGAATGATACACAATGGTAGATATGTGTTCCCAAGTCCTTTAGAAATTATTCTTCCATGTGGTCAGGGTATAAATTTGAAATCGTTCACTTATTTCTATTTTTGTTTTATAATTTCAGGGAATGATGTATATTATTTATATATTTGGACATGTGACCACTTAAGAGTTTCAAAGTATACAGCAAAGTATACAGCAAAGTATCTAAAGAGAGGTATTTTTATTTTGAGTCTTAATGTTTATTTTCCTTTCTCTTAGAAATGTTTTTTTTATCATATTTTTATATATGTTTTATGTTTCTCGCAGAATGGTCTTTAATGTAAAACAACCAGAAATATAAGCAAGCACACAAACACAGTCATAAATAAAATGTTATTTTCTCACATTTTAAAGTTGCATATTATTTATTTTGTTATGTATATGGATTTTTAATTTTTCAATTAATAATGTACCCCAAAGATCTTGTCATCTTGGTCTACCAGGATTATAGAAGTTTTTTTTTTTTCACAGACAGAGCTGGAGATTATTGTGTCAATGTACTTACATTTTATGTGACCAGTTCTCTGTTGGATTATTTGTAATATTACAAATAATTCCATAATAATTCAAAGTTTATAAATATTTCCTTAATTTTTAGAGTATGTTTGCATAAAAAGGCACTGTTAAATATTATTAATTATGCTGGCTAAATATGCCCAAACTTTACAGTGCTACAGTAATTTTATATTTTTATCAGAATAGATGACAGTAGCTATTTTTCTGGTGACCAAATAAATGCACCAAGTTTGTTTTTGTTCCCCAATCCTATGGTGAAAATGAGAATGTAGACACAGTTACACGTGTATTTTTGTTGAGCTGACCACAGTTTTTAGTCTTTGAGATGCCAAAGGGTATTCTAAAAAAAAGGTATCTTCTTTTTAAAGAAACATGTATATTTTTTTCCACAGTTATATCAAGTTTTATTCTTCTCTTCAATTTTGAAGTTTTTTTGAAAATGGAACAGAAGTAGCATCCATCTTTTACCCACTAGTTATTCTGACTTTTTTTTTTTAATTATTCTTTTTCCTCCTTAAGGGAATAAAGTAACTTGTAGATTTTATTATTATTTTGACTTCTGAATTTTAGTTCAGTTTAATAAAACCTTCTCTAGTCTTGTAACAGAGATTGCTCTCTTTCTTTCTTTTTTTTTTATTTAAACACCTTGATTACATACATGATTGTGTTTGGGTTTCAGTCATAAAAGGAACACCACCCATCACCAGTGCAACATTACCATCACCCATGTCCCAAATCTCCCTCCTCCCCACCCGACCCCTGCCTGTACTCTAAACAGGCTCTGCATTTCCCTCATACATTCTCAATATTAGGACAGTTCAAAATGTAGTTATTTCTCAAACTAAACTCATCACTCTTTGTGGTGAGCTTCCTGAGGTGAGCTGGAACCTCCAGCTCTTTTCTCTTTTGTGTCTGAAATTTATTATTGCAAGAATGTCTTTCATTTTTCTTAAAACCCATAGATGAGTGAGACCATTCTGCGTTTTTCTCTCTCTCTCTCTCTCTGACTTATTTCACTCAGCATAATAGATTCTGTGTACATCCATGTATAGGAAAATTTCATGACTTCATCTCTCCTGACAGCTGCATAATATTCCATTGTGTATATGTACCACCGTTTCTTTAGCCATTCGTCTGTTGAAGGGCATCTTGGTTGTTTCCAGAGTCTTGCTATGGTAAATAGTGCTGCAATGAATATAGGTGTAAGGAAGGGATTTTTGTATTGTATATTTGTGTTCTTAGGGTATATTCCTAGGAGTGGTATAGCTGGATCGTATGGGAGCTCGATTTCCAGTTTTTGGAGGAATCTCCATATTGCTTTCCATAAAGGTTGAACTAGACGGCATTCCCACCAGCAGTGGATAAGGGTTCCTTTCTCTCCACATCCCCGCCAGCACTGTTTGTTCTCATTGTTTGTGATGTGTGCCATTCTCTGTGGTGTGAGGTGGTATCTCATTGTTGTTTTGATTTGCATCTCCCTGATGATTAGTGATGTGGAGCATTTCTTCATGTGTCTTTTGGCCATTTGTATTTCTTCTTTGTCAAAGTGTCTGTTCATTTCTTCTCCCCATTTTTTGATGGGATTAGATGTTTTTTTCTTGTAAATTTCTGTCAGTGCCTTGTATATTTTAGAGATTAGCCCCTTATCTGATGGGTATTGGGTGAATAGTTTCTCCCACTCAGTGGGTGGCTCTTGTATCCTGGGCACTATTTCCTTTGAGGTGCAGAAGCTTCTCAACTTAATATATTCCCATCTGTTAATCTCTGCTTTCACTTGCTTGGAGAGTGCAGTTTCCTCCTTGAAGATGCCTGTAGTCTCAATGTCCTGGAGTGTTTTGCCTATGTGTTGTTCTATATATCTTATGGTTTGGGGTCTGATATCGAGGTCTTTAATCCATTTGGATTTTACCTTCGTACATGATGTTAGCTGGGGGTCTAAGTTTAATTTTTTGCAAGGGGCTAGCCAGTTGTGCCAACACCACTTGTTGAAGAGGCTTTCTTTGCTCCATTTAGGATTTCCTGCTCCTTTATCAAAAATTAGGTGATTGTATGTCTGGGGAACATTTTCTGAGTATTCAAGCCTATTCCACTGATCTGAGGGTCTGTCCTTATTCCAATACCATGCTGTTTTGATAACTATTGCTTTGTAGTAAAGTTTAAAGTTGGAGAAAGTAATTCCTCCCATATTCTTTTTCCCAATGACTGCTTTAGCTATTCTAGGGTGTTTATTGTTCCAAACAAATTTCAAAAGTGCCTGATCCACTTCTTTGAAGAATGTCATGGGTATCTTTAGAGGGATAGCGTTGAATCTGTATAATGCCTTGGGGAGTATTGCCATTTTAATGATGTTAATCCTGCCAATCCATGAGCAGGGTATGTGTTTCCATTTCCGCGTGTCCTCTCTTATTTCTTGGAGCAGAGTTTTATAGTTTTCTTTGTATAGGTCCTTCACATTTTTAGTCAAGTTGATTCCAAGATATTTGAGTTTGTGTGGCACTATTGTGAATGGGGTTGTTTTCTTAATGTCCATTTCTTCCTTATTACTATTGGTGTATAGAAAGGCCATTGATTTTTGTGCGTTGATTTTGTAGCCGGCCACCTTGCTATATGAGTCTATTGTTTCTATAAGCTTTTTGGTAGAGTCTTTAGGGTTTTCTAAGTAGAGTATCATGTCATCTGCAAACAGTGAGAGCTTGACTTCTTCCTTTCCTATCTGGATTCCCTTGATATCTTTTTCTTGCCTAATCGCTATAGCAAGTACTTCCAGTGCTATGTTGAATAGGAGTGGTGAGAGAGGACAGCCTTGTCTTGTGCCAGAATTTAGAGGGAAGGCTTTTATTTTTTCTCCATTGAGGATAATATTTGCCACTGGCTTGTGGTAGATGGCCTTAACTATATTGAGAAAGGTTCCTTCCATTCCCATCTTGCTGAGAGTTTTGATCAGGAATGGGTGTTGGACCTTATCAAATGCTTTCTCTGCATCTATTGATATGATCATGTGGTTTTTATTTTTCTTGTTGTTGATGTTGTGTATTATGTTGATAGACTTACGGATGTTAAACCATCCTTGCATTCCTGGGATGAAACCTACTTGATCGTAGTGGATGATCTTCTTAATTAGGCATTGAATCCTATTTGCCAGGATTTTGTTGAGGATCTTTGCATCTGCATTCATCAGCGATATTGGTCTGTAATTTTCTTTTTTCGTAGCATCTCTGTCTGGTTTAGGTATCAAGGTGATGTTGGCTTCATAAAAGCTATTTGGGAGTGTTTCCACTTGTTCAATTTCATGAAAGAATCTTGCCAGGATTGGCAGTAGTTCCTCTTGGAAAGTTTGATAGAATTCATTAGTGAATTCATCTGGGCCTGGGCTTTTGTTTTTGGGCAGACTTTTGATTACCATTTTTATTTCATCAATGGTGATGGGGGTATTTAGATATGCTACATCCTCTTCTTTCAACTGTGGAAGATTATAAGAGTCCAAGAATTTATCCGTTTCTTCCAGGTTCTCATTTTTAGTGGCGTAGAGTTTTTCAAAGTAGTTTCTGATTACCCTTTGAATCTCTGTCATATCAGTAGTGATCTCTCCTTTTTCATTCCTAATACGAGTTATCAAGTTTCTCTCTCTCTCTTTCTTTGTTAGGTTTGCCAGTGGTCTATCAATCTTGTTTATTTTTTCAAAGAACCAACTTCTGCTTTCGTTGATCTTTCGGACTGTTTTTTGGGTTTCCACTTCGTTGATTTCTGCTCTCAGCTTTATTATTTCCTTCTGTCTTCCTATTTTTGGGTCCTTTTGTTGAGTACTTTTTAGTTCTATTAGCTGTGTCATTAAGCTACTCAGGTAAGCTCCTTCTTCCTTTCTGATGTGTGCTTGCAAAGCTATAAATTTTCCTCTCAGTACTGCTTTTGCTGTGTCCCATAAGTTCTGATAGTTTGTGTCTTTATTGTCATTTGTTTCCAGGAACCTTTTGATTTCCTCCTTGATTTCATCTCGGACCCACTGGTTATTGAGTATGAGGTTGTTTAACTTCCAGGTGTTAAAGTTTTTCTTCTGAGTCCCTTTGGAATTCACAAATAATTTCAGAGCCTTGTGGACAGCGAAGGTAGTCTGCAAAATTTCTATCCTCTTGATCTTATGGAGGTATGTTTTATGTGCCAGCATGTAGTCTATCCTGGAGAATGTCCCATGTACATTGGAGAAGAATGTGTATCCAGGTTTCTGGGATGGAGTGTCCTATATATATCCACTAGGCCTCTTTCTTCCATTTCTCTCCTCAGGTCTAGTATATTCTTGTTGGGTTTCAGTCTGGTTGACCTATCCAATGTTGACAAAGCAGTGTTGAGGTCCCCCACAATTATTGTGTTGTTATTGATATTGTTTTTCAGATTTGTCAACAGTTGTTTTAAATATTTTCCTGGCCCCTCATTTGGTGCATATATGTTTAGGAGAGTTATTTCTTCCTGCTCTACATACCCCTTGATTAATATAAAATGTCCATCTTTGTCCCTTACAACCTTCCTGAGTATAAAGTTTGCATTATCTGATATTAGTATGGCCACTTCAGCTTTTTTATGGGTGTTGTTTGCTTGGATAATTTTTCTCCAGCCTTTTATTTTGAGTCTATGTTTGTTCTGACTATTCAGGTGCATTTCTTGTAGGCAGCAGAAGGTTGGATTGAGTTTTTTGATCCATTTCGCCACTCTGTGTCTCTTAATTGGTGCATTTAGTCCATTGACGTTGAGAGCAAGAATTATCCTGGGATTTAATGCCATCTTTATATCGAAATTTGGTGTGTCTTTTGGTTAGTCTTGTTTTAAATTAGGTCTTTCAGTTTTTCTCTTAAGACTGGTTTTGAGTCTATAAAGTTTCTGAGCTGTTTTTTGTCTGTGAAACCATGTATTCTTCCGTCAAACCGGAAAGTGAGTTTTGCTGGGTACAGTATTCTAGGTGAAGCATTCATTTCATTCAGTCTTGTCACAATATCCCACCACTGCTTTCTGGCATTGAGTGTTTCTGGTGACAGGTCTGCTGTAAATCTCAAGGATGCTTGCTTGAATGTAATTTCCCCTTTTGATCTTGCTGTTTTCAGAATTCTGTCTCTATCTGTGGGATTTGTCATTGTGACTAGGATGTGTCTTGGGGTGGTTTTTCTTGGGTCTCTTTTGGTTGGTACTCTTCGAGTATGCAGCATTTGATCACATATATTCTTTAGCTCTGGAAGTTTCTCTTTAATGATGTTCTTGACCGTTGATTCTTCCTGGAAATTTTCTTCCTGGGTCTCTGGGACTCCAATGATTCTTAAGTTGTTTCTGTTGATCTTATCATAGACTTCTATTTTCATCTGTTCCCATTCTTTGACTAATTTTTCAATTGTCTGTTCATTTGCTTTAAGTTTTTTTCCAATCTCTCCTGCTGTATGGAATTGTTATGTATCTCATCTTCCACAGCACCAAGTCTATTCTCAGCTTCTGATACCCTGTCCCAGAGCTTATCCATTTTGTCATTCACTTCGTTTACTGATTTTTTCAGGCCTGTTAGTTGACATGTTATTTCAGTTTGGAGTTTTGTGATTTCTGTCTTCATATTTTCTTGAATATTATTAGTGTTCTGTTCCACTCTATCCATGGTTTTTTGGAGGTCTTTGAGCATCTTCCATATTGCTACTCTAAAGTCCTTATCTGAGAGGTTGATTAGTTGGTTGGTCCTTAACTGGTCATCAGAATTGTCATCTTCATTCTCTATGTCTGATGCTGGCCTGCGTTGTTTCCCCATTGTCACACTTGTATTGTGGGTTTTTCTTCGTGTTGTGGTGGTATTCATTGGTTATATGATGCAGGCAGCACACTTCTTTGGCTCCGTCCTTTCTGGATGGGCCTGCTTGCCTCCAAGGTAGGGGAGTCCTCCATGGATGAAGCCTCACACAGGATCAAATCTTAGGCCCGAGCACGCAGCAGAGAAGACAGTCTGGAGAGAAGTTCTTGCTTCTGTGATCCAACACAGTTCTTAGTGTGTTTTTTTTTCTTCTTGTGATGGTGTTATTTTTTTTAGAAAGAGCGCATGGCTGCGTAGCGAAGTGGAGCTAAGTGCCTTCTGGAGCCTCTTTTCAGCCCACTCTCAGGAGGTTCACGCAGCAGGATAGTAGAGAGACACACACAGGCAGCACTCACAGTTTTTCAGAGTTGGGCCCCACTGGACAGGCGTAGTTTTCACTCGCTTGCTTGGCAGCTTCAGAATGCTGTATTTTTGGGGTCGCTGCCCAAGACTCTGAGGAGAGTTACTGGGTAGCTTCAGTTTTTGGGGGGTTTGCTTCCCAGGGCTCTGAGGAGAGCTTCCAGAATTCAGGAAAGACAGAGAAGAGTAGGATAGGGCTCCCTTCAGGTCCTCAGTTTCCTCAGAAGCAGCACAGCGGGGTGGAGACTCTGCAGGTAGAGCAATCAGCACTCTGCCTGGAAACCCCCACATGCAGCCATTTCTTACTCACTCACTGGCTCGCTGGCTAGCTTCCGAATGTAGTTTTTTTTGGGTTCGCTTCCCAGGGCTCTTAGGAGAGCTTCCAGAGTTCAGGAAAGACAGAGAAGAGTAGGACAGGGCTCCCTTCAGGTCCTCAGTTTCCTCAGAAGAAGCACAGCTGGGTGGAGACTCTGCAGGTAGAGCAATCAGCACTCTGCCTGGAAACCCCCACATGCAGCCATTTCTTACTCACTCACTGGCTCGCTGGCTAGCTTCCGAATGTAGTTTTTTTGGGTTTCGCTTCCCACAGCTCTGAGGAGAGCTTCCAGAGTTCAGGAAAGACAGAGAAGAGTAGGACAGGGCTCCCTTCAGGTCCTCAGTTTCTTCAGAAGAAGCACAGCCGGGTGGAGACTCTGCAGCTAGAGCAATCAGCACTCTGCCTGGAAACCCCCACATGCAGCCATTTCTTACTCACTCCGATTGCTCTCTTTCTTTTTGAAATTTTTTTCTTTATTTAAACACCTTGATTACGTATATGATTTTAATTAGGTTTCAGTCATGTAAAGAACACCCCCTTCACCAGTGCAACATTCCCACCACCAATATCCCAAATCTCCCTTCATCCCACACCACCTGCACCTGTACTCCAGACAGGCTTTCCATTTCCCTCATTCATTCACATTCTTATGGTAGTTCTCTGTGTAGTTATTTCTATAACTGCACTCACCACTCTTTTGTGGTGAGCTTCATGACATGAGCTGAAAGTTCCAGCCCTCCTCTCATTGTCTCTGAGGATTGTTACAAAAATGACTTTATTTTTCTTAAAACCCATAGATGAGTGAGACTATTCTGCGTCTCTCTCTCTCCCTCTGACTTATTTCACTCAGCATGGTAGATTCCATGTACGTCCATGTATAGGAAAATTTCATCTCTCCTGACAGCTGCATAATATTCCTTTGTACTCTTTTTAATTTGAAAAATTATTCAATTTTCAGATCTTGGTTATATTTGAAATTATATTTTGTCTTTGAATTAAAATATTGCTCTAAATTAATATCTACTGCATAATATACCATCTTCTGATTAATTCTCAGTGGAGAATTGAGGGAATCTCAAATAGTTCCATCTTCCCTTAAAGATTAAAATAAAAGGCCTATATTTATAACCAAGAATTCAGGAATAAATAATGAAAAAATAAAATGCTAATATATTTAAGACCTTAAGAAACACTCATACATAAAATATATATAATTTGCAGGGGTCCTCAAACTTTTTAAACAGGGGACCAGTTCACTGTCCTTCAGACCATTGGAGGGTCTGACTATAGTAAAAACATAACTTATGAATGAATTCTTATGCACACTGCATATATCTTATTTTGCAATGAAGAAACAAAACAGATACAAATACAATATGTGGCCCGCGGGCCACAGTTTGAGGACCACTGATCTATAGGGTAAGGAAGAAAGCAAAATTGATGTAAACCATTTTTATATTTATTGTTTATTAAAATAGGCAAAGAGATGACAATTTAAAAGAGACTTATGCAGTCTGTTTTGTGTGGATAGGTCATAATGTTATAATATTTAATTTTATATTTCACTTAATCAAATATCATGATTAAGAAAAATGGCAAACAACACTTTGTTATTCTGGAAGACTGTTCTCTGACCATAGTAGATGATTAGAAAACTAAGCAATACCCTTTTAAATGATACATTGGACAAAGAAATTACAGTACATATTTTAGCTAAATAAATGAGAATATGAAAACAACATGAGGAAATATTTTAAATACTAATTTATAGACCTATTCATATAGAAAAGAAATAAAAAAATCACCAAGGACATGATCTAATTGTCCACCTTAAAAAAGTCAGAAAAATGATAGAAAAATAGTTATTCTATCCTCCCCCAAAGAAATAAAAACAGTACCCCCCCAAAATAGTTAAGGGGCCAGAGAGATAACATGGAAGTAAGGCATTTTTGCCTTCCATGCAGAAGGACTGTGGTTCAAATCCCAGCATCCCATATGGTCCCCCGAACCTGCCAGGAGCGATTTCTGAGCATAGAGCCAAGAGTAACCTCTGAGCGCTGCTGGGTGTGACCCAAAAACCATATATATATATATATATATATATATATATATATATACATACATACATACATACATACATATATGTATATATATATAAACAGTAAAGTGTAAATTTATGAAACAGATTAGGACTAAAACATGAATGTGATACTCCAAAAGTTGATAAGATTTAGAACAATGTAAGTCTTAAGCATATTTTCTATGAAATGGTTAAATATGTTTTAGAAAAAGGTTTTCTATAAAACAAAACAGATGTAATTTATGATCGAGAGAGTCTACTAACAACACGTCTTCTTTTGAAGATCTATTTATGTTGAATATTGATCTACAGCTTCCTCTGCATTGTCTTTATTGAAATGTGTAACCTTTACTATTTTTTATAGTGTCTTCATGAAATGGTGATGTCCTTTTTACATTTGAAAGAAAATATTATTTCAAACGCTCAAGGCTACAACTTACTTTGTAAGAGAAAATTTTCTCTTCTCTTCCTCCCCCTCTTTTTTTCTCTCAACTTCAAAGTAATGCTTATGGATATTGGGTAATACCCAGTAATAATTAAGCAGGATGGAGGTTCAGTGCTCAGCCTCCCCCCCAGGATAAACTTGTTGTGCTGGGAATTACCAGCACTCCCCTGGCTATGCTCTGCACCCCCCCTCCCCAGGCTATAGCAGCAGTGATTAGGGGACTCTGTGGTGTAAGCAGTCAAAATGCCTGATTTACACCTTAATTCCTATAGCATTTCTTTAGAATATTCAGATTTTCTGTTTGATCAATTTTAGTACCAAGTTGTTTTTTTCAGTTTCTTTCATGTTGATAGTCAAATTTGGCCAAATTCAACTATTTTAATGTTCATTTACTCTCCATAAGTCTAGTAGTAGTCTGTTTCATTCTTTATACTGATTGTGTATCTTCAGTCTTTTAACTTTGATTAGTCTATATGTAGAACTGAGACCTTCTAATTTTTTCTCAACAGTGAGAGGTCACCACTTAATTTCTTTCTATGAGAAATTGCCCTACATGAAGTTCTCTTTATCAATGAACAAGACAAGTCTCTTAGATTCACTATTGAGTCTGCTGAAGTGAGCTTATAAAATTAATTCCAATATATGATTTTATTTGCAAAGCAAGACTTTTCTAGAAACATTTCAGTTACATTGAAAACCTGATAATCAATTAATTAAATTTTATAGAATCATAGATGTTAATGTACATACTATATTTAGCCTAATAAGATAAAATGTCATGCTTGGTTTTAAGAAAATAGTAAAATCAAGCAAATTAAATTATGGGTGAGATAATAGTCTGGTGAAACTGTTGATCAAAAATGGCATTAGGGGCCAGAGCGATGGCACAGTGATAGGGTGTTTGTCTTGCATGCTGCCTACCTCACATGGACCCAGGTTTGATCTCTGGCATCCCAATGGCATTAAGTATTGTGTTTCCCTATACATTTTTTAAAAATTATTTTTCGGAATCATTCCAGGTGATGCTCTTGACTCTTTGCTCAGAGAACTCTCCAGGTGGGTGCAGGGAATCATATGTGGTGCTGAATTGAATCCTTATCTACCACATGCAAGACAAGCCTAATCTGCTTTACTTCACCCTAGTGGGATGCTAAGGGTGTGGAATGCAGTTAAAACAGAATGATAATGATCACTCTGGACAAGAACTGGGTGGTCAAATAAGGTAAAGCAACATGTATAGTATCCTGTCTAATATCCTGGATGTCAAATATCCTGGATATGTATGATATCCAGTACTGCAAAGCGATATACTTAAAGGAAAAAAGAATGTGTCTGTGTGTGAGAGAGACAGAGACAAAGAGAACAGTGAGAGAGAAAGAGAGAGAGGAAGAGAGAGAGAGAAGGAATATTTCATCATATGTGAATGCCTCACTATTGACTTTACTTGTGTTCCCATATACTAGTTACTGAATCTTGAGTCCAGAAAGACTGCAAGGTTTTCCTCTGATACTTATGTGCTAAATGCCATAAAATAGGCAACTCTTCTTGTGAGATATTGTTTATTTTGTAACCCTCTACAAGGCATTCAGGTTATATATTTTAAAATGTGGTTATATATAATATTTAAAACATTTCTTTTAGAAGAGTTAAGCAATATAGGAACTTATTTTACCATTTCACTATATCTCCTATTTACTCTTCAATTAAGATATTATAAAACGTTACAAATATTCCAAAACATATTACAATTAATGAGAAGATTTATATTCTAAGATTATAGACCTAGAAAGTATTAGGGAATGTTTTTATTTTTCTTGGAGTAGTAATGATGTTATATTTATTGTGTATAGTTTTTCTTATTTTTACTGTGCTAAACAATACAAAAATGTTTTAATCACTTGTTGAATTTTTCATAGTTTGTTAAACCTGAAAGCCAAGATGATTTGGCTTATGTTTTAAAATAAGAAAACCATGAAGTCCTGAAATAAACCCGATTGAATATAATATAGAAATTAAATAACTTAATTACTATATTATAAACTATATTATTTAGCAAATTTTACATTTTTGGGGGGGGGGCACACCCGGTGATGCTCAGGGGTTACTCCTGGCTATGCACTCAGAAGTCGCTCCTGGCTTGGGGGACCATATGGGACACCGGGGGATCGAACCGCGGTCAATCCAAGGCTAGCGCAGGCAAGGCAGGCACCTTACCTCTAGCACCACTGCCCGGCCCCCAAATTTTACATTATTGACAAAATTAGTTTTTTAGTTTCTACATAAACTTTGTCTCCTAGACAAACTACTTGAATTATTAAGGCCTACCTACTAGGTCTTCCTAATGTATAACTCAGTTATATTCTTAGAAATACCAAAGATATACAAAACAAAATTCAGAAAAGAAATACTGGCCAAGCATTCCTCAGTTTACTCTTTATAAATATATTATTGGATAAAATTTATCCAAAACCCAAGGTGAAAATAGTTCATTTAATTTCATAGTGGTAAATAATAACAAACAATCCCTCTTCCCCCAAATTCTTTGCTACTAAAAGAGCATTGTCAAAACTGTTGTATACAGCAAGTTTTAAGGGGAAAATTTAGTGGGCTGGTATTTTCCACAGGAAACAGTGGTTCGAGACTCATACTAATTTTGTCCATGGGAATTTAAAACAAGACACATTTTCGTGGTTTAGGTTGCACATAGTCATTTTGGGATCCAAAACACTACTTTAGTATATATGAAGAACTCTGATTTGAAATAATTTTTTGCTTGGATCTGTACAATTTGAAAAATATTACATTTTTTTGAAAGGAGTTAAAATTCTAATTAAAATGAATTACAACACATTGAGGTGATTGAGAATTGTTCCAAAAGAAAATATTGTATTCAATTAATCTTTCATTAAATTCTTTCATTGGTGCTTTTTGGTTCAGTTGAACATATATAATTTTAAAATAATAAATACCCATGATAAATTAGAGTCATTTTACATTATTTTCTTAAGAAGTTGGATGTCTTTGAATAACACATTTAAAATATATGTAGTTTTTTAAAATAATTCCAAACTTTTAGGTTATTGGAATGTTGTCCATAATTTTCTTGACAATTTTAATAAAAATATCATTAATATTTCACTTTAACAATATCCTACCAGGGAAAATTTATGACAGAATAAAATTCCTCATGAAGAGCAGTACTGCACCCCATAATCATGCTAAATAAATTCATTATGATTAGTTTTAGAAAACCCAGACTTAAAATTAGTGTTTGAGCCATTCTAGAAAAGTAAAGGTTTTTATTTCCTTTAAAATAATATTTATTCATTTCTGATTTATTACCTCTAAGTTGGTTTAGAAAATACTGGATTGTTATTACACTGATTATTTTTTCAATTCTTTCATGAGGAAAGTATTAAGATGAAGATGTCTGGGAATTCATCATGTAAATTATTTCTACAAAATTGAGATGACTCTTATCTCCACTAGATTTCCCACATAATGCTTTACTCCTTTTGATCTCTTCTTTGTAATGCACATCAATCAAAAGAGTAAAATCAGTTAGAAAATCAGAATTAGCAGTTATGTTTTCTTTTTTATTGTTCTCAAAGGCACAACGACACATATCAGGTTCAATGGCATTCAGTTAACCACCACTTTACCATTTCTATCAACAGGCAGGCTTTTCTTGATATTTCTAAAATGAAGAATAAACTAAGATGTCAGTGATTGAGTCAAAAGATGGAATAGGAATACAGATATAAATATTAGAAAGACTATATAATTGGGAGTAGGGACAGTGGGGAAAGTCAAATAGATCTGGGCATATTTGGGGGAGAGAGAGAGAGAGAGAGAGAGAGAGAGAGAGAGAGAGAGAGAGAGAGAGAGAGAGAGAGAGAGAGTGAGTGTAAGGCTTTTGCCTTGCATTATCTTACAGATTTGATCCCCAATACCCCATATGATTTCCTGAGCTCTCTCCAGGCTGATCCCTGAGCACAGAGCCAGGAGTAAGCACTGAGCAGTGTGGTCCAAAACCAAAAGGAGAGAGAAAAAGATTGGTTGATAACATCATGACTGTATCCTATTATGAGCATGCCTCTTTAGTCTTAATTTTCTCATCCAATTGCTGGTCCTGAGAGAAGATTTTATTAATTATTCATAAGTTGAATATTTTCATAAATATATGTCAAAAGTATCTTTTTATGCATTGGGTCTGAGTTTATTTTCAGGATTGACTAAAATGTATTCCCTTCCATTACTTTTACACTGACTCAGAATATTTATTAAGTGTCAACTATTCCCAGCATAGCACTAACAGCAAAGAAGAGGACTTCAAATGTATACTTCGATGCTTATGTGCTAGGCATTATGCTAAGTGTCTCCGTGAATTAATGTAGAAAAACCTCTTATACTAGATAAGCTAGCTATATGATATAAAGTAACAGCTTTATATCTTAAGAGTAAAGTGTAATTGTTAAGGATATTATATATCTGGGTCAAGTAGGAAACCTGCTTTTCTTAGTAATGTCAGTTGTGAATGCTATTTCTCTGGGGATAAGACCCTCTACTTATGGCATCCCGTGTCCTCATATTTCTCTTATCCCTAATGTATTTTCACTAAACTGTCAACTCCATATGAGCAGAGATTGTATAGTGGGGACTTCTCTAATGCCTTAAAATTACTGTGTACTTTGTTTTTGTCTACTTAAATATACATTATTTTTAAGGTGCTTGTATTCTCTGCACTTAGGGATCACGCTAAGTGGAAGGCATGGGACACCATATGTGGTACCAGATCAATTCCAGGTAAAGTACATATAAAACAAGCTTCGTACTCACTATGCTAGCACTCTGAACCTGTGCTTTAATATTTACTAGAGATAAGGCATCCAGTTTTTTTTTTTCAAGCCAAGTGTCTCTAGCTATGCTCTTTCTCTTTCTCAAAATGAGGCAACACAAATCTGTCTCTGGTTTGTAGAAACCAGTTAATAAGAGATATAGAATGCAGCTTGATATTGCGATGTCAGAAAGCTATTATTGTTCTCAAGGGGATACATTTATTCAGGAAATATTTGTTTTACTACTTCTTAATTTATCCTGAATATCGTTGTTGCTCTCAACAATAATGACTTTTCTGAATTTCAAAATTACAACTTCAGTGACCTCTTTGCCAGAAACCTGTCTGTGTTACAAGACTCTGCACATTACTCCCATTGCCTCCTCTGCATATGTACTTTCTTCTATTTTCTCACTTGATGAAGATTCTCAATCATAGGGGGAGTACCTAGAACTTGGAAGAACTATATTCTATTCTAGATAACTATATTCTATATTCTATTCTTCTCTGTCACACATGAGTGCATAGGAGAGTGCAGCCCTCAAAACACTTATATCTATTTACTGAGACAATCAGTGGTAAGCTCTAGGCAAAGCAATTTAAATGTATCATCTCATATAATTCTTTTCTTACACGTATAGGTTTTAATCTTTCTGCTTTAGAAATGAAAGAAACTGGGGCCGGGAAGGTGGCGCTAGAGGTAAGGTGTCTGCCTTGCAAGCGCTAGCGTAGGACGGACCATGGTTCGATCCCCCGGCGTCCCATATGGTGCCCCCCAAGCCAGGAGCGATTTCTGAGCTCATAGCCAGGAGTAACCCCTGAGCGTCAAACGGATGTGGCCCAAAAACCAAAAAAAAAAAAAAAAAAAAAAAAAAAAATGAAAGAAACTAAATAGCAGTGTTTGTTCAAGGTCAAAATATGAAGTGGTGAAGGTTCTCTCTTCCCTACTTCTGCCATATGTTCCATTATCATCCTTATAGAAAGCAAGAGCATTATGTTCTTCCTACTAGTGTCTCTAGATGATGGAAAATGGGTCAATTGAGAAGATGCATTTTGAACATAGAAAAGGGAAGCATAATAAAACCTTTATAAGGCATTCAAGATGTTTGCTTATGCTCATGTTAATCAATAAACAAAAGGAAGAGTCAGAGACTTTAAGAATAAATAATTAACTAAAAACGACTAAGTATCTCCTTTCAAGTCCAAACGAAGTCCTAAGTAACCTCATCAGGATGTTCTTAAAAATGAAACCTTCAAATGTCTTTAAAAGAAATCAAAGTATTTAGCGTAATTTTTTTTAAATGAACAAGACTTTGAGTAAGCTATGGTAAGGAAGATGCCTTCTAAGATACATTTTCCATTATGTACATGAAAATGAAATATTGTCTTGCTTGCACTTTAATAACTATTTCAAAAGACTTAGATTTAAAGAATTATTAGAAAACTAATACTGAGTTTCTGAGATTTTGTTATTTTATGTTTTCTTAGCAATTTTGAGGAGTACTGGTTAAGTTTTTTGCAAAATGCAATCAGTTGGAGTTTGAAAATTTTCTCCTCATGATTAGTGGGATGCTGAGGTTTTAAAGTATCAACACTAGTCATCACTAACTTAAAGTTTTGTGGAAAGGGATATGTTCTAGCAAAAGGGAGAGAGAGATTACCTTTGGAAATTTATTCTGCAAAGCATTCTGGTGAAAGTAATATTCTTAGCAGTCTTTATTATCTAAAAAGCTGAGATTTTGAGAAAGTGCATGGAAGAGGAGAGAAGGTAAGCAGATTCATGTAAGGATTGGTTTAAGACATTGATTTGGGGTTAAAGAGAAAAAATTTGACCATCTAGAAAACTCCAACAGGGACTTGCAACTTGCAATCTGAAATAGCTTTGATATTGCATGGTGGTTTTTTAAAATAGGACGTCAGTCAAAATGGGGACTCTCAGTTGCAGAATCCAACTCTCTGAGAGGGATGAGTCCTTCCATATTCTCTGACACTTGGAACAAATTTCTGTCCTAGGAAGTAATTGACAAATCAAGACAGAAATCTTAGAGGGCTACACAGCATGCCAAAGAGTAGGAACACACTTGAAACAGCTGCAGTATACAGAGCATGTAGAGTCTCAGAGTATGTACAGAGCAGTGTCCAGTCTCACAAGTCTGATTCTGTGATTCATCCTGTCTACCTTTAATCCCTTTTAGGCTAGTTCAGAGTTAAGTGAGTTCATGGATGAAACGGACCTCCGGTCTACAATTATTCCTGCTTTCTGATGGACTAGATGAGCGATCATATCTAATCTATATGGTTGACTGAAGGATAGCTCTGGATATTTAAGGTATGAACTGACCTTAGCATACTCTTAGTGTGTGTGTGTGTGTGTGTGTGGGTGTGTGTGTGTGTGTGTGTGTGTGTGTGTGTATGTCTTTCTATGAGGTAGATTTTATTTATAAATGGGAAATCTGGTTGTTTTCCCCTTGATTTGTTGTTGTTTCTTATTTTTGTCTCACCCTGCTGTGCTCAAGGCTTACTCCTGGCTCTGCACTTAGGAATCACTCCTGGATGACTCAGAGATGACTGAACCCTGGTCAGCTGCCTGCAAGGCAAGCACACCCAACCTGTTGTTTAATGCTCTGGACCTGTATCAGTGGCTTTTCAACTGTCTTGGCCTATTGCTATATTGTTGTATGCACACTGATGATTTCTCAGCCTCCTACTCCACACTAACTGGTATCCAATACATTAATCTTTCTCCCTTTTGTTCCATTCTTTTTCTTTTCTCTCCTTTATTCCCTCCTTTTCCATAATCCTGTTTATTCATTTCTTTCATTTTTACAAGAGTGCAATTGCTTTGAAGTTTTAGGCTAAGATGTTGTCCTTAATAAAAAAAATGCCAATATCCAGCCACAACTATCCATAGAACTTTTCCCCTTGGTAGCCTCAGTTCAGTTATACTCTGTCAGAGTCTAAAATCTTGTTTTCATTAAATAATATTTATTTCCTTGCTTAATCCCTTGATATACCAAAGCATTTTTTTCTCTTATGACCCTCCTATGCTTGCCCTCAGATAATTTGCCTTTGAACAGTATAGTTATTTTTACTATTTTTAATTTTTTGTGGTTTACTACAAGTGATGTTCAGAATTTTTTTCTGGTTGTACTAAGTGGAACATATGGGATACCAAACATTTAACCATTGTCAATTACTTACCCACTCTGCCGCCATTTTTTATTGATGTATTTTGATTCGGGAGCCACATTTGGCAATGCTAAGTGCTTACTTTTGGCTCAAGATAAGGGTCACTTCTGGCAGGCTTTGGGATTAGATGTGGTTCTGGGAATTGAACTATAGTTGGTCACATGAACCCAAGTTGACCATTCAGGTACCTTAACATTATAGTACTTTGGCCTAAAATGTAGCTCTTTCTTTCTTTACTGATGACCTACCATCCATTTTTTTCTGTTTAATCCATTTATTCATAGTATTTAGGGTCCTCTTTTAAACAGTAGAAATTATATTATAATTTTATATAATTATATATAATTTTATATAATTATATAAAATATGTAAATATATTTATATATCTTATTTTTTGCTCTATAAGACACATCTGACAATAAGGTACACATAGTTTTTAGACAAGGAGAACAAGAAAAAATATTCTAAAGCAAATGGTGTACTGAAATATTTAATAAACACAATGTGGGGACACTGTCAGGAGATGGCGACTGAGAACAACCAGCTGCGAGGCCAAATATATTTACAATATGCTGGTTAACAGCTGGTTGAACACATTTACCTAACTCTTTTGCATCGGAAAATTTAAAAAATAACATTTTTAAAAACTTTTTTGTTAAAATAAAAAAATAGAAGTTGCAGCAGAGATCAAATAGTCTTAAACAAAGCTTTATATGTGACAAGTGAAAGAGCATTAACCTGATTGCTCATACTATGTGGAATGTCTGTGCAATAAAGGGAGCTTAACACTGTGGATGTCAAGTGGTTAATATATACTCTCTTTCCCTGCACTCACGCTTCAACTACAGGCAGCATTCACTCCATAAGACACATAGACATTTCCCACCATCTTTTGGGGGGGAAAAAGTGCACCTTATGTATGAAAAATATGGCAATATATTATATATGAATATGTAAATAAATGTATTATATATAAATATCTAACATAAAACATATTATATATAACATAATATAAAATTATATATAACTAACATGTTATATTTAAACCAAACAACTATTTGCCATTATACTTAGAATAACATTGAACTCTTTACCATAATCTTCGAGACTTCTATAATCTGTGATCTTCTAACTTTCCAAACTTGTCTCTTAATTCTACAATTATACTGCATTTTCCCATAATACACCAAAATTTTCCCACTTTTTTTGCTTTTTTCCTGTAACACACCAGGTTGGGTTTATTTATTTTTCCAGATTTTAAGACTTTTATGACCTCCATCAATTCAGACACTCCTTCCTATATCTTCTTAGCCCTCAGTTCCTTCTTGTTACATAGGTTTTGAGTCCAAGTCATATTCCCAAAGAGATATTCCTCAACCAATTTCCTGTATTTCCACTTACTTCTTATATATTTTTCACAAATTCCATTCTTGTCAAGAAATGCAATGCATTATTGCAACTTAGATATCAAATGAATTGACACTGGTATCTGATTAATTTATTTTCTGATTCTGGCTTTATGCTCTGGTTCAAAGTCTTATTAGCTTTGTGATCTTCCCTGGGAGGTACTTAAACTCTCTCAGTGCCTTGTTTACTTTTCCATAGGAGGAGTTGCATAGTTGAGATTCCTTACAACAAGTACAGCCTGTATTTCATTTATCTATAGTCAATTAAGTATTGTGCTGTCCAGAGGTAACTTACTTCGAGAGAGATGAGTAGTACAATATCCAGGGCCTAAGTGGTTGATTAAGATAATCCAAAATAAAAGTTACAATTAAAAATGTTAATGACATAGTTGTGATTGTATAAATATGACACTGAAAATATCAGTTCCCCTTATATTTCCTATTCATAGAATAGTGTTGAGTGTGGCTTGATAAATCAGTACAAAAGGCTGGCAGGAGAAAGATGGTTGTTTCAGTATATTGTTAGTCATTAATAAAAGGTTTCTGCTATATTATGGTCCCAAGGTGCTAGCTAGGATTTGGAGTGGAGACAGAGTAGAGTGATTAAATAGGATTTAATAAATAGTATTATCAAATAGGAGTATTACATTTGAAAAGAGTTTACAAGTACTTAAATTTAGAGAGGAGATAAATATCCTTAGAATCCCTAGGTAAAGTGATTAAAGGAGAGATTCTTAGGAAGGACTTGACTCAGGGTGTCTCAATAAATATTTCTTAAAATGGAGGCTCTTAGGCTTTATATTTGAGTGTGTTCAGGGCCTTTGATCGGGATTGAAAGGATTCTTGACCTTAACTCCTAGAAAATTTAATCCAGTATTTCTGCTAAATCTTTTGTGGGTTACCTCCATGAATCATAGTCTCTAAAATTGCTTATAATTGAATATGCTAAAAATTATCCGATTTTGTCCTGGAACTAGATTCTTCAATATAGAAAAAATATAAGTGTTGACTTTCATTATTCTCAGTTTTATTATTTTCTGATTATCTTACATCACCCTTTTGTTGTTAACCCTATGAAAATTTTAACTGCACTAGAATGTTCACTGCTATATTCTCAGAGTTCAATATAAACTCTGGTATTAGATAAGAACTCTATTGATATTCATTGAAATGTTCTGATTGGGTGTACTCAGAGGGGCAGAAGTTTGGGGTGGATTATAAGAGAAAATGGGGGCCAATTTGATGGTGATGGATGCAAACTAGACTTGATGGAGTTCAGTTCTCAGCACTTACTCTTTGTCTTGCTCTCTGTGTTCAAACAAGAGTCTAATCACACCTTACTATCTCTTTGACTCTCATCAACATCTTTGATACTGTGAACCCAGTAATTAATACATGATTTTAAATTTTCACAGAGTGAAATAATCAAGTGAAATGAATCTGACTAATAATACTACATATTCATCATGAGTTAATATGGCTAAGAATTATAATACTGAAGGAATTATATTATCACAGACAGTATATTTTCTTTATCATATGAAAGTTCAAAGTATTCAAATAATTTTTAAAGCATGGTTCTGATTAAACTAGTAAAAATTTGTTTACTTCTGCTTAATTTCAAACTAACTATTTATAAGTTTACTGACTAGGATAGCTTTCCTTTGAGAGCACACAGTTACCAATAAATGGCAGGCAAAAAAAAAGTAGAGGAACAAAAATATGCTACCCTAAAATATATCTTTGGCAAAAATTAATTTATGGGAAGTCTCAAAAAGGTGAGTAGAGGAACTTTTTTTAAAAATAATTATTATTGTGATCAAAGTAAATTACAAGTATTTCACAGTAATATTTAAAATACACAGATAATGAATTAGGGCCATTCTCACCACCAGTGTGTCCTCCCTCCACCCCTGTTCCCAGCATGCATCCTAGAGCCCCCTTTGCCCACATAGACGGCTAGTCTATGAGGTCTCCTTTGTGTATAGCTTGTTGTAGATTGGGTGTCATTGACTTTGGATTTGGTGCTTAAGTCCAATCAATTTTTTTATTTCCATTCAATATTCATATGATTGCTCCTGGTACCATCCATTTTTTCCCCTCATGAAGGAGAACAAGATGATTCAAGTTCTGTGGTTCTGTTGGAAAAAGAAAAGAAAGAAAAAAAAAAGAGATTGGAGGAATTCCTCTAGACTCTAGAGGCTATAAATATCAATTCAAAAGAAGAAAAAAAAAACAAAAAACAAACAAACAAAACACAAGTAGTGACAAAAACACAGCAGCAACATCAAAAAAATCATCACCAAAACAACAACCACTAGGGAAAAAAAGGAAAAAGGTAAAGAGGGAGAAAAGATAAAAAGGACTGGTATGGTAAGGCTTTGTGGTGTTTTGTTTTGTTTTGTTTTGCATAGGCACAATAAGTATTGGGGAAGTTAGAAAGGAAATTCCCTTGGCCTAAGAGATACAGGGTTTCTCAGCCCTTGAAGCATACTGTCATGGGAGCAACTACAGGCTCCATACACACTCATGTTTACACCCCAAGGTCTTTTTATGGTGCCAGGAAACTTTCTGCTCAGTTGTGGATGACAAAATCAGTCCTCTGTAGCTAGAGATCTTGGTATTTCTTTCTTTCTTTCTTTCTTTTGTTTTTCTTTTTTTTTTGGGGGGGGGCACACCAGTTGATGCTCAGCAGTTACTCCTGGCTATACACTCAGAAACCACTCCTGGCTTAGGGGACCATATGGGATGCTGGGGATTGAACAGTGGTCCATCCTAGGTTAGCACATGCAAGGCAAACACCCTACCACTTGTGCCACCACTCAGGCCCCAGACCTTGGTATTTCATTGTCATAGGACAAAGTCTAGGATAGAGTCTTTCATTATGGTTCTAAAAGATTTGTTCCATCATGTTTGTTGTAATCAGTCTTCTGTAAATAGTGATCATGTATTTTGCACATGCCTTAGGTTGAAGCCTAGGATGGTGTCTTTCCTTCTGGCTCCAGAATTTCTGCTCAGTCAAGGTTGTTAAAGTCAGAACTCTGGAATTAGAGATCTTGGTTTTTTTGTTTTGTTTTGTTTTGTTTTACAAATCCTTGACTGAAGCCTAGGCTAGGATCTTTCTTATTGGTCTCAGGAAGAGTTCTGCCCAGTGGCAGTTGTCAAAGTCTGTCTTCTGTAATTAGTGATCTTGGTTTTTGTGCAGGTCAAAGGAGAGTGTGTCATCTGATTTCATCTTACTGTTAGGTGATGAGATAGGGCAACCTGTTCTTGGATCAAGTTTTTGCTGTTTTCTTATTGTCAGATTGTTTTTTCAGCCCGTCACAAGTTGATGCCAGAGCAGTATTATGGATTCCCCAGGAGGAGTTTGGTTATGGTGTTGTTGCAGGGAGTTGTGTCAGATCTTCATTTGGGATCTGGGGTTTGGGGTTGGAAGGTAGCTGTCCAATCATATGGAGTCGAGTCCTTCTGACACATGTTCAGGGTAGGAGGTGCCCCTCCATTATAAAATGTAATGGGTCTTATCCCTAGTAAGAATGACTTGTTATACAGTCTCTGTGCCCTGTTTTTGATCTGAGCTTTTATCTCAAGCAGTACTTTTTCTTCTAGAATTTTATACCAAGCAGAAACAAAACAAGTGAAATTAATATATAAATGAAAAAAGATAAAATTAATAATTATAAAAGGATGAAGGAGGCTACCTATTCCTTTGAATATTAACACACTAAGAGGTATAACTATTAGGATATTAAACATAAAAGGAAAATATAGATATCCTCATTACGTCTTTTGAGATATTCTTGTATTCTTGTATGTGTGAAGGGAGTCCAGTGCACATTTTCATCCCACAACATAGTCTTGTTGAGTTTGAGAAATGGTTAACAGCAGTAAGGGATCAGGTAGTGCCTTTGGACTGGAGGTCCTTCTGGAGCTGAATCTAGTAGCATGCAACAGTCTATATTTATGAGAGGGTGATAAGAAGGGATCCATAAAATGAGTCAGAATGAGTAGTGGTTGTAGGTTCTTGCCAGAACATGAGATTTAGAACCAAGAGGGTGTCCTTTCACTTTGGGAGCTGGGTGGTAGTTTATTGGGGCAGGAGGTCAGCTTGGTACCTACTGAGTTAAGAACTAAGGGTAAAGAAGGAGGGATAAGGAATAAGGAATGGGGAAATGAGAGACTAGAGGGTAAATAAGGAGGGATAAGGAATAAGAAATGGGGGAAAGAGAGAATAGGGAGTAAATAGGGAGGGATAAGGAATGAGAAAATGAGAGAATAGAAGGATTTCTGAAAGGGGGTGGGAAAATATCTGAGGGGCTATATACACTGTAGGTATTGATTGTTTACAATATAGGTTTGGCTGTCAAAGAGGAGTCCATTGTATACAAAGCCGTGGCCACATAAATACAGACATTAGAGATCTATTCATAAGTTGTTATTGGAGATCTGACCCTCAATTAAGAAATAATTTAATTAATAAAAGATAAATAAATACCTAAAATATAGATTAAAAGAGAAAGAAAAAAAGGATAAGAGGTAAAAAAATATAGGAAAAATAAGTGAAATAAAAAGAGGGAAAAAAATTGAGCCAGCACCTGGGGTTGGGAGATTTTCCCATTTCTAGGCACTTCATCAATGATAGGGGTAATCTTTGCTAAATGAGGTTCCAGGGTTAGATAGTGGCAAAAGCATTTTATGATAAGCATAGTTTTCTCTGTAGTGTTACACAATGTGTTGGTGAGTACTATAAGAGGTGTCTTCCCTATGTAGTAACATCCACCGCTTATGAATTGGAGCTCCTTTCCTAAAAAGAAACTGACAGCATGGGCTTTGTGTAATATAGGTTGAAATGATGAAGAAAAATAAAGGAGAGAAGGGATTAAGAAGTAGGAAAAGGAGAGAAAAATAAAAAAAATTAATAAAAGGAAATGAGATAATAGTAATTTGCAAAAATGTATTCAATGAGTGGGATCTGTAACATAAGCCTGTAGTGCTCAGTTGTCTGTTTCCATGGTCTCAATGGTCATATGCTTTGGGTACAAATAGAAGACATAAATGAAAGAAAATGAAAAAATGGGAGTATTTTATCAATAGATTGTCATAAATATGCACTATATCTGGTATCTAGTATGATTGAGCATTGAGTTGCAATATTAGGGTGTCTACCCTATTTTTCCAGGAACCACTAACAAAGAAAGTAAAGGGTTATTTTATGCCTAATAAAATTAAGTTAAGGTATTCAAACTTTTTGCCTCTTGTATATCTACAGGTGCCTCTTTCCAGAGGGATGGATATTTTTCTGCTATTATTTCCCTCACTACTTGTTCTTCCCTTTTCCTTTTTCCTCCCCTTCTGGCATTCCTACGAATCATAGGTTCTTTCTTTTTCCTTTTTTCAATAGGTACCTAACATTTTCTTCCAAAGTTGTGTCTCTTGTTTCCTTATTGACTTCCTTGTCATTGTGGATTTGTAGTTTTTTTTGTCAAGTTCCTCTATGCAATCTTCCAACTGTGTAATTTTGCTATTATGGCTTGCTATCATGTTTTTTATTTCCCTCAACTCCATTTGTATAGATTCTCTCATTTCTGAAAAGTTCTTTGAGTTGGTTGAATTGTTCATTTATAGATTTCTTGATTTTGCAGGCTAGTGATTTCTTGATTTCTATTTCTAAGACATCCATTGCTGCTTTTAGGTCCTCATCTTTTGGCCTCCTGCATTTTGGTGGACTTGAAAACTTGCTAGAATTTCTTTCCATTTCCCCAGATGCTAGTGTCTTTCTTAGTTTACCCATATTTCTTTGCATTTGGTGGATTTGAATGTTGAAGTTTTGGGTTTTTAATAAAGTGGTCTGCTATATTGATTGTATTAGAAGTTATTAAAGGTATATCCAAATTTGAGTTTATCTTTTCTAGCCGGGTGAGCTTATCTAAGTATGATAGAGGTATTATAAGCTACTTCATTGTTTTGCAATTCTGTTTTATGGGCTGTGGATTATCTGAGGGAACTGAGTTTTGGGTCTGGACTGCTTAGATGTATAAATTATAAATTAGAATATCTTCTTAGAATGTCTTGGAGTTTGGCCAGGGGTCCAGGGCGATCTGGTGGGGAGGTCATGCAGTTTGGTTGAGGGTTTGGTGAAACGGGGTGGGGGTGGGGGGAGACGCACCTGGCCTGGGTTCCCGGGCCTTTGGGTAGTTTGTGAAATTTGGCTGGGGTTTGGAGGGAGTGGGTTGTGTGTAAAAGCACCTATCCTGGGTTCTAGGGCTGCTGGGGTGTTTGTGTCTAGCTGGGGGTTTGGTGGAGGGGATGGGAAATGGGTAAAAACACCTCATCTGGGTTTCCGGGCTGCTGGGGAGTTTGAAAGGTCTGGCTGGGGTTGGTTGGAATTGGCGGGGGAGGGGGCTTTAGACTCACCTGACCTTGGTTCCCAGTCTGGGTGGACCCTGGCTGCCTGTAGAGCAGTGGTTCTCAAATAGTGGGGTGCCCCCAAGGGGAGGTGCGAGACTCTGTATAGGGGGGCGCGTTTGACCTGGCAAACACTGTCATAATAAACTAAGCCCCTTGTTTATGTCTCTGTATGTCTCTGGAGCTTAGAGTTGCTGTGTCCTGCTTCAAACCCTGCTTCGAAAAGCTACGCATTACAAAACATGCTCATTGTAGCCATTAATCCAGACATCACCTCTGATTAAAAAATCAGCTCAAATTATTTTATATATTTTTGTTTTGCAGGTTAAAGTATTTTTCTTTTATAAAGATACTATTTACAGTCACACGGGGTGTGTAAAAAATGCTGTCTTCTTCTTAGGGGAGCATGACAGAAAATAATTGAGAAACACTGGTGTAGAGGAACTTTTTTTTTTCTTCTTCTTCTTGTTATTTATTTTTTTAATTTATTTAAACACCTTAATTACATACATGATTGTGTTTGGGTTTCAGTCATGTAAAGAACACCACCCATCACCAGTGCAACATTCCCATCACCAATGTCCCAAGTCTCCCTCCTCCCCACCCGACCCCCGCCTGTACTCTAGACAGGCTCTCCATTTTCCTCATACATTCTCGTTATTAGGACAGTTCAAAATGTAGTTATTTCCCTAACTAAACTCATCACTATTTGTGGTGAGTTTCCTGAGGTGAGCTGGAACTTCCAGCTCTTTTCTCTTTTGTGTCTGAAAATTATTATTACAAGGGTGTCTTTCATTTTTCTTAAAACCCATAGATGAGTGAGACCATTCTGCGTTTTTCTCTCTCTCTCTGACTTATTTCACTCAGCATAATAGATTCCGTGTACATCCATGTATAGGAAAATTTCATGACTTCATCTCTCCTGACAGCTGCATAATATTCCATTGTGTATATGTACCACAGTTTCTTTAGCCATTCGTCTGTTGAAGGGCATCTTGGTTGTTTCCAGAGTCTTGCTATGGTAAATAGTGCTGCAATGAATATAGGTGTAAGGAAGGGGTTTTTGTATTGTATTTTTGTGTTCCTAGGGTATATTCCTAGGAGTGGTATAGCTGGATCGTATGGGAGCTCGATTTCCAGTTTTTGGAGGAATCTCCATATCGCTTTCCATAAAGGTTGAACTAGACGGCATTCCCACCAGCAGTGGATAAGAGTTCCTTTCTCTCCACATCCCCGCCAACACTGTTTATTCTCATTCTTTGTGATGTGTGCCATTCTCTGGGGTGTGAGGTGGTGGAACTTTTATAAAAAAAAAAAAAGAAGTCACATGTGAAACTTTCTCTTAAGGATGTCTCCTTTAACTTCATGATTTTTTCCCCTGATTTTTCTATATATTTCCTAAACTTTTGTCTTAGATTGGATTTTTAAAGCTTACATCTGAAGCTTAGTGAATGAGCTAATATGTTTTTCTTGGTCTTTTCTGATGTATACACATAATCTGCAAAGTTATTAATTTGATGTTTGTTTATTAGTCAAGATTTTGAAGAACCCAAATGATTACAGTCTGATTTGCCTTGTGCTCTGACAGGTATGTGTCACACAGTATATAGAGAAGAATGGCCTCAAAGAATAAAAAGATAATTGTATTTGGATATGTTTATTATACAAGTTAATGAATGTCCAGTGAAGGGCTGGTCAAAACTAGATAAAGATCTAGTTTTTTTCCGGTTTTGTCTTGTATAATTTAAGGTGAGTGAATCCTTCTGTCTTGTGTTTCTTTATTGATATGATGGGCATATACCTAATAAACAGCTTGTTGTTTGAGTGAAATTTTTGCAAAGAACTCAGCATAATGCTTCATCCATGGGAGAAACTAAGACAGTATTTTATTTTTTATAATATCTTTATTTAAGCACCATGATTACAAACATGTTTGTAGTTGGGCTTCAGTTATAGAAAAGAACCAGTGCAACATTCCTACGACCAATGTCCCCCATCTCCTTCCTCCCCTATTTGCTGCCTGTATTCTAGACAGGCATTCTATTTCTCTCACTCATTACCATTATCATGATAGTTTTAGTGTAGTTATTTATTTAACTGCACTCACCACTCTTTGTGTTAAGCTTCATTTCATGGGCCAGTCCTTTCATCCCTCATCTCTATTGTCTATGGGTATTATTACAATAATGTCTTTTATTTTTCTTAAATCACACTGATGAATGAGACTATTATGTGTTTATCTCTCTCCCTCTGACTTATGTTTCTCAGTAAAATAGTTTCCATGTCCATCCCTGTATAGGACAATTTCATTACTTAATTTTTATCATCAATGAGAAACTAAATCTGTTCCTAAGGAAATGCAAAGGCTGAAATAGGCTAAATTAATCAGAGTTAGATCAGGTAGGCAATTTTTAACAAATATTTTTTGAGATATCTCAGCATTATAGTGTTTCCTAAAGTGAGTAACATTCCACCCTGGGGGGGGGGGGCATGATTGGAAGGATTCTGGAAGTGTGATAGGAACTGGATGAGTTTAGTGATTGTTTTCTGATTTTTCCATTGACAAATGTAGATATCCTAGGATGTCCTGTTTAAATTTTTTTTTCTGAAAATGGGTGATAAAGGGGTCTGAGTGATAGCATAGCAGGTAGGGCATTTGCCTCTTATGTGGCCCCTCTGGACTTGATTCCAGGTATCCCATATGATGAGCACTTCTGGATGTGGTCCAAAACAAATAAGCAAACAAAAAAACAGTGTGTTGGGGGAAAGTAAGCTAAAAAAGTTTGAGTAATTAGGTAAGATAGTAAGATATAGCAAGGAACTATAGAAAAATTAGATAATCCAATTTATCTAATCAACAGAATTTCTTGATTAAGTTTGGGAAATAATTTTTTCCATGTTATCTTGGATCTTATTTCTACTCCCTGTCTGTTTTTTAAGTCTATTGCATACTCTCTGTTTCATAAATAGATATAACCTTATTCTCTTAGGTCTTTACGTTTAAAGTGAAGAGAAACATAAATAAACTTATGCTGTGGACCGTGCACTGAGTCTCTGTACAAAGAAAATTAAAGCCGATTAAGGTAGAAAAAAATGATAGAATGGGCATAGGAAAGTATTAACTTAAATTTTTTAAATTTATTTTCTTTATTAATTGACTCACTACATAGTTTCAAATACAGTTTCAAAGTTGTTCGTAATTGAGTTTCAGTCAAACACTATTTCATCCAACACCCATTATTTCATCAATGTACATTTTATGAAATTAAAGTTGATGAAAGTTGATGACTTTTTTAAAAAAGAATTACTAAGAAATGACTTTGTAAAAGTGACATTTACAGGAACTTGGACATTAAGTAGTGTATCAGCTGCTTAACAGCAAAGACCCTGAGGTAAGAGCTTGGTAAGTGTATTGGGAAGAGGAGGGATTATATAATGACCCAGATATTTTAAAGTGGGTCCTGTTAATCTGTGGGAAAGGTAGTAAAACAATACTGAGGGTTAGAATAGAGAAGCACATGGTAAACCTTAATTTTTGATTTTGCATACTAAATCTAGGATTGTTATAACACTATTGATTAGTCTTTTGCTTAGTTTGCTGTTGATTTTGCTTCATTCCTCATCTCATTGGAGGTTTTATCCCTACAATAACACTCCCTGGAAGGGAAAATCATGTAATTAAAGATTTATCACTACTTAAAAATAACTGCTCCTGTAAGTTAGAAGAGGAATAAATAGTTATGAATTCTTACTTGCTTGAGTTTCCAAAGTCTTGGAAATAGGAAGTCATTAAGCTATTTACAAATAAATATGATATCATTATATATACAGTAAAAAATTGAACAGGCTTTTCAAAGATTTTTAGAAAAGCTTCATTCAAGCTTGCTCCCTCCCAGTGGTACACACATGATTGTAGATGAGTGGACCCTGCCAGGACCAGCAGCCCTCCAAGGCACATAGGCCTTAAGCATGGAGTCTCCTACCCTTCCAGCAGAGCAAGGTATGTCATCAAGGTGAGTGGACTCCATACATCTCCTAGTTAATGAACTAAGAGAAAAAAATAGGTCTGTAAGCACTCATCAGGAAGGAAGAAAGGGCATACGGAAATAACTGACACAGCTTATAAAATTAAAATGTAATCAACAAAAAAACCCAATATAGTCAGACATAAGAAAATAATAAAGTTTATAGCAAAAATCAATGATTTGAAAAATATTATTAAAAATCAATAAATGGAAAAGTTGGTTCTTTGATTTGAACTACCGTCCTTCTGCATGCGAGGCAAACTCCCTACCTCCATGCTATCTCTCTGGCCCCTGGGGTGTACATTTTATAACTAAAACCCAACTATGAATATGTCTGTAACCATGATGCTTAAATAATGAAATTATCAAAAAATATTCATTACATTATTGATTGTTTTAACATATAATTTTATAAAAAAAGAAATAGGTAGTAGTGTTCAAAGCTGGTTCTCTTCTCAATATATTCCTTGCGTCTTAATTTACTACTCACATATTTTCTTGTCTGTTTTGGTTTCTTTAAAACATATTTACCTCTGTAAATCACAATTTATCTGAACTTCAAAGACTATTGCCTTAAACTGTTATATGAAAATCAAAGGCAATTTGTCATCCTCATAAAAAAGTATGTTCCGTCACCTCCTAATGAAATTTGGATTGATAATTTTTTTCTGTTTCTCGTGACTTTTTCTCTTTGTAACAAATTTTTATATGTTAAAATAACACATCTAGATCTCAGAGAGATAGATAGATTTAATCTCTGCCATCCTATAAGGTCATTCAGAACACCAACTTGAATAATTCCTGAGTGCCCTGATCATCCCAGGTTGTGGCTTAAAAGTGAAAAACAGAAAACAAACAAATAAAAAAACACATCTAGATCAACAGATTTCCTTGATTATGCTAATGAAATTGTAGTTTCCTAAGTCATCTTGGTTCTTGATCCAATTTTCTGCAAAATTTGCTCTTTTACAAACTCTCTGTTCCATGCCAAAACAGTCAATTGTGTCCTAATAATCTTGCATTTGTTATCCAATATAACCTATTACTGGTTTTGTTCCTCGGATGACCTTCTGGGCCAGTAACTCAGCCTATTGTACTAAGGATCAGGACTTTGCATGGCATTTTCTATTTTCTCAGGGAATTTCAAGGACTCTACCAGAAGGGGGATCGAAGGTGGACAGGTTGGAGGAGAGGAAAGGGACTTGTTTTATTCTTCTGTCATTTTGCTTTCAGTCTTTGTTTTCTTCCCATTCTTTTGTTCTTTCCTTGGCCTCCCAGAATTACACCTTCTTTAAAAATGTTTTAAATTAATTTGGGGTGGTCCGGGGGAAGGTGGGAGCTCCTGCATGTATTTAATAATGCACCATGTGGTACCTAGGATTAAACTAGAGTCATCTGTATGAAAAGCATGCGCTTTATTCCATGTACTAACTCTTCATCCCTAATGATACTTACCTTTCCTTGGCAGTTGGTTCCTTCCCCTACAAACTGGCAGCTTCAGTTTTTAGTAATCTAGCAATCAAAGTGGTGTACAGAACCTAAATCAGTTCTTAAACTTGCAATCCCTAACATGTAGACCTTTTCTCTTTATTATTCAAACCAACAGGTACTGCTGTTACGGGTTTTGTGTTCTTTATATGACTGAAACCCAACTTCAAACATGTTTGTAATTATGGTGCTAAATAAAGATATTATTAAAAAATTCTCATTATTTTGAAGGTAAAAAAGACTACAGGGCAATTTAAGCTGTGTCCAAGAATTGAAATATTTCTTCTTTGATAACAATTAAAGAAACCAAGAAACTGGGAGCTTTGTCCTGTGACTGTAAAAAATTCAAACCCAAATTTGAATTTCAAAACCAAATTCAAACCTGAAAGCAATCCTGAGTTTCTGAGGGATTAGAGACATTGTAAGATGAGTAGGGCTCTTGTCTTGCATGCAGAATAACCTGGATTTAATATTGGCACCTCTATGATACCCAGAGCCCTGACAAGTGTGATCTCTGAGAGGCATATGCACCACTAAGTTTACTCAAAAACCAAAAGAAAAGAAAGAAATAAAAGAAATGAGATGGTTGGAGGAGATAAGGTTATTGATTTGAATGCTGAATTTGTATAAATTTGTTACACAGCACAGGAAATAATACATTAGCCTTCATTTGCCCCTTTGGGATTTTAGCAGTAGCTACTTGTCCTATTCTCTGGGACACACTCTTCTTTTGCAACACACCTGGAGTAACAAGTAGTGCTGGCTTGTACATGTAAGGGTTGACTTTGCTCTTGGGATCTCTGAAAGTCTTCCTCACCAATGACATCTACCTCATGACTCATTCTTCTGTTTCCTTGTAGGATATCATGTTTCCCTCTGATGTGGATAACCAGCCTCTTTCCAACTTGGAGAACTCCACAGTCTTACAGATTTTTTTCATTTCATTACATTTCAAGCCTTGGTATTCCAAGTTGAAAGTGTTTGGTGGTATAGAAAATTCAAAACTCTTCTGTTCTTTTGTATATATTAAAGGATTGTGACATTAGACAAGCTCTTCCTCCTCTCTTGAGTAATCCCATTGCTATGCTGAGCCTCTGTTTAGTTGCTAGATTGAATTCATGAGTCACAAGCCTGGTCTCTGGCAGAACTAACCATACCTGGCCTCTTGTGTCAGATCATGCTACAGTATGCCATCTCAAGAGAATGAGATTTTTTAAATTATACAATTCTGCTTCTTCCTTCTCCTCAATTTATCCTTTCAAACTCTTGCCTTTTACTCTAAGTAGAAAGGGAGAACCAGGATGTGCCTTCAATTTTGTTGAAAATTTTCTCAGCTAAACATCTCAGTTCATAACATACAAGTTCTGTGGTCCACAAAATAGAATTGTGCCAGGACCAGAGAGATAGCTCAGCGGTTGGGCATTTGCCTTACAAGCAGCTGACCTGATCTCACAGAGCAAATAAATATATTAATTTTTATTTTACTTTATTTTTCCATGGTTCTAGAGGCTAAGAAATCTGAACAAGGCATCAAGATGATAAGAAAATTCATCCTCATCTCTGTTTGCCATTTTCTCTCTTTGTCTAGTGGAAACATTTTCATCACTGTCTGTATATCCTCCCAGCCTTCTTCTTTAAATTTCTTCCCCCTCCTTTACTTATGAGGATACAAGTTATTTGACGTAGAGTGTATCTTAAATACAATGTGCTACTAGCTTAAGAGTTTTGGCTTACTTATATTGTAAAAAGCTTTCCTCCCAAATAAGTTCACATTTATAAGTTCCAAGGTTTATGACTATAGCTTAACTTTTGGAAAGCATTATTCAATTGGTCAAAGACTCCCAGTAAAAACACTGGATGAATTCTGCTTGTTAACACTTAATAAATTCTAATGTTTTTGCGGGGATAAGTGTATCTATGAGATTCGCCCCAATCAGAGTTGAATCAAAGATGATATAGGTTCACTTCTGGCTTACTTTATGGCTTTAGCTTATGTGACAAGACAACCTTCAGATTATGTTTTTTGCTATACATGAAAGAGCTAATGCATCTTCCCAGGGTTATTTGAAGGAACAAAAAGTGAGTGAATATAAAATGTCTACTTCAGTGATATGACCAACCTTATTCAAATAATTTTATTCTTCTCTCCCTTTTTTTTTTCATCTATTAGATCAGGCTGCTCTACTGAGCACTATGGGTAGGTTGCTTCAGCTACAGACATTGGCATCTCACAGTTTTGGGAATTGGTGTAGTCTAAATTCCAGGTGTTGAATGATTTGGTTCTTGGCTCAGCCTCTTTCCTTCTGTGTGCCTTCCCATAACACAAAGTTCACTTTTCCTATCTCTTTTTCAAAGGGCCCACTTCCATTCACAAAGACTCTGTCTTCATTGCATTCTAAACAGAATCTTATTAGGCATTTTGGCTTTTGTATTGGAATCTAAGGGAATCTGATACTATCTATAGGATGACTCTTCTCTATTACCTAGATTATTACACTTATTTTAGAGTTGTTCTCTTTGATTAGTTTTTCCTTTGGTTAGTTTTCCACACTATTCTCAGAGACATCTTTCCAAGAGCAAAATTAACGTTTTTATATTTATATTATTTTAATTGCTTTCTATACCTTCTAGAATAATATTAGAAAAACAATATGTAAGAGTTTGAAAGGATAATATTAGTATAACAATAATTATATTAAGATAATATATTATATAATATTTTAGGATAACTAACAGACTGTTCATTACCTTAACTAGGCCTATCAGTCTTACTCCTATTTTTCTCTTTTCCATGCAGGCTATAGTTCTATCAGTTTTGCTGAAGCTGTTTTCTCTGCTCCCAAATGCTCTCCTTCTGCTGCCTGTTCCAGCTGCCTCCTACCCTCAACTCCTACCCCTTGCTTAGAATTCTGCTTATCATTTAAGACTCAGCTCAATCTGCTTTTGACAGTGCTTAGTTTGGAGATGGAGATTCTGGTACCTGAATCTAACCCCCTCCTCCACCTCCTCCTCCTTGTAGATCCCTAGTGAAAAGTAAAAAAGCTTATTAGTAGGAATTATTACCCAAACTATTATTATTTGTATTGATAGAATAGTAAAATATGTTGGTTTACTGTTATCTTTCTGGTACAGTCTATGGCATACGTTTAGAACAGAAGGGCTTCTGTGCCATTTCTGTACTTCAGAATATCTGTAGCATCAGAAAAGTTGTTTGGAGGAGTAGGGCTATGTTTCCATGATCACTTGGTAGAGGAAATGGAACAAGGAATGTGAAGGGTAGGCAGTGAGCATGGTTATTGTGCTTTTTACAATTCAGGAACTGCCCCAATTTCCATAAAACATGTTCCAGTGTATATGGTGGGATTTAACTAAGAAGGTCAACATTTCCTCCCCTAGATTGTTGCCAAGATAGTAGTTTGGGAATCAGATTTTCTTTTCTTTGAGAGCAGATATTATTTAAAAGAATGAAATGACAGAAAACTTTCTGTAAAATATGGCAATGTCTACATTTTTTCAAATAATTAATGTTGGTTGCCTCTTAGCCTTAGAGTTAGGTTCACGTTGCTCCTTCTTGTCATAGTGTACTCTTATAACTCATTTGTTAGCTCTTGACTATTGCTCTGTCTCCTTACAGTGCTGAAAATTTATGATATATTTTCCTTCTATAAGATGAGTAATTTTTCATTTTTCTAGTTTGGTTCCTTGAAAACATTCAATAATAATTCTTGTGTTGCATGAAGTGATTTAAAGTTTTATGTAGAACCATCTGAAATCATTTACTGCTATGTGAGTGTATATTTGTGTGTGTATGTTTGTATAATCTCCTATGTATGAGTAAATAAGTGAATGATTTCCATTTTATTTATAGAAAAAGAACAGTAGGTCCAGTTTTTGCCTGCTCTGGAGAGCAACTTTAGCTGGAGAGGCAACTTGTTCTTCTAACATCCTGATAGAAAAATATATCTTCTCAGATCAGCATCCACTTGTTGGAAGAGTTGTTTAAATTGCATGTCTCCCTTGACAAGGGAGGCCACTCCCACACCAGTGGAGCTGGGAATACCAAATGCTACAAGAGCTAAAATAAAAAGGGGGACATTAACTCTGCTCAAATTGTTCCCACCCACTCTCTCCCAACAGGTATGACACTTGGAATAGGAAAATGACCATGGTACAAAACTCACTTGGTTTTGCAAAAGCAGTGGTAAATACAAAGGGTCAGTTCCTTGTTATATGCAAGTCATGTCTCATTCCTTTCCTGATGGAGATTACTTTTTCATGCATCTATATTGGCCACTATAGTCTCATTGCAATAGTTCAGGTAAGGGGAGGGGACCCTAGTGGCCCCTCTAGGGGTGGGTAAAAGCAAGTGCCTGTACCTTGTATTCCCTGCAGGATGATCCTGCCCTCAATCCAGGGGTAGACGGAGTCTGTTTCCTGGACCACTACCCCCATTACTCTAGCTCCCATAAAATATGGGGGTCTAGGGTTCAAGTATAACCAGTAATCTTTGGCCAGACCCAGCAGGGTGACATTAAGAAAATGGTAGGTTTCTTTTATGGTCCTGAGTTCCACTTCTTCAGTTATTGGGCCAAGAAGAGGGACAGGGTTGTGGGGCTTACACTGGCACCTGAAGGCACTGCTGAGCTGCTGCCTCTTTCCTTTATTTGCTTTAACTGATACTTCCCTACTAGGAAGTTAGTCAGGATACATTCTCTTATTTGGGCCAGATATTTGGGGAAGAGCGATCTGATAAACAGCATTCCCAAAACTCTTCCTGAGATCTCAGGGACTGGCTCCCTGTGGCTTCCCTGGCACATTCCTATACCCTGCAGAAAATTCCTATACCCTACAGAAGGGACTCCCTTCTTGACAAGCATAAAATAAGAATACTCTCAAGGCAACTTCCCTATTCTGGAACCTGAACCCATGGGTTGATAACCACTTTTTTTTTTAATACTTATGCGTCAGTAGCAGGAGGTGTTGTGGGGCATATCAAGAAACCCCAAACAAATCACATAAGTCAAAGTTTAGGGAGTGATCCCAAGTGTGATAGTTTGACTCACAAAGCCCCCATCCACAGGCTGGATTAGAGGATGTTCATTCTTGTTGGTCGTTTCGCAGTCACTGCGCAGTCAATGCCACAGTCAACAGGAGCACCAGGATTATCTGCATTCTGTCCTGGTCCTGGGAGCTGAGACATCAGGATCTGCAGGGGGTCCTGCTTATTCAGGCTGTGACTCCACCACAAAGATAAGGGAGGTGCTTGCTTCTTCATTTCTGCAACTTAAACATCTTTTGTGGTGGAGAGAATAACAACATAGTGTCCTAAAATCCAGTTGCCTTTCCTGCACTAGGTCAGACAGAAATGCCTCCCACACTGTGGTGCTAATACTTTTACCATTAAGATTACCAGAGGAAGCCACAATCTTTTCTCCTTCTTTCCTTCCACCACCCATTCTCTTTAAATGTTGGTGTCTGGTTCATTCTTTTCACTTGATTCAACCACTGGGGTAGATTATCATAGTGTACTTTCCAATTGATGTCAATGGACTTAACTAGTTGAGTTTCTGTGGCCCCATTTTCCCTTATTCTCTAGCATCTTTACCGCTGACCTTCCTGTTTCACATTTTTCCTAGAGATTTCACCACCTTAGAAGTCATCTTCTGTAACTTCTCAGGCTGGCAAAGGACTGTGCACCTTACCTATAAGAAGAGGTGTAATATTTAGCTACCTTAACTCTTTTTTTTTTTTTTTTTTTTTTTTTTTTTGGTTTTTGGGCCACACCCGGCGGTGCTCAGGGGTTATTCCTGGCTGTCTGCTCAGAAATAGCTCCTGGCAGGCACGGGGACCATATGGGACACCGGGATTCGAACCAACCACCTTTGGTCCTGGATCGGCTGCTTGCAAGGCAAACGCCGCTGTGCTATCTCTCCGGGCCCAGCTACCTTAACTCTTAATGAGGCATTTAACTGGTTTTGTTCTGCCATTTAAACACCCGAGAGAGATCAGATCAATTAGACAGGGAAATACTGATCAGGCCCTGGAGCAGTAAATGGTCCTCTCTATACTTGGAAGGATATAGCTCCCTCTGGAATTATGTTAAATAACAGAAAGCTAAGCATCATGGCATTACACTTGTTGCCTGAGCATTTACCATCCATGTGAGGTCAGTCTTCCTCAGGATATGCTCTTTAGTGTTAAAATGTTACCTAAAGAGAAGACCCTAGCTTTAGTAATAAAACACAGCTTTGAGTTACTTCTACTATTCAGCTACTTGTCCTATTCAGCATATGTTCTGCCTGGTAAAGTTCTCTCCAGACTAGTCATTGCAAGTGAAGTCTTCAGTTCCTTATGACTAGTCTATTACAACCAATAAGTATACTTCCATTTAGATTACCCAAGAAGAGTGGGCTTTATGTTAAGCATGCTAGAATGCATTTAATTCAATCAACTACAGAAAAATAATTTTTCTCTCCACCTTCACATTGAACCTTACCAGATGGCTAAATATACTTGGCATAAACCTTTGTATAAACCCAGCAAGATGGGATAGATCTCTATTTGGGGCACCCCATTATTTACAGAGAATTTCTAAGGATTTATTAAGATCAGAGTAGGTGTTTAATAATAATAGCATTAGACTTTATCTGTTATGTCAGGGTTTCCCAACCTTGGCTGATATAAAGATGAGAAGTTCATGTCAACATATGGATGGCCTTGGGTGTCTAACCCTCTGAAGGTATGTCTTGGAGAGATCCTGTCCCAACCTGGCCAGGGTTGAGAGAGATTCTGGTCTCTGGAACTTTTCTCAATGCTGAGAGCAAGATCCAGGCTGTGGCCAGCCATCACAGATCTAGACATCCCTAGAAGATCTCTGATTTCCCTAGACCAATCCACCTGTGGTGTCCCTGAGATCAGTAGAGTGGAACCTGCTGGTCACTTAACCTCAACACCTTTCAACTTTGCTTCCCTGGAAGAGGGCTCTGGGTACCCCTAGCTGACTTTTAAGATATCTTGTCTCCATGAGGAGTATCCCCATTATAGACAGAAACACTTACTGCTTGTATTTATTAAAATGAACATAATGCCATGAAGCATCCAAAAATACTCAAGTGGGTACTGGTGTTAACAGGACCTAGACAGTTTTGTTGGTGACTGAGTCATCATTGATCAATTCTGGATGAGCCCCCAAATGTTAGGGTCCTGAGTTTAAAGACAAGACCACACAACTGAACAAAATTTTAATTTGTCTACCAACAGCTTCAATGTACCAGTCAGGGTCCTCTCATAAATAGATGAACCTATTCTTTCACCTTTTGAGGGGAAATTTTTAATAATTTTTATAAAAGGGTATATTTTATCACAATCATTGAGCCTAAGAAGAAGTTATTGTTGCTTCCCCCATAAAAATTGGGGTGTTAGACATTTGATGGTTTAAGGTAGACCATATGTTTTTTTTCTGAACTGAGGGAATAATAAATTTTCTTGACCTTTGTTTAGCATGTATGCTGTTTTTCAAGGCAAATATGCCTAAAAGGAGCAGGTCACTATAAAAATTCTTGTATCTGAGGAAATATTTATATACATCTGGGAAAATAAAAGGCAATGTAAAATAATTGTGAGGTGTCATAGAGTGTATGTGGTCCTTTTTTTTTTTTTAATTAAAGTATATTAAGCTTCCTGAGCCCTACAGTCTAGAAGGAAGTATTCAGTTAATAACTTGTAAGAATAAAAGCTCATTTTATGGTTATTTATTTGTTAGTAATATACTTATTTCAATTCCTCTCTTCTTACTTAAGTCCTGATAAGTTTCTAAGCCTACTCTATTACCTCTCGTTCCACAAAATTTTCCATGACCCATTTAGCTGGTAGTTCTCATATTTATTCTGCTACATTTTTCAAGACATAAATGAGTCATGCCATTTGTGTATGTGTGTGTTTTCTGGTTACTTATGTTCATCTCTAACTAGGTGTTCAAATCCAACCACAATGTTGGGCGTAAATATTCAGCATAAGACTTTTGTTCTTTGTTGTTAATGATTATGTTCTAATTTGTATTTCATCAAGTCTTACTTTTATGTCTTCATTTAATTCTTCACATGTACTTTTGGAAAGTGTTCTTGAATTTCTGTGGTATGAAATTGGATAAAAGATGGGCGGAGAGTAACATAACTGGTCTTACCAAATAACATAATAATTACAAAGCAACAGAAACAGCTAACAGTTTAAAATACAGGCTATTGCAGGCATTGTGAAAGTGCTTTATTTAATCCTTATAAAAATACTATGGGTTTAAGGATTATTTATTCAATCTTTCTTTTGTTTGTTTTTTTAGGTCATACCCAGCAGTACTCAGAGCTTATTCCTGGCTCTGTGCTCAGGGACTACTCCTGGTGGGTCTTGAGGGACCATATTCATGCCAGGAATGAAAGCCTGTCCAATTACATGCAAGAAAATTACCCTACCTGCTGCTTTATTTCTCTGAACCCAAGAAAAAATGATAACATGAAAAGTTGAATAACTTTCAAGTCATAAGTTAGACAAGGTGGCTCAATGGACTTGAGATATCATAATTTAATTCCAGAGACTGCAGGTTTTATGAGCACTGCTGGGAGTAATCCCTGAGCAATTCTGGGTGTGGCTCAAAGAATACAAACAGTAACAACAGATAATATCTGGAAAATACTCAAATCAAAGTAATTCAATTTCAAACCATTAACACTCTACTATGTATGAATTTCTAATTGCCGGTGTAACAGATGATCACAAATTTAATGGTTTAAACAACACAAATGCCCTATATTATAGTTTGAAGGTCATATATCTAAACTGGGTTTTTCTGTGCTAAATGCAAGGTATTGGCAATACATTATTTCTTTTAAAAATGTAGTTGCTTATTGTAATTTGGGTTACATTTTTAATCAAATATTTCTTTGTTGAATGAAATTTGTCTTTATATCTTTATAACTTTTGGAGATCACTAATGCCCTGTCCCAAAAGTATACTGTCTTCATAGTTGCCATTGTCATCTTATTTTACTGATGTACCCTTCTGACACTTTTGCTTCTCTTCTCTCAACTTAAAGACCTTGACAATGATATTGCCAAATAATCCATAGTAATCTTAAATTGAGGTCATGACTTCCCACATAATCAAACATATTCATAGATTCCAAAATTCAAGATGGAGGTCAGTTTAATAGTACAGAGGTTAATATTTTGTCTTGCATGTGGCCAACCCAGGTTTGATTATGGTCACATGAACACAATATATAATTGGGTGAGTGGATGGGAATTTTTCTACCTATCTAATTTATATTTTATGGTTCAAGAACTGGGCAACAATTTCCACAAAAATTTTAGTCTAGTGCTTTAAATAAAAATAGTGATTAACCACCTGAGTTTGTATTCTTTAATTTTTGAAAATTTAAGGTATTCATAAAAAAACATACCATCTATCATGTGTAGTGCCTTTTTAATTTTATTATAACTAAAAATTACATATTAGACAGGTGAACCTTGTATTTTAATTTATTTAAACATCATGATTTACAAAATTGTTCATATAAAAGTGGTTTATGGTATTCAGTGTTTTTACACCAAACCAACTACTAGTGGACATTCTCTTTATCACTGTCTCCAGTTTCCTCCCCATTCCCAAGCCAGCCCTCTTGGCATGCACAAAATAATTTATTTTTGTACTGCTTGTTATAACTCAATGTTTATGGAATTATCAAAAATTAAATAAAAGAAAACTTGTGAAACTTTTTATATCTCACAGGATATAATTATGTCATTGTCTGAAGGTACTAGCTGTATGCTGCTAGTTGAAAATTCTACATTTTTGTTTGTTGAGCTTAGGTTACTTGTATGCTACTCTTGAATCTATATTGATGTTCTGCTGGGATGTCTTTATTAAAGAATTTGGAGGTTTTGAGTGGCCACATAAGTGACATGGTCTCCCTAAGCTCCAAAATCTATTTAGTGGTGCCAATGAGGCTACACTGAGGCAGCTTTAGGACTTGGGTGTGGCTGTTGGGGCTTCCGGAAGCATGGTGGGATTGGGTGGGGGGATGTGGACTGCCTGCCTCCACTACCAGAGGTTCCAGAGATTTCATTTTAAATCTCTGGCATGATGATTTGGCGAATCTTTTGCATGGTAGTGACTATGGGACTTGGATCCAGCTTCCAACAGATGAACTTTGAATACATCTTATACCTGAATGCTATGTCTTTATTACTTAAACTAATGAGTCTGAGAAAGACTAAAAAGAAATCAATATGTTCAGTAAACTTTAATGCATTTTTCACTTTTTGTAATATTTTATGATTATTGTTCTTAGTGCTATGTGAATTGAAATACTCATTCACTTTCTCCAAAAATGATTTAGACACTGCATCAATAATACCTTCTCTTCAGAATAGTACTTCTTATTTCTGAAATAATGTTTTTTAATACTGCTTTATTTAATTTGTATAAGACAATTTTATGTTTGTTTTTGTTTTGGGGTGGCTCTTCCAACAAGTCTAATGGGTTATTTCTGGCACTGCAGTAAGAGTTGCTATGGTGCTTGGGGGACTACATGGGATTCTGGGGATTGAAATCAGGCCAATCACATACAAGGCAAATTCCCAACCCACTGTGCTATCACTCTGACTCCTGTATACAACAGTTTGAGACACATATTTGTAATTTTGAAATTGTCTGTCTTTTTTTTTCAACTTCTGTCTTACTTACTTTGTTTTCTGGATAGGCACCAACCTTCCTTTAGTTCTTTGAATTTGTGGTTATCATATAATAGGAGATAAACAATGAGGCTCTATCGCAAAAGCATATAGTCTTGGAATAAGGTACTTTTGTCACTTTCTCCAATCAGTGAAGCACTAGATACATTGCTGCTAGAAAATTTCTGTTTGTTTTTGAATATACAGGCTGAAAAAGAATAAAAACAGTGCCAAAAGTTATGGTTAAACATTTTATGAGCTGTGGTTTTATATTATGCCAGGTTGGGATAAACTTGCTAACGAGACAATAGGCTTCTGTGATTAGTGATTCTGTAAAAATAACAACAACAACAAAAACCATATTAAAAAGATAAATTATATGATTCTTAATCTGCACAAATGAACTTTTTTGTTAAGTTTGTTTGTTCTTTCTTTGGGTACACGACTATCCTGTAAGTCAAACTAAGAGGTTCTAAAGTACTTATGTGCAATTGTATGAATAAGCGTTATTGGTAAAAAGCGAGTATACACAGTTTTACTTCATTCCTTATGAAAATGCTAATCCTGGGCATACTCTTTCCTTCTGGAAATGGATGAACAGAATAGGTTCAAACTGGTCTTTGTGGTGGAGGAGAACAGTATTTCAGCCAGGGAAGTACATATGGTGGAGGTAATCAGATCTACTGCACCATCCTGGTCCTTTGAAAAACTTCAAGGATGTAGTCTCTCTCTCTTTTGAACTATTAAAAAATGTCTTTGAACTACCATATATTGAATGGTCTTTGTCACAGCAATGTAAGCTTTACCCTAAAATTGAGTAAAAATTATGAGGAAATCATTTTTTCTAACTGCAATTATCTTGATTTCAATACAATCAAAAATCTTGAAAAAAAATTGAAGAGTAAAGATGTCGAAGAGTGTGGATTAGAATCAATAGAATCTGACATTTATGAATACTTAAAAACCAGAGTGTCTGGAAATATTGAGAAGCTTTAATAAGTGTCTACAATACAAATCCTGGCAATGAGGAAATGGTAACTTGATCTAAGAGCAGGTTGTCTTATCTCAACACCTAATTATAAGATGAAATCAGAATACATGGCATCCTTTGATCTGTGCAAAAGTCTAGATTGCTAACTACAGAATACTGACTGTGACAACCATGACCAGTCAGAAGTTATCCTGGAACCTATAAAAAAGACCCTCAGCTAGGCTTTGGCCTATGATCTGTACAACAATTAAGATCTCTAATTCCAGAGGTCTGACTGAGACAACTGCAACTGAGCAAAACTTCTGGAAACATAATGAAAGATTCTATCCTAGGCTTTGCCCAAGGATCAGTGCAAAATCCAAGACCACCAACTACAGAAGACTGATTAAATTAACAGAGATGGAACAGAACTTCTAGAACTGTAAAGAAAGACTCCATCCTAGGCTCCATCCTATGACCTGTGCAAACACCAAAGTCTCTAGTTATAGAGGGCTGATTTTATCATCCACGACAGAGCAGAAAGTTTTTAGACACCACAAAAGGATCTAGGGGAAAGTAAAAGAGCATGTAAGGAGCCTGTAGTTATTCCCATGACAGTATACTTCAAGGGCGAAGAAACCCTGTATCTCTTAGGCCAAGGGTTACCTTTATAATCTCCCCAATATTTACTGTGCCTATGCAAAAAAAGCACAAATTATTTTGTTATTGTTTTGTTTTATTTTTATTTTGGAGTCGTGGTTATTGTTTCGTTGTTGTGCAATCCAATATCATTTCATTGTTATTTGTTTCATAGTTTTTTTTTCTGCGATGTTTTTCAATTTCTTTTGTTTGTTTGATTTTTTGTATTATTGTTATGTTGGTCTTCTTTTTCCCTTTCTTCTCTTAAGATAGATATTAAGCCTCTAGAAGAACTCTTGTTTTTTTCTTGTTTGATTTTTGACCCTTCCCACTTTTTTCTTTAAACAGAACCACATAACTTGAACCAATTGGTTTCTCCTCATAAATCAAGGGGGAAATAAGGGAGGATACCAAGACCAAACAGTCGTATGAACATTGAGTAGAAATAAAAAATGATCAAAGTGAAACACCAAATCCAAAGCCAACGACAACAGAATCAATACCCAAACTACAACAAGCTAGACACAGAGGGGATCACTTATACTAGCAACCCCGGGGGCAAAGGAGTGGGATATGGGGTGCATTTTGGGAACAGGGATGGAGGGTGACAACATTGGTGGTGGGAATGCCCCTGATTCAATGTCACTATATACCTAAAATATTACTATGAAAGATTTGTAATCCACTTTGGTCAAAATAAAAATTATTTAAAAGTAAAAAAAGTGTCTACAATAAAATTCAATGTATTTTCTGTGAAAATTGAAAAATAGTAGAAAGTTGTATTCTTTTATAAAATTTCCATTTCAAAGGAGAATGAGAAGTATATTAGTATTAAGCCTTTGTAGAAATTTCCTCGGCAAGAAAAGTGAAGAGAACAAGTCCATGTGTCTTTTTTAAATGTATTTTGTATAAGTAGCACAGTGAAACACAGAGAACCTGATATTTTCTGGATATCATTATAAATATGGGTTTGGTGCAGGGTTAGGGTGTGGATTACTGAAAAAATGTAAAAAAATACATTAAGTCAGTGCTTCTTATGCTCTCATTTCCTGTTTATTTATACAGTTTTAAAGTGGTCAAATAGATCTAAGAAATCTTAAGATGAAAAACCAATATTACTTTAAACAAACTCAGTTTATTTTGCTTTGTGGTATTATTTGCCACTTCTGTTTACATTTTCTCTGATTAGATTATATGTTTCTTGAGGTAACAGTATAAAGTATCACATCATAGATATTTCTAAAAGTTACATGCTCTTCCTCCCATGGGAGAAATTAGTTCTATATATCAAATTTTTCATAAATCATTGAACAAAATATTTGGCAAAAGTTTAGGATTATCTCATGCTTTAAATATTGACATAAGCATATTTGAAAGAATTCAGTTATTAAAATTATCTAATATAAAAGCATCGAGAAAATGTTATTTTTTTACAATCCTACTTCTTGAAATAATTTTCAGTAGGATTAGTTATGCAATTGCATGTTCAAATTGACATCCTTGCTGTATATTTTAAGATGTAGATTTCTTTTTGTGTGTAGGTGCTATGAAATACTCTGTGAATTACTTTGCTAAAAATAAGCCATCTGTGTCAATAATGGGTGTTGACTGTACAATTCAATATCATTTACACCTGCAGAGGTCTAAGAAGGTAACTTTAGGTAAAATGTAAAATGCTTTTATGTAATTGAATGGAAAATCTTCCAGAACATTAATTAATTAACTAACTTTCTTCTTCTTCTTCTTCTTCTTCTTCTTCTTCTTCTTCTTCTTCTTCTTCTTCTTCTTCTTCTTCTTCTTCTTCTTCTTCTTCTTCTTCATTTTATTTTTTTTTGTTTTTGGGTCACACCCAGTATTTCTAAGGGGTTACTCCTGGCTGTATGCTCAGAAATCGCTTCTGGCAGGCTCAGGAGACCATATGGTGGGATGCCGGGATTTGAACTGCTGATCTTCTGCATGCAAGGCAAACACCTTACTTCCAAACTATCTCTCTGGCCCCAACTTAGTTCTTTTAATGAGTGTTTTTTTATCTTCCAAATCATAGTTTATTTGTCTACAATAGCCAGGTATTTGAGAATGAGTAGATATGAAACATATTAATGATATGTCATTAATAGTAATCTACATGTTATCTACAGGATACTTTCTGCTCATAGAAAGTAATATGTTTCTTGGAGATAAGGCATTTGCCTTGCATTCAGAAGGATGGTGATTTGAATCCTGGCATCCCATATGGTCCCCCGAGCCTACCAGGAGCGATATCTGAGCGTAGAGCCAGGGGTAACCCCTGAGCGCTGCCGGGTGTGACCCAAAAACCAAAAAAAAAAAAAAAAAAAGGAAAAGAAAAGAAAAGAAAAGAAAAGAAAAGAAAGAAAGTAAGAAAGTAATACGCTTCTGTAACCTGTAATATTTGGCAATTCTATATTAATTTTGTTTTATTTGGGGGCCACACACAGCTGTGCTCAGGACTTACTCCTTCCTGCTTCTCTGCTCAGAGATCATTGCTGATGGCGTTAAGGGGAGCTTTATGTGGTGTGAGAAAAAAATTCATGCTGTCTGAATGCAAGGCAAGATCCTTATCCATTGTACTATATCTCTGGTCCCTTGTGTGGTAAATTAGGAACCCATACAGTATTTCCATTTATTTCCTATTTCCTGAGCATACTTCAATGCCATTTCTCTTTCATTTCATTACAGCCTTATTAATCAGAGGTGAACTCAATTATTACTCATACAAAGCCTATTGAATTTCTATCTCATCTCAGTGTAATGACTTTATTATTGGTATTTTGATATTGAGAAAAATCACTTGCAGAATATCATAACAGCAAATGATTCTGGAAGAATAGACTAAGAAGAAAATATTTGTAAGATAATACTTAAAATAGTTGTTATTTCCTTTGTCAAAGGTTAAGAAATACTATGTTTTTACACCTATTTAAATGTTTCTGGTAACAAAAAACAAACCTTCAACAGACATATGAAAAACCTGTGTATAACTTTTTACAGACCCAGCAATTATAAAATAGGTATTTTGTTTCCCACAGTAAAATCTCAATAATTTCACTTCAAAATTTATAATCATTTATAAATTTATAAAAAATAAAATATTAATTGTGTTTTCCACAGTAAAAATACCAACAATTTTATGTCAAAATGTACCACATCATGTTACTAAGATATTGCTTACATTTCTGTTAAACGTAACAGTTTGGTGTACTAGGTACAGGAAAGTGATGCAAATAATTGTTTTTAATGCACCTGGGGGTTTGTAGAAAGTATAAGGATCAGGGATCATGTTTGCAATGTGCCTGGCTTAGGTTAGATTCTCCAAGCTTTGCTGGTTGCAACTTGAGGTCCCATTAATCACCGTGGGGGGCTGGGTATCCCATGGCATCCTCATGTTATTGTACTTAACCTAAGGCGCAGTTAGATAAGAGTCATCAGAGGGAAACTCTGAGCCTCTTGAACACAACTTAGGCAACTCTCTCCCTATCAGAAAATTGCTGATGATTTAGGTTCTGCTTCTCATGCATTAGAATTTTATTGCCATTTGCTATTCAAGAGGATTGTATGGAGTATATGAAGAGGTGAAAGATTCTCTTCTTTAAACCTAACCCACCAAAAGCCTTTTGTTTTGTGGATTGTTTCTCTTCTCCTGTTGCCTTTGTCAATAATTTGTTGTCTTTGAGGTCTACATATGAAACATATAATACTATATTCATTGATTATTTCTGACTGACTTTATTCAGCGTGACATACTTTAGTTACATCCATGTTGCAGCAAATTACATAATTTTGTTCTTTTTTTTAGAGCTGTTTCAATCTTAGTTCTTTCTTTCTCTTTCTTTTTCTTTCTTTCTCTTTCTTTTTCTTTCTTTCTCTCTCTTTCTCTCTCTCTTTCTCTCTCTGTCTTTCTCTCTTTCTTTCTCTCTTTCTTTCTTTCTTTCTTTCTTTCTTTCTTTCTTTCTTTCTTTCTTTCTTTCTTTCTTTCTTTCTTTCTTTCTTTCTTTCTTCCTTCCTTCCTTCCTTCCTTCCTTCCTTCCTTCCTTCCTTCCTTCCTTCCTTCCTTCCTTCCTTCCTTCCTTCCTTCCTTCCTTCTTTCCTTCCTTTCTTTTTCTTTCTTTCTTTCTTTCTTTCTTTCTTTCTTTCTTTCTTTCTTTCTTTCTTTCTTTCTTTCTTTCTTTCTTTCTTTCTTTCTTTCTTTCTTTCTTTCTTTCTTTCTTTCTTTCTTTCTTTCTTTCTTTCTTTCTTTCTTTCTTTCTTTCTTTCTTTCTTTCTTTCTTTCTTTCTTTCTTTCTTTCTTTCTTTCTTTCTTTCTTTCTTTCTTTCTTTTGGTTTTTGAGCCACACCCGTTTGACGCTCAGGGATTACTCAGGGATTACTCCTGGCTATGCGCTCAGAAATCACCCCTGGCTTGGGGGGACCATAGGGGACACCGGGGGATCGAACTGCGGTCCATCCTACACTAGTGCTTGCAAGGCAGACACCTTACCTTTAGCGCCACCTTCCAGGCCCCTCTTAGTTCTTTCTTAAGGCAGTTTTTCACCATTGAGTATGTATGATATTAGTTGTGGGTTATTGTGGATGGCCATTTCTATCATGAAGTATATTCTTTCAATCCTTATTTTTGGATAATTTTTATTTTGAATAGATGTTGAATATTATTAAAAAAATTCTCTAAGGGCCAGATAGCACAGTGGTAGGGCGTTTGCCTTGCAAGCAGGCAATTCAGGAAAGGAAGAGGGTTAGAATTCCTGCATTGCATATGTTCCCCCGTACCTGCCAGGAGTGATTTCTGAGCACAGAGCCAGGAGTAACCCCTGAGTGCCACTAAGTGTGATCCCAAAACAAATAACAACAACAACACAACAAGACAACTTCAGCAAAAAAAAAAAACATTCTCTGTATAAAAGTACATGATTTTATGGGGTTTTGTTTTTTGTTTTGTTTTTATTTTTTTTTTTTTTGGTCACACCTGGCACCACTCAGGGGTTACTCCTGGCTTTTGTACTCAGAAGTCGCTCCTGGCAGGCTCCGGGAACCATATGGGATGCCAGGATTCGAACCATCGTCTGTTCAAAACAGCTGCGTGCAAAGCAAACGCCTGATTTTATGGTTTTTATAATTATTTTTTGAGATGATACATTATGTACATTAAAAATACTTGACTCTCTGGGATTAATAACACTTGATAATGATGTATATACCTCATATTAACTTGATTACTACAAATATTTATTTATTTGTTTATTTTGGTTTTTCGGCCACACCTGGTGATTCTCAAAGGTTACTCCTGGCTATGCACTCAGAAATCACCTATGGCTTGGGGGACCATATAGGATGCTAGGGGATTGAACCTCGATTCATCTAGCATGTGCAAGGCAGACGCCTATGGCTCACGTCACCGTTCTGGCCCCATACAAGTAAGTTAGGTCACATTTACAGATAGTATGGCAGACTTCAATTTATCATTTGGTGGGATATATTTCAGCCACACTTTTGTAGAGAGGTCTAGAGGATCAAAGTTAGGGCTTCAGACATTCAAGGAATATGCACTATCATTGAAATACACCATCCATTAATCAGGCAATAGTTTTTTATATCATGATTTTATTTACTTACTTATTTGTTTTTGGGAGTCACACATTGCCCAGGGATTATTTCTGGCTCTCTCTCAGGGATTGTTTCTGGTGGGTTCAGGGAATCATGTGAGGTGCCAGAGATAGAACTCCAGTTGGTTGCTTGCAAGGCAAGCACTCACTTACTGTACTATCTCTTTGGTCCTTATTTATTTATTTATTTATTTATTTATTTATTTATTGTCTATTTTAATTTGATTTTACGGCCATACCCAGCAGTGTGTGGCTACAACCAGCCAGTTTACTCATGGCTCTATGTTCAGAAATAATCCCTAGAAGAATTTTCAGGCCCATATAAAGTGCTGAGGATTGAACCTAGGTCAGCTGTGTGCAAAACAAGCTCTTTAGCCACTATGCTATATCCTCAGTCCTCCTCTTTCTCTTTAAATGGCTTATTAAAATTCTGACATAAATTCAGATGTGGGAAAGCACTATTCCTTGTAGGCTATTATAGCACTATTACTTTGGTATCAGTCTGATAATATGATGCTTTCAATGAGAAAAGGAATCTGCATATAGGCAGATTGGTACTCTCTTAAATGGGCAAGAAAGAACTTTCTTGTCACTTCAGTAACTATTTTGGATTTTCTTAATTTCTGCTCAATCAAATGGACTCTACCTCAAAACAGGCAGCACAGACAACATAAACGCTTCTGTCAGATATTTCTCCCTTTTCTGATAGAGCCATATTCTTTATGAACATATCACCTTTCTTGGGGATAAATGCTTGTCACACTCCCCAGGAATAATTTTGCTTATATATGACAAATGAGGACAGAGCAGAATGACTTGGAACTGTGTGTTTGAAATAGTGCAGAACAGAGTGACAGGGTTAAAGGAAACAATTCAGAAAAAGAAATTATGAATACTAACACTAACAGTTAAAAAATAGACCAATATCACTTTTAACTCCTATGCAGGAAGTAAACAATGGATATTGATTAAGGAATTCAAGTTAAAAATGTCACTTTAGGGTCTCGATGGTGAAATTTGTGGATAGTCTATGTATTCCAAAAGCATATTTGAATGAAGTAGTAATGCACATTTGATTGAAGTATAAATGACATTTCCAATATTCAAGGAGTCTGTGATTTCTGCTTATTCCTAATGCAGCAACGTTTGAAATATATTTGCTGTCTCTTCATCTGCAGTGTGCTCCTAATGCCTGCCACGCACCATTTGACAGTCTGCCAAGCTATGCTCTTTCCATGACCCCTTCTTTCCCACTGCATCATTTAAGTCAAATATATTCAGCCACAGAGACTTTCCAAATCATTCACTTAGTGACCAAGGGCAGAGTTACCTACCACCCACAAGGGAGTGAGTCATCCTATCATGAAGGCCATAGGAGGAAAAAATACATTTGTCAACAAATCCTGTGTTGTGGAAGATGAGTTCAAATGTAGGACAAATGTGCAGATTTACTGGCACAGAATAGAATGAAATATCAAACATCTTAAGAATCCTAAACAATAAGAGAATGGAAAGTCAAATGTTTGTTGTCAAGTAATCACTTGGGATCACCCTTCTAAAAAGCAAGCCTCTTTCTTCTGCCAGTGTTATTTGCAAAGTAAAAAATCAAATAATCTTGAGTACTCGGTGTCTATTTTGGACTTGCCTATCACTTAATTTTGTCTCTGTGTAGTAAATTTATTGTTTTCTTTTGCAAAAGACAAGAAGAGGAATAATATACAGGTTAAATGTAAGCTGTCTACACTCTTGTTGGATTTCTCCTGTGACACTGTACCCAAATTGCCTGACATATGGAACCTGTAAAGCAACTGTTGTGAAAGACCCCATAGATAAACTCTTCTGGTGATTATCCTTAATAAAAAGTTTTAGAGATGGACAAGGACAGTACAAAGAGGAGCACCTTCTCCCCATGATCAGTGGTTGGTTTCAGACTTTATTCTGGGCCATCTCTTCCTTCACAGAGGGCTCTGGTTTTTGGGGGAGGTTACTTATCAACACTTTTGCTCCTGTGGCATTCCTAAACTCCATTGTTCATGCTTATCTTTTCCTTGGTAGCTTCTTGCCCTAGTTATGCTTTTCCTATGTTTTGCCAGCCTGCAGATTGCCCAGTTCCTCTGGTCCTATATAAGCATTTTTAGAATGAAAAGAATCTTTGGTCATCAGCCTGGGACCCATTCTTTCCTTGGGGCTAATAGTCTTGGTTCTGAAAGCAATGAGGGATTGGAAAAGTTGACCTTTGCCAGTACAACTTTCAATGGATATTTTTGTGCATTTGGGGTCAAAACCAATAATCTCCTAGTGAGACCTACTACTAGGCCATGGGGTGCGTAAGCTTAAACTTGAGACTCCAGCAATTAAACATTCATTTTATCCCTTTGATCTCTAAAATTTGAAGGCGACTTTCTTTTTAAAATATGATCTGTATTTTTATATAATGGTGATAGAGTACTAGCAGATTTTAGTTTATAGAATACTTCATGTCCTTTGCATACATAATTTTTCTTTCTTTTTTTTGGGGGGGGGGAACACATCCGGTGGCACTTAGAGGTTATTGGCTCTGAGCTCAGAAATCACTCCTGGCAGGCTCAGGGAACCAGAATGGGTGCGGGAATCAAACCTGGGTCTGTCCCAGGTCGGGCCCCATGCAAGGCAAGCGCCCTACAGCTGAGCTATCACACCAGCCCCATTGCATACATAATTTTTAACCTCAATAAACCATTCTCCATTTGTAACTGAGATATTGAAACCTCAAGTGCTTCATTCTGTAACCAAGTCATCCATCCTGTGAAAGCCACATTTCTTCACACAAAATACTGCCCCTTGTGGAAAGGTTTTGTAATAGAAAGAACATAGAAAATACAGTTCTGTGCTTCTTTTTTTAGTACAATATTTTTGAATTATAATACAATCATTACATTAGACTACCTTTATTGGAGTATTGCTATACAATAAACAATCCCCAAATATCAGTGACCACAATGCTATGACTAATAAACTATTCTCTTGCTCATATGTCTTTGGATCAGTCAAAAATGGTTAGTTAAGCTTGAAATACTCAATTGGGTTTATCAAAGGTCAAAAGGAAATAGCAAATGAAAATATCAATTAGATATGACAACATACATATTTCAATCATTTTTTAAAGTACTGGTACTACAAGAGTTCTCATTAATTGTTAAGAGACTGTAAATGAGATAGCCATTTAGGAAGATGGTTTAGTTATTCCTTACAAAAATGAACATAATTTTACCATATGCTACATCAATATTTGAGTCATTTGAGTTGAATTTGTGTCCATGTATATTTGAATATAAATATTAGCAGCAACTTTATTTACAATTGTGAAAAATTCAAAGAGACCAATTGTCATTTAAAGGATAACAGATAAATTGTAGTATAAGCATTAAATAAAGTATTTTCAGTTATAGGAATAATAATCTATTAAACAGTAAAATCACATGGAGGAATAGTGAATGTACATTGTTAAATAAAAATATATATATCCAAATGGCTTGTTAAAATTACTATAACAGACATTTTACACACAAAAATAACCCAAAATAGTATAAAAGTAAGTAACTGAGGCTTAGAAGGAGGAAAAAGTACATGAAAACTGAGAAATTTTAGATTATTAAAACTATCTTGTGTGATCTTGATAATTACAGATACATAGATTATGCATTTAGTTTCTTTCTTCACCTATAGAAAAGTACAAATTTTAATAAAAAGTATGAATGTTAGTACATAGTGAGCTATCAATATTTGTGCTTTAATTGTTAAAATGAATTCAAGATGTGAGCAATAAGGAAATTATTAGTATGTGAGAGCTATTACTTGAGAATTTTGAATTCTAAACTCAAATTTTGTTAATATAAAACTATTAAAATTAAGCCATTAACTTAAAACCTTGAACATTTTGAATCCTTATGATGAGTGTTTTATTCTACTTTTCTTATGTTTTATAGAGAATTATTCATTGGCATTGAATCACTGTTCAATGTAGAGATATTTAGGATAATGCTTCAATAATAGCTGAGCAATGTTGAAAATGATTTCTTTGTTTCTTATATATCCAGATTTTCATATAGATGCACTTGCTTTCCATTACAAACTAAAAGCATCTCAATAAAATCAAACACTCAATCCATCAGTTCATATTTTTTGAATCTATATTTCTCAGAGCTCTGTCCCTTTATTGTCAACCATATTGATTTCCTTCTAGACATTCTACTTAGATTCTTCCTTGAACTTCCCTTACTCATTCTCAGAGTTCTTTTACTTCACTTCTTTCTAGGTCTCTTTTTTGACTTTCAAAATTATATGACCTCAATTTGTTTCCAGTCCCTGTGGTTTTATTAAATAAATAATTATACTTTTCAGTGTTTTTTGGAGGGGGGTAGAACATACTCAATAATGCTCAGTGGTTATTCATGACTCTGCACTCAATAATCACTCCTGGTGGTGCTCAGGGGACCACATAAGATGGTGGGAATGGAACTGGGGTTGCCGGCATGCAAGGTTACCCCTACTCCCTGTATTATGGCTCTAGCCCTAAGTGGTGTTTTCTATGTAAAATTTATAAGTACAGGGTTGTTTTTTTTTTTTTTGTGCCTATTTTATTCATTGTGTTATTCCTTCTAGAAAAAAAAGGCACATAAGGTAGAAAATATTTGGCAAATGTCAAATGTAAGTATTTAGATTTTGACATCTTGTAAACTCAATTTCTTTTTCACCTTTTAATATTTTATTACTGTATTGCTTTACTTCTTTCCCCATAGTTTCCTCCCTTCTTTTAAATAATCGATTATTAGACCATTCCTAAAATTATTTTATTTATATTTATATTTAATATAAATATACATTTATATATTTATATTAGTTATGTTTATTATTTATATATAATATAAATATATATTTAATTTTAATACAGTGGAGTTTAACACAGAGAGAAATAAATGTATTTTTGTTGTTGCTTTGATTTTTGGTTCATACCCATAGATGCTCAGGGGTTACTACTGGGTCTACAGTCAAAACTTACTCCTGGTGGTGCTCAGGAAACCATATGGGATACTTAGGATTGAATCTGAGTTCAATGGCAATGCCCTTCCTGCTGTACTATCGCTCTAGCCCCAGACATATGCTTTCATTTTGCTATGCTTACTTGACACTCTTAGAAAACATTTTTGTGCTGAGTCTTTTTTTTTAAGTTCTCCGATAAAGTTACGAGGTTTAAAAATTAACATCTATTAATGTTATTTTTTGTATTGGGGTGGTACTGTGGCTTCTTCACCTTCCATTATCATCCATTATGCTGTTATGTTTAATATTATATGTAAAATTCAGTATCAGCAGTTATATGTCCATTTACAATTTCTCTATGAGAAAAATATGCTAGACTTCAGAATCATTTGAGCTTTCTCCTTTCTCAAAACTTTAAATAAATTATGACACATTTATTTTACAGCAGAATGAGGTGCCAGGAATGATAAGAAAATATATCTTCATTTCTCGGATAAAGGCTAATCATCCCAGCAGAGTTTGTGTAATGACTCACTCATTATTGATCAAGATTTCAAAAAGTCTAGCAGAGTTTGCATTTTGAGAATTTTGGAGTAATTTGTGATAAAAAAATTAAAGGGAAGAAAGTTTCTTTTAGTATGTTTGTTGCAAAATGCCAGTGGTCAAACCTGGTTGCTACAAAGTATAAATGTGTAGGATTTTTGTAATATCCAAGTTTTCCTATGTAAAATAACTTCAGTTGCATAGTATTGTTAAGGATATTGTTAAGGATAGTATTATTAAAGATAACTTAATTGTGTAATATAATGATAACTTATTTTATTAAAGCAACTCACTGAAAGATGTCTTCTTTATAAACATAAAAATGATAAAATCTTACCCATTTTTACGTTTGCACTCTATTTTCTCTTATCTCTGAATATAGATGCATTTTCTTGTCTCAGATTCATTTTTCAATTTGTGAAGCATTTCACTGGCGCTATAACACTGAGTTTCTCACCTGTCCAAAACTAAATTTTGATAAATTGACTTCTCTTGAAGTCAATTAACGTCAGACTACCTCTGATGTTAGAGGAAGGTTTGCTGAGTTTCTAGCATTGCCTCTCTCCTCTACAAACAGTAAAGACATCATTGTTCCAAGATATGGTATAAATTCTGTGACTTCAGCTTGAAACCAAAGTTGTCTGTGGATTTCAACCAAATATTAATTAGAAGAGTAAACGTTCAGTATGGTGGAAAGCACTTCCTGACCAGTCAAGACTTGGGATAAGAAAGGAAAATATTTAGTCATTAGATGGCACACATTCGAATCAGAAAGCGTATGACCAAAATATTGATGATCTTCTGTACTGATTATCTATTCGGGTCTATCTGGGTGAGTAAGTCCACTGGGTCCTAAGGGAAGTTCCAGTGGTATCGGGAGGACTCATGTTATCACTTACCAATTGAAAATAAAAATTTCAGTACTTTAGCAACTAGAATTGATTGACGAATGCCACTACCAGGACATCAACCTGAAATATTGGATTTGAGTTTTTCTTATGGCAATTTCTTAGTTACTCAGTTGAAATTTCTGAACTTCTCTTAGCTTAGTTTTCTTCCATTTTAGCAAGCTTCCCTAAATGCACTGTGTTCAGTGAAATTATTAGCAGCAGAACTGGCCAGGAAAGGAGGGGAACTCTGCCATGAGCAGAATGTTGCCTGCCGAGTTAGGAAGACTCTTTTGCAAACTATCAGCTCCGGAGTCCCCTTATTACCCTGATATTCGAGAAGCCATCACAGCTTTTTCTGACAGCAGATGACAATGCTACCAGGATGTGCTTTCATTGCCCTGGTCTACCCTGAAAATCTTGGAGCTTTTTTTCAGAATGACTCGGTTCTGAATTCAATTCAAATTATACCAGTGTTTCTGAATGTGAAAGGTAGAGACTATTTGGAATGTTGGATATAAAGAAATCATGAAAAAATTGACTCTTCTAGTCACTACAGTAATAGAAGACAATGGAAAGACTTCAGTGAATTTTGATAAACTCAAATCATAGTAACTGTCATACAAATTTAGGTCTTTTTACCCCAGAGGCAAAACTCAGACCTAATACATCACTTTAAATGTCACTTTTACCTTAAAACTCCTATGATTGATTATAAGGCATCTGAATTCAAACTAGCACAATTATATATTGCCAAAGATTTTACATAAGCACTTGCAAACACTGTTTGCCAAATTATTGTGCCAATAATTTACAGATTATAAATTACTTTGGTAAATAAAAAATATATAACATAAAGAATTTAAAAAATCTTGTTTCAAGCACACAGATTGGATATGTTGGAAGCTAAATAATCTATTCAGATTATACTATATCAAAATATCAGAATATCTTTTATCAAAGGTTAAATTTATCTATTTTAATAGCAGGTACTTTATTTTAAACTTGGCTAATAAATAAATTTGCTTCTAAATAATTTTGTCTCTGATAGTTTCTAAATAAATATTGGACTATACAATAATATATATTCTTAAATGGAAATCTTGCATTCACATGTAATTTAAAATGTTTATTAAGATATTTAAAAGATGAATATATGTCCACCTCTTTGTGTATTAAAGGGCAAATGTTTTACTCTCCATAGGAAACTCAAGTAATATTTTTATTTTTCATAATGGTACAAATTGAATTTCTATTACTATAGGCTTTTTGCCAAGATTTTTTTGACTTAATATAATTGTTTATTAACTTTCATTGTTTATTGACATTATATAAATAAAACAACAGAAGTCATATTAGCTTTACTGTGATTACTTTGTAATATAAATTATAGTTACTAGCATAGTCATTTACAGACTTTGGTTAAATATATAATATAAAATTGTCATTTGCAGCCTGATAATATGTTCTATCTAATAGTCTAATCACTCTTTAATTAGATCATCAGGCAAATCAAGGATGTTTAGGAAAGACAACAGATAAAGTTCAGAAAGATGACTTCTTAATTATAAATATTATTCTTATATATAAATAAACTAGATCATTATAAAGAAAGAAAAATTAAAAAAATTGTATGCCATCACATCTTGAAATTAATAACAAACTTTTATTTGGTTTCTGGTCTCACCCAGTGGCGTTTAGGTGTTACTTTTGCCTCTGTGCTCAGAAATCACTCTTGGCAAACTTGGGAGACCATATGAGATATTGAGAATCAAACCGTGGCCCGCCTTGTGCAAGGCAAATGCCCTTAAAAATGTCTAGAGAGGTCTGGCAGAGACAACTGTAATGGAATGGGGCTTCTGGAAACACAAGGAAAAGCGTTATCCTAGGTGCCATCCCAGGTTTAGTGCCAAGATCAAGACCACCAACCACAGAAGATGGATTAAAATGACACTGAGGGAACAGAACCTCTACAACCACAAAGATTGACTTCATCATAAGTCCCACCCCTGTAACTGTGCAGATACTGAGATCTCTAGATACAGAGGTCTGACTGTATCACCCAGGACGGAGCAGAAGTCTCCCAAACACCACAAATGCACCACCGGGAGAATAAAGGATCATGAACAGAGTCTATAGTTGATCCCATGACAATATACTCCAAGGGCACAGAAACCCCATATCTCTTAGGCCATGTGAATCCCTTTTCGAATGACCCCAATATTAACTGTGCCTGGGCAGGAGGGGAAAAAAAACACAAAACATTGTTTATTTTTCATATATTACTTTTTTATCTTCATGTACTACTATTATTATTTTTATTTACCTATCTATTTTTGGTTGATTTCTTTGTTTTGGTGTGGTTATTGAAGTTGTTGCCCCCACTTATACTTATCTTTTATTCTCCTCTTTTTTTTTTCCTGGTTTTTGGGTAACACCCGGCAGTGCTCAGGGGTTATGCCTGGCTCCAGGCTCAGAGATTGCTCCTGGCAGGCACGAGGGACCATATGGGGCGCCGAGATTCGAGCCGATGACCTCCTGCATGAAAGGCAAATTTACCTCCATGCTGTCGCTCCGGCCCCTTCTTTTCCCTCTTTATGTGCTCTGCCATGTTGCTTATTTCAAGACCACGGCGTTTTTTGGTTGTTTGTTTGTTTGTTTTGTTTTGTTTTTGTGGTGCTTAGCGTTATTGTTGGAATCCTTAATAGATATTTGACACTTCTTTTCGTAGTGGTGGAGTGTTTCACCTTCTTTTTCTCCTTCGTCTCTCAAACCGATGACGAGAGCCTCTAGAATTCCGCTTATTTTCGGCGTATTAGACTTTTACCCCAGTTTATTACTTTTCTCCTCTTCAAACAAAACCACATAACTTGAACTACCTACTCCTGCCTCCCAATTAGAGCCACTATGATCAAAATAAAAATTATGTTAATATAAAATGTCTAGAGAATTATAAGGAATTATAATTATTAGTTACTCAGTTGAAGTTTCTTATAAGGGTTACTACACAGTTACAAATTTCAAATTTAAGCTATTCCTCAGAGGCAAAATGGGAACAGACAGCTTAGTTGTTAGGAGAATGGAGTGTTGGGTCTATGGAACAGAAACAAGTCATTGGTATCATGCGCGTGCTCGTGTGTGTGTGTGTGTGTGTGTGTGTGTGTGTGTGTGTGTGTGTGTAAACTAATCAATACAACAAAATAGTGGGAAAATAAAAGGACAGAATTTTTGCAAGTAGATTTTTATGAAGTAGCATTGCATTATGACACTATGCACTGTTTCAGGTATATAAGATAAACATATGACTATACTATACTACACAACACTGTGTTCATCATTAAAAGTTCAATTATTAATATATTTTCCATTTGACCAATCGTAAATTTTTCCTTTACTTCGGGTAACCTCTAATTTGTCTAATTTGGCTTTAAAATAAAGAGGCTCACTATTTTATTTTATCTTTTTTGTTTGTTCTTTTTTTTTTTTTTTGCTGACTGCCTACTCTTTCATTGTTCAGCTGTTTTCACATTTTCTTTTTTTAAATAATTTATTAATTTAAACACCGTGATTACAAACATAAATGTAGTTGAGTTTTAGTCCTAACAAGAACACCCTCCTTCACCGCAATGTTGGCTCTTTAATACATATGAATAAAATAATAATATTCTGCAGTTTTCATTTTTCATTTGAATAATTTTACTAATAATAGTGACCACTAGTTTCATTTATATTGTTGAAAATGGTGATGCTTTATTTTCCTCTTTTTTGGGGGAGGTGGGGCACACCCAGTGATGCTCAGGGGTTACTCCTGACTTTGCTCTCAGAAATCGCTTCCGGCTTGAAGGACCATATAGGTCGCTGGGGGATCAAACCACGGTTTTTCCTAGGCTAGCGCTGACAAGGTGTCAGACACCTTACCATTCTGTGCCACCGCTCTGGCCAATGATGGTTTATTTTCATAAAATCTGAGTGCCATTTGTGTGTGTGTTTGTGTGTCTGTGTGTCTGATCTATTGTTTCCAGCTGTTGTTCTCGTGACTAATGCTGTGATAGACCCCAAGACTTTATATTTCTCTTACCATGCACTTGTTTTCTCAAATTCTTTAATAACCAAACCTGCATACATAATTTTCAGAAACTTTTGGCAAAATGCTTTATTTGAGAGAAATAGGAAGATTTTTGGTAATAATATAGAAATTATATAATTTTTGAAACTTTTTTCTTTATTTAAACATCTTGATTACATATATGATTGTGATTAGGTTTCAGTCATGTAAAGAACACCCCCTTCACCAGTGCAACATTTCCACCACCAATGTCCCAAATCTCCCTCCATCCCACCACACCCCCACCTGTACTCTAGACAGGCTTTCCAGTTCCCTCATTCATTCACATGCTTCTGGTAGTTCTCTGTGTAGTTATTTCTGTAACTGTACTCACCACTCTTCATGGTGAGCTTCATGAAGTGAGCTGAAAGTTCCAGCCCTCCTCTCATTGTCTCTGAGGATTGTTGCAAAAATGACTTTTATTTTTCTTAAAACCCATAGATGAGTGAGACTATTCTGCATCTCTCTCTCTCCCTCTGACTTATTTCACTCAGCATGATAGATTTCATGTACGTCCATGTATAGGAATATTTCATGACTTTATCTCTCCTGACGGCTGCATAATATTCCATTGTGTATATGTACCATAGTTTCTTTAGCTATTCGTCTGTTAAAGGGCATGTTGGTTGTTTCCAGAGCCTGGCTGTTGTGAGAAATTATATAATTTTTTGAAATCTTATACAATATATTAAGAGGATTTATAGGTATGAAATTATGGAATAAATAATTTTGCTTGTTTTAGGTCACGCCCACATGTGGTCAGGTTTTAATACTGCATTTGCACTCAGGGATCACTCCTGCTATACTCTGGAAACCACATGCAGTCTGGAGATTGCACCGAGGTCAGCTGTGTGCAAGGTAAGTACCTTACCCATTGTACTATCTCTCTGGCACCAAGAATTGTCCATTTGATTTTCCTGTCATTGGGATAATTTGAATATTGAAGTTAAGAGCTCAGCTAAGAGGCTAGATTAGCTTTCTATAAATTTAGCTTCCATCTGTACTTCTTGGCTATAAATTAGAATAATGAACTCAGAAATTAAATGAGAGTTGATTCCTAGGCAATTAGAGCAAAATTTAAAAAACTAATCTAATCTTAGACAAATTGAAAAGCAATCTTCCCATTTCAACAGCATTCACAGCAAAGATTGACCCCTTTCCCCAATTCTAGTGGGCCCATGGAAGCAACAATGGGAGGCATTCTTCTGTAAACTTAATAGGATGCTAAAATTACCATTAGTTTTCTGTTTTGAGATTCAAAAGAATTCAGTATTTTTTTCAGAATGTTGATAATTGTTTCTTAATATGAGTTTACTTGTGCCATTTTCTCATGCTGGTTTCCATTAAATGTCAAATTCTTTCTGTAAATTCGTGGCAGATTTTCAAGTGTAATTTTGAAAGTGTGTTTCCAAAAAGCATTTTGCCTTACAAGTGTAAGAACTAGTAAGACTACTAAGTAGTAAGCTAGGTACAGAGGGGACCACATATTCTAGCAGCCCCGGGGGTGAGGGAGGAGGATATGGGAGGTAGGACGGGAACAGAGGTGTAAGGAGGACAAATGGGAGATGGGCATCACCCTAATCCCCCTAATTATGTACCTAAAATTTTATTGTCAACAATATGTAAGCCACTATGATCAAAATAAAAATTATATTAAAAAAAGCAAATTAGCAAAGTGCTGTCATGCCTTGTAAGAATTTAAAAACAGCTTGAATAAAAAATAATCATACACTAAGCAACAATTTTGTTATCCTTCTTTTAGCCACACCTTTTTGAACCATTGATCTCAAGAAATAAAATCTTTTTGTGCTCTGTGCATGATTGGTTTTTAGTTTTTATGAAGTATGCAGAATTAAACAGATACCTAATATCTCTATTCTTATTTTGTAACTTCTGGAGAAATTTATCACATAAGGTTGTTGAAGCTTATGTTTTTAAGTTTCATCTAGATAACAAACAAGATTAGAGGGGCATTTAATATAATTCACAAGTGCATAAATTAAGGGTCATATTGCAATGTTATTTTTTATACTTATATTATAAAGCAGTAAATGTTAGGACCACACAGGATTCTTCAAAATAAAGTGACACACATGGAAATCCAATCATTTTTCAGTCTCATATTTTTCCCTTAAAAGAGAGGGTTTTAAATTGCAAAGCAAGTGTTTTTTGACATGTGTTCAGCTTTTCAAATTTCACATGATACTTCCAAACTTCACTTTGATTTTTATTACTGTACCTTTATACTGCCAATGGCCTATAAAGAGTTCATGAATTCTTTATATTTGTATAACTGGGCCAAAGGTATTTCAATTGCAGGAGAAACAGTAGTAGAAAAGAATGAATTCAAATCATATTCTTTTATAAAATAAGGGATGAGCCTCACCAGAATTTATCTTAAATGTTTTAAGGCTTAAGCTACAGAAATGTGCTAATTCACATCTTTGTTTACCTAAAAAGCAATGCTAATATTCAGTCTTTATTCAATTTGTTCCTGGTTCTTGTTTTATACCCTCCTTTTAACACTTTCTAAGTATAATTCAATAATAGAATATGTTAAATATATTTATGGATATATTTATATCTAAATGTCACAGTGTTGAATATTACCAAGAAAATAGAAAGTTAAAGAATTTAAGTCATTATTTTAGACATGGGATTCTTATATAGAAGGCAATATAATATACATAAGGTATATATATGATATCCAAACTGAGGTCATATTAATCTACTTCTTCAAGTCAGGTCTTGAATGTTAGAAGACCTAATAGTACCTATGTGTAGTGATCTACAGCAATTGATTTGAGGAGCAGTGCAGCCCACAGAAATGTAGGCATGTGGGGTCACTGCTCTGCTGCCTTGGTTCTACCTGCTGGTCCATGTGTCTGTAGGACTGGTGCACGTTAGCAGGTCCAAACCTTATTCCTCCTCACTTTTATCTGATAGAATGATCAGTGTAATTTGTTGAGAGTACTTCAGTGTTCTCAGTGTAACCTGATGTTGGTTCTTGTTCTCTATTCAAGAGGAAAACCATTTAGGCTATGAGAATAATTTCCAAATCTTTCTCTTGTTGCCAGAAAATTCATCTAATACTTGATATGTGAAGAAATCTATTTATATTTAAATAAAACACGATCACTATGCAAAAAGTTTTAACTGTGAACATGACAATCATTGGAGTTGACAATGAAAGGCAGGTCTCTAAAAATAGCTATCAACCTCAGTTGAGTTGTCTCAGCTGAATGAGATGTGTGATGATGATGAAATTGACACTTAGTAGGACAGCAGAAACTGGGGTCTAGAGCTGAGTCCTCAGTGGAAAATATTAGTTGATGAGTTATCTGGTAATACAAATATATGTAGATAGTAAAAGTTGTGAAAGCTTATGCAATATAGTAAGAATGGAATGAAAAAAGGAGAAAGAAGAAAACCTAAGTGGATGCAGAGCAGGTAATTTTTAATGCTAATTCCTCCCACAGATTCAGTGGAACAAATGACCACAGTTCTCAAGACAAAGACTGATGCAGTAAAGAAAAATTAGAGATGCAATTAACTCATGGGACATAAGGCAGCAACATGACTTTGTTTAGGGATTGTACTTAGTGGTGCTCAGAAATTCATGACTCTGCTCAGCAAGCACTCCTTAAGGTGTGTGTGTGGGCTCACCTACAATGTCAGGGATCAAACCCAGCTCAGAAATATGAAAGACTGCATTCCCAACAGCATAAATGAGAGGGACTTTTCCCTCACATACACACCAGCAATGGTTATTCTTATTCTTTGTGATGTATGCCAGTCTCTGTGGCATGAAATAATATCTTATTGTTGTTTTGATTTGCATCTCCCTGATGATTAGTGATAGGAAGCATTTTTTTCATGTGCTTTTTTGGACATCTGTATTTATTCTTTGAGAAAATGTCTGTTTATTTTTTCTCCCCAATTTTTTTGATGAGATTAGGCTTTTTTTCTTATTAAGTTCTGTCAGTACCTTGTATATCTTAGCTATTAGCCCCTTCTCTAATGGGTATTGGGGTGATTAGTTTCTCCCATTCCATATGTGAGCTTTTTACCTTAGTCACTATTTTCTTTGCAGCACAGAAGCTTCTCAATTTGATGTCATCCCATTTGTTTATCTCTGCTTCTACTTGTTTGAACAGTAGTGTTTTTTTCATAAAGATGTCTTCAGTCTCAATGTCATGGAGTTTTTTGCCTATGTTTTCTTCTATCTACCTTATAGTTTCAGGTCTGATATCAAGATCTTTACTCCATTTTGATTTAAACTTTGTGCATGGTATTAATAGAGGTCTGAGTTCACTTTTTTTGCATGTGGCTGACCAGGTGTACCTCCACCATTTGTTGAAGAGGCTTTCCTTGCTCCATTTTTTATCTTTCCCCTTTGTCAAAGATGAATTCATTGTATGTTTGGGGTCATTCTCTAAATACTCAAGCTTATTCCATTGATCAAGGGTCTATCTTTATCCCAGCTGTTTTAGTAATTATTGCTTTGTAATACAATTTCAAGTTGAGTAAAGTGATGGCTTTCATATATTTTCTCCTAAAATAGCTTTAGCTATTCTGGGCATTCATTATTCCAAATAAATTTCAGGAATGTTTGACATTCTCTGTAGAGAATGTCATGGGTATCCTTAGAGGGATTGCATTAAATCTGTACAATGACACTAATAGGGCCGGAGAGATAGCACAGCTGTGGGGCATGTACCTTGCACGGTGGTTGGAATCCCGGCATCCTATGTGGTGGTCCCCCGTGCCTCTCAGGAGCAACTTCTAAGACAGAGCCAGAAGTAACCCCTCAGTGCAGCTGGATGTGACCCAAAAACAAATAAAAATAATAATAATAATGACACTAACAATTACTGTGACAATGATAAAGCAAGAAATATAATGCCTGTCTCAAAGACAGGCAGGGGATGTGGAGGAGGAAAATGGGAGATATTAGTGGTGGGAAAGCTGCACTAGAGAAAGGTGTGTGTGCATTTTATGGCTGAAACCCAATTATAAACAAGTTTGTAATAAAGATACATAAATAAAAATTACTTTCATAAAAAGAAAAAAAGAAATATGAAAGAACTGGCAAGCCACTGGCTAAATGTCACTCTTCAGCCTAAGCCTGATTTTGGAGAGAATGTGAAATCCATGAACATAATCATGACTCAGAATTTGGGTCAGCAAACTTATTAGAGCAACAGCTTGCAACAAAATTTCTTGCTTGCCGAGATGGAACTTATTGATTCATCCTGCCTTGCACTGTTTTTCACAGAAACTATGTAGATTTAAACAAGTGTAGGAAAATTGAAATTGTTGGGAAAAATGAAACTAGAGTGTGGAAATAAAGTAGGAACCAACAATACAAAAAAAAAAAAAAACATCATCATCTACCCGTTAAACTAACCTATAGAAAGAAATTGTTTTGCCACTTTAAAGATTGTATAAGAAATCCTTGGTAGTTTATCCATACATTTAAATTTTATTGGCCAGTGAAAACAAATGCTACGAAAGGAAAGAAACTAGTACAGGTGACATTTGTAGGGGCACACCTCTCAATACACAGGGGATACTCCAGGCGCTGCACTAAGAAATTATCCTGGATTTGCTTTGAGGACCATATAGGATGCTGGATATTAATTACAGGTTAGCTGCCCGTGAGTCAAGCTACCTACCTACTCTACTACCTATCCACCATACTGTGTCTAAGATCTCAGCTTAAAGCATTTTTGGAAGACAATTTTAACTACTTGTGATGTTTGCTTTACATGTTCTTATTATTTTTATTGTTTCCATGATTTACATGTTATTCATGCTTGGTTTTCTGGAATAAAATATTTCAACACTAATCTATTTACCAGTGTCTAGTTCCTTTCACCTATACCTCTGTTTTCTCCCACCCACTGACTTGCATCTCTGAGAGACACTTTATTTACAACTTTTAATACTATTTACAGCACTTTTGTTAATCAGGTATCTTCATAACACTTTATTTTAGCCCTTCCTCTACTTCTAGTTGGTCTTACTCTCAGCACTATTGAATTGTTCCTTTTCCTCTCCTGTCACCCTATCTCCACTCTCCAAATGGCCTTCTTTCTACTGAGACCAGTTCTCCCATTCTTTGTTTCTGTGGTTTTGGATATTTATTTTCCAATATTGTTTATATCCTGGATGTGTGAGAGCCACCAATATTTTATATTATACTACTGGACTAATTTTCCCCAGCTTGATACCAGATTCATCCCTATAGTAGAATAGTGCATGATTTTATCTTTTCTTTTGGCTGAATTATATTCTATCATGTTATTTCTTTAATTTAGTTGAGAGAGACCATCATTTGGCTTTTTAAATATTTTTTAATTTTGTAATATTTTATTGAAACCTTTGTATTTTAAAAAGTTCTTCATTGGGGGCCGGGCGGTGGTGCTAAAGGTAAGGTGCCTGCCTTGCCTGCGCTAGCCTTGGATGGACCGTGGTTCAATCCCCCGGTGTCCCATATGGTCCCCCATGCCAGGAGCAACTTCTGAGCACATAGCCAGGAGTAACCCCTGAGCGTTACCGGGTGTGGCCCAAAAACCAAAAAAAAAAAAAAAAGAAAAAGTTCTTCATTGTTGGGTTTCAGACGTACAATGTATCAGGGCAAATTCCATCACCAGTGTTAATGTCTCTCCACCAATACTCTCAGAGTACATCCTATGCCACCACCTCTGCCTCCAGCCTGCCAGCATAACAAGTCCATTTTAAGTTCTGTTTCTTAAAGTTTGAGTCTCTTTATTTAATTGTTGTTGACTTTGGTTTGGACAGTTTTGTCATTTTTTAGCACCAACAATGCACCTGACACCACTTGGCCCCTTCCTCCATTATTTTATATTGGTGTGTTTTTTTTTTTTTCAATTCTCAATTTCTTTCCTTTTCTTCTCTTCTGGCCCCTTCTGGGGCCAAGAGTGTTCAAGAAAACTCCCATCGAAACCATTGAATTTCTTCATGCAGTTATTCCAAATACTACATGTAAGTGATACTATTCTATATCCTTCTATTTTTAATATATTTTATTTAAAAACCGTGATTACATACATGATTGTGTTTGGGTTTCAGTCCTTCTTATGGCTTACTTCATTTAATGTCATATCCTCCCCATTCATCCATGTTGCAGAAAGTTGCATGTTTGCATTACTTGTTACAGATATATGTAGTAGTTATATGGTTGCTTTTGATTTTAATCTAATCATCTGTTTTTGGACATTTGGATGATTTCCAGATTTTGGTATTTGCAGAAGTAACATAGGGGTACAAATGTTTTTTTTTTTTTTTCTATTGTGTTTTTAAGTACTTTGGGTATATTCCAAGAAGTGCAATTACTGGGTCAAATGGGAGCTTAATTCCTAGGCTTTTGAGGAGTATCTAAATTGTTTTCCAGAATTACTGGGACAGTCTAAGTTCCCACAAGCAGTGGATGAGAGCCCTTTTTCCCTCATTCACAACACTGGTTATTCTTTAGATATGTGCCAGTTTCTGTCGTGTAAGGTGAAATTATCTACTCTTATTGTCTATAACTTCCATGTAATATGGAACATTCTTTAGTGAAACAAAAGTCACTTGGTGATACAGGGAAAAAAAGAAAGTTTCTTAAGTTGCTAGAATTATCCACTTCATAAGATGAGAGAAACAAAGAAGTCTTAGTAGATGTGCTTGGAACCAAAAAAATAACCATTTGTCTTTTTAGCATATACTTATTGAAGCTCAAGTATGTGCCATGGGCACTAGAAAGACAGAGAAGAATAGTATAAACTGTATGCCTTGAGGAAAAAATAGTGGAATAAAAATCTCTGTAACTAGATAATTGCAACAAAAATCCATAAAGGCAGAAATTAATGCATAAACAAATAGACAGGATTATAGAAGATAATGTCTGCTGTCTGTGAGTCAAAGTACATCAGACCAGTGGTGACTCTGAAAACAAAGGGAAAAGGGAGACAGGAATTCTCAGCAGTAAAGGACATTTTAGAGTTTTCTAGACACATTTTTCAAAAATTTTCAAAACTTTTTATGTGCTCTTCAAATAATCCTCTACTAGTTGTTTTACAGATAAGGGAACAGACTCTGAGCATAAAAGTGATTTCCCTACACCCTTAAGTGTGTGGGAAGACTGGGGCATATAATGACAATAGAGGGTTTCCAATACCATGTTCAAGACATGGCTGCCTTATTTCTTATAAAAGTTGCAAACTTGTACACAGTTGATTGTAACATGAATTGGAGGATCCATTATATAAAGCTTTAGGAAGCTTATTAAAAGCTAAAAGTACAACTTTCATAGGATCCAATTATTCCAGTGCTGGGATTAACCTGAAAAATACAAATGCACCAATAAAAAATGTTATATGCACCATGTTTGTTGTTATATTTATAGTATCCAAAATCTTGAAACAATCTAAAGGTTTATTGGCAGATAATGGAACAAAAACCTCATACTTGAATACAATCACACAATTGCATATACAGACACTGAAATTCTACCTAAACCTAAAAAGATGATATGTCATTTGCAACAACATGATACACCTAGGATCTTATCTTTAGGGAAATAATTAATATAGAAAAAGTGAAACATCATATGACTTTACTTACATGGAATAAGTAGAAAGAAGCAGTAAATGAATTTATTAAAATAAAACAAACATTTATAAAGCCAAATCAATAGTTACTAGAACAGAAAGGGGAAGGAAGTAGTTAAAACAAGTGATGGGGTCAATTTTATGGTTATGGACAATATTGAACTTCGAGAGGTAACATTAATGTGAATTCAATGTGGTATAAGCACACATTAACTTTTATTGATGTGTACATATGGAGCATATAGTATTATGATGCAATGACAATAAAATTTGTTTAAAATCGATATTAAAATAATTAACTGAATTAAAATATTTAATATTTTAGAAAATGAATTTTTATATATATAGAAAGATTTTCTTTTTGACTGGGTTCCTCTGACATCTCTTCTTCAACCAGATTTCATCCTTTTCAACTATGTTTTATTCTTGTCTTTGACAACCCTCTCCAAAAAGAGTTACAAAACTTCTACATAAGTAACTCTAGAGAGAAACATTTTACTTCTAGTATCTAATAAAACTCCTTATCTTCTAACCTTGACACTGGATAATTCAACCTTACTTTCCAGTAAGAGTTTTATTAAATCAGATTAACAAGAATTTCTGTCCTTGATGTCTCATTTCATAGATATATAATGTTTTGTCCATTAATCACTTCAGTCTGTTTGTTGACTATAAATTCCCAGCAGATTTAGCTATGTCTGTAGTTGACCCTGATCTCTTTCCTATTGAAGCAGTCTTGACGTTTACTGTAATAATCTTAAAGTATTTTACCACTAAAAATGTAAATATATTTTTAAATATTTTAATATTTGTATTATTAAAATATAACCCTCATTCACTCTTGGTGTAATGTAAACTGATTTAGCCTGTATGAAAGTATTTTTAGGTACTTAAAAAATTAAAAATTGAGTCATCATATGATTCTACTCCTATATATCTATCTAAAACCAATAATCAATCATAAATTTGGAAAGATATATGCACATAAAAGTTCAATACAATATTTACAATAGTAAAGACCTGTAAATAAATAAATTATTGATGCATGCATGAGTGAATAAATAAATTGAAGTATAAACATATGTGTAATGGATCATTAGTAAGATATAGCATTTTATTATACAGTTAAAAAAAACTTGAAGGTATGGTACTAAGCAAAATAAGCCAGATGGAAAAGAATAATGCTATATAATGTCACTCATGTGCTGTATTCAAAAAATAAAAACCAAAACAAGGGAATAGAACAAGTCCCCAAATACCAAAATCCTGGACTCTTGCAATACAATTGAGTCAAAACAGAAAGTTGGAAATAGGAGATTTTAGGGAGTGGAAGAGAAAAACTTCACCTATTATGCCAGGGATATTAGAGATAATATTGTACCCTTAAAACACAAAGTTTTTCTTTCTATAAATCAATTGTTAATTTTGGGGGAGTTATGAGACCATACATGGTGGTGCCCACAGCTTATTTTTGGCTCTGTGCTCAAGTGACTAGATAAAAAAATATCCATATATATATATATCCATATGTATATGGATATATATATATATAAACACACACACAAGGAAAAAATTAAAAAGAAAGTTACTCCACTTGTAGTAAGACATATGGACCTTGAACACTACTAAGTGAAATAAGTCAAAGAGGAAGGCAGATTGTTTAAGATCTTATGTGTAAACTCAGAAAAATAATACAAAGAACATATTGGAAGTTGCTAAGATACAAGTTAGGAGGTATAAACATGGGTGAAATAATCAAAGCATCAACAATGCTTAAAGCATCATTTATGACCAAAGAGGCACATCCCTGACATATTCATTTCTTGACTTTAAAAGCCCAAATAGCTACCTGCACTGCTGGTGACCTCCCTCTTCCCCACCCCCCCCCCCACACACACACACACAAAATAAGACATCACGAGGTTGATAAACATAATATGTATAACTAGTAATGGTATATTATACTTGATATTAGTCAAGGGAGTAGATATTAAAAGTTCACATAAAATATTATACATACATTGCATAAAATATTAATACATATAATATGCATAATACATAAACATATACATAATACATACATATAATACACAAAATATTATACATAAAATATTATATATAAGTGACCAGTGTTAGCTAGAATTAAGGTAATTATTTTCATTGAAATTAAGATTATTGGGATGATTGTCATTGTATGTGCATATTTTGAATCATTATGCTGTTCACTTGCAGTTAATAAACTGTTCTATAATTGTATCTTACTAAAAGATCACCACTACCACCCCATTACCAAATTATGGACAATATTAACTAGGAGCAATAGAAACTATTATCAAGGAGGAATTCTATACTAGTTTAGTTCATTTAATCCTAATAACACTTATGCAAAGTGATTAGTTTCACTTTGCAAGAGATGAAACTAATTATTAGAGTGATTTTTCCTTTTAGTGAAAAAGTTTGAATGCCTACCTTATCCTAGAGCCTGTGAACTTTCCTACATGCCATGCTAACTAAAGGATGATTGAGTCTTTTGCTAAATATGATGATATAACAGATGTGATAACGTCACATATGATAAATGCCAAATATGTTACATATATTAAGTACTAAGTATGGTGATGATAGATGTCTATACTTTTTCACTGAATTTAAAAATGGGGAGGGGTAAGTTGCTAGAAAAGTGGATATTGATATTATTGATAAAGTTTTGCAACAAGTCAACCGTTAAAGTCTAGAATGAATGACGTGGTATAGTGATATATGCCTGTCCAATTCTCTGTAAATATGCGTCAAGCTTAAGCGTATTTGACTAATTTGACTTTACTTTAAAGTCAAAGAATATCAGTCATTAAGTTCTATCAAGATAAAAGAAATTTCAGGAGATGTCAACAGTAACAAATAAATTTTTCCATTAATATTGAACAACCCCATGGGTTCAAGCGATCTCTACAGAGATCAGAGAAAATATTCTTCCAAGATCCAGAGCTTCTTCCACAGATAATGGAAAGAGAGAGACTTAGCAATTCCTCTGAAACCTGGTACAGTAGTAGTCTCTAGAAGAAAAGGAAATGGAGCCCACATTTCTATCATAGAATTTTGGGGACTGCCAGCATGGTAGTTGGACTTCCTCTTTTCACAAGAATCTGCCTGGACCAGTCATACAGCCAAATTGAATTCACAATACCAAAAAGCAAAAAGGTGAGAGCTGTCACAGGGGAAGACAGTATTAACAGCAAATGACAAAAATGCAAGTTTAAAACTATTAATTAAAAAATATAATAAGGGATGGGCAATGAAATAGCACAGCCTTAACTTTCAGGTGGGAGACCAAGGTTTCATCCATGACACCACGTATGTACTCCTAAGCCTTACAAGGAGTGTTCCCTAAGCGTAGAGGCAAAAATAAGCACAAATAGGTGTGACTCAAACTCTGCCTCCAAAAGAAAAGAGCTAATTTTAAATTAAATTAAATTAATTAGGAGGAGGTAACAGGGTGGTGCTCAGGAGGACATGAGCTTTCTCAGAGTGAAACTCACTCAACAGGCTGCCTATTAGTTCCATGCAGGGACCTGATGAAGTGGTACTCCTTTGTAGTACTGCAATGCTAAGGATTACTTCACTGGCCTGCCAGTGAGGAGGTCCTTCAGTACTACAGCAGTTAAAATCAGGGAGGTCCTAAGGTTTCTGGAATTAAATGGGGCACTACCACTTGTATCTAAACTCTAACCTTATTTCTCTTATATCAAGATCTCATTTTATGGCGTTTATTGCTTATTAATCTGAAAAGTGGGAACAATGGGAAATCTTCCCTCCTTTTTTTTTGTGTAGACTTTTATTTTAATTTGTAGAATCTGAGAGTGCTCACCCCCCCCCCCCCCCAGCTGTTGACTTCTGCCAATCTCCTAAGGCTTCTGTAGTTTCTGGTTTGATTGTGACGTCCCAATTGGATTCATCTTGTTCACCAGCAACTACAGAAATAGAAAAGGTCTTTCACCTATTTAGTTAAGTTGACTTCAAGATATTTGAGTTTGTGTGAAACTAATATGAATGGGATTTTTTAATGTCCATTTCTTATTTATCATTATTGCTATATAAGAAGACCATTGATTTTTGCGTGTTAATTTTGTAGCCTGCCAGTTTGCTATATGAATCTATTGTTTCTAGAAGCTTTTTAGCAGAACCTTCAGGGTTTTATAAATATATTATCCTGACATCTGCAAACAGTGAGAGCATGACTTCTTCATTTCCTATCTGGATGCCCTTGATATATTTTCCTTGCTTAATCACTAAGGCAAGTACTTCCAGTACTATTTTGAATAGGAGTGGTGAGAGAGAGCAGCTATGTCTTGTACCAGATTTTAGAGAAAAGGATTTTAGTTTATCTCCATTGAGAAAAATATTTTCTATTGGCTTGTGGTAATGGCCTGAACTATATTGAGAAAAGTTCCTTTCATTCCATCTTGATGAGAGTTTTTATCAAGAATGGGTGTTGGAACTTATCAAATGCTTTCTCGGAATCTATTGATATGATTATATGATTTTTATTTTTATTTTTGTTGATATGGTATATTATGTTGCTTGATTTATGGATGTTAAACCATCCTGCATGCCTGGAATGAAACCTTCTTGACCATGGTGAATGATCTTCTTGATGATGCATTGGATCCCATTTCCCAGAATTTGTTGAGTATCCTTGCATCTGTGTTCATTAGGGATATTGGTCTGTAATTTTCTTTTTTGGCAGGATCTCTGTTTGGTTTTGGTATCAAGGTGATGTTAGCTTCATAAAAACTATTTGGAAGTAAAACATGTTTCAAGAAATAAGAAAGAACACACACAAAAATGGAGACATACTCTGCCCATGAATTGGAAGGTATCATTAAAATGTCAATACTTTCCAAAGCATTGTACAGATTTAATGCAATTTTTCTCAGGATACCCACTAAATTGTTCAAAAGAGTGGAATATACACTCCTGAAATTCATTTGGAACACTAAACACCCAAGAATAACTAGAGCAACCCTTGGAAAAGGAGTATTGGAGGCATCACTTTCCCCAACTTTAAATTGTATTACAAAGCAATAGTTATTAAAACAGCATGTAATTGGAATAAAGACAGATTCTCATATCAGTGGAATAGACTTGAGTTTCAGAGAATGTTCCCCAGACATATAATCAACTAATCTTTTATTAAGGTGCAATAAATTCAAAATGAAGTAAGGAAAGCTTTTTCAACAGGTGGTGTTGGCACAACTGGTTAGCCATTTACAAAAAAAAAAACAAACTTAGACCCCCATTTAACATTCATAAAGGTCAAATACAAATGGATTAAAGATCTTGATATCAGGCCTGAAACCATAAGATAAATAAAACAACACATAGGTAAAACACTCTATGACGTTGGGACTAAAGGTATCTTCAAGGAGGAAACATCACTCTCCAATCAAGCTGAAGCAGAGATAAACAGATAGGACTAAATTAAGTTGTGAAGATTCTGCACTTCAAAGGAAATATTGCCCAATGAGACAAAACCCACCCACAGATTGAGAGAAAATATTCACCCAATTCCCATCAGATAAGGGGCTAATATCAAATATATATATAAGGTATTGACAGAACTTTACAAGAAAAATACATCTAACCCCACCAAGAAATGGGGAGAAGAAATGAATAGATATTTTGTCAAAGAAAAAATACAAATGGCCAAAAGACACATGAAAAATGCTCCATGTCACTAACCGTAACGGAGATGTAATTCGAAACAGTGAGGTACCATCTCATGCCACAGAGACTAGCATACATCACAAAGAACAAGAACAATCAGTGCTGGCAGGGATGTGTAGAGAAAGGAACTGCTGGTGGGAATGCCATCTAGTCCAGCCTATGGAAAATAATATGGAATTCCTCAAAAAAATAGAAATTGAGCTCCCATATGATCCAGCTATACCACTCGAAGGGATATAGCCTAAGAACACAAAAATACAATACAAAAACTTCCTTCCTCCCACCTATATTCATTGCAGCACTATTTATAGTAGCCAGACTCTGGAAACAACCACGATGCCCTTCAGCAGATGAATGGCTAAAGAAACTATGGTACATATACACAATGGAATTTTATGTAGCCATCAGGAGAGATGAAGTCATAAAGTTCTCCTATATATGGATATACATGGAATCTATTATGCTGAGTGAAATAAGTCAAAGGGAGAGAGATACAGAATAGTCTCACTTATCTATGGGTCTTAAGAAAAATTAAGGACATCACTGTAATAATGCCCAGAGACAATAGATATAAGGGTCAGAAGAACCGGCTTACAATATGAAGCTCACCACAAAGAATGGTGAGGGCAGTTATGGAAATAACTACACTAACAACTATCATGATAATCTAGAATTGTGAGAGAAGTAGAATGCCTGTCTCAAATACAGGCATGGGTTGGGAAGGAGGGACAAAGTGTATTGGTGGTGGGAATGTTGCACTGGTGAATGAGGGTGTTCTTTTTATGACTGAAACCCAACTACAATCATGCTTGTAATCATGGTGCTTAAATAAAGATTTTATTTTAAAAAAGATTATCTTTCCTCTACCCTTAGAGTGAAAGCTTAGTCAAGACCCTTTTAATTTTTCTCTAAGTCATATTGTAAATTAATAAGGTTATCCAGATTAAATTTTATGACTGGCATGTGGCCATCCCTGGGTTAATGACACCCCCCCCCTCGGTCCACCCTTCTATCCAATCACACACAGAGAGACAACTTAAAAATAAGCATTGAAAACGGGTGTAATGCAAAAATTTTAGCATTGCCTTCACTATCATTAGAGATTAGTTTGGGTAAGGTTAACGAGCTCTTGTTATCCTCAGACAAAATTGTTTCATATCAGATCTTTCTCTGAGCCCAGTCAGAGTAATTAAAATCCAGTCTGACCTTGGACTCGACTCAATCTTTGTTTCTGAAAAACTTAAATTTTATGCAGTTAGTAAACCCACTTTGAAAAACAGATGGTCCAATAAAGTTTGAAAGCTCATCATGTAAAACCTGCAGAGCCAGAATCTAAGAGGGAATTTCACATGAACTCCAGAGGCGATGAAGCAGCCATTCCAAGGGAACAGTGGGTATTGGGTCTAGGCAAGACACTTTAGTTCATCCAATCCATTGGGAATAGGACCCAGTGTGTGTGTGTGTGTGTGTGTGTGTGTGTGTGTGTGTGTGTGTGTGTGTGTGTGTGTATGTCTATGTTCTCTTCTGACATGGATATTGTATAAAGAGAAATAGGAGCATTCTAAATTTATGAGTTTATTTCTTTTTAAACAAATAGCTTCTCATATAGCAGATATGAAAGAAAAGTAAAAATCATTTTTTTAGGCAGAAAGGAGCAGGGAAAGAAATTACAAATAGGTAAAGAAAAAACTTACAAAAGGAGAAAGAAATTGTAGTAATTCAAGAAAAAATTTACAAAAGTTTGATCATTGTAAGGTAAAAAATTTTTAGAAAATGCAGAAGCTTAACAGAAAGTCTATCTATGTAGTACTATGCATCTGTGTAGTACTATCTACATAGTACTGTGTATCTACATAAACTGTGATTTTAATTATTTTAATGAACTAGCTTAGCATTTGACTTCTTGGAGACCAAGCCATAGCTGTGTTTAATATTTATCAGTTGTATTTACTGAATAAGTAAATTTAGACTTTTCATTACTAAGTCTTGAACCAACAGTCCAACTTAATTATTTAATAGTAAATACCTCACTGTACACTTAAAGTTATTCATGGCTCAAATTTTGTTTGTTTTTCTCTGTCACAAAATAAAGAAAAGCATTCATCATATTCTAGCATTCTGGGAGGCCAGAGCTAGAACAAACAGTAGAAGAATATATGGTCATTCTCTTAATTCAGCTTCCCGACATTTCAAACCAGGATGAAAGTTTTATATTCTACTTAGAGAAAATAAAAGAACTTTTAACTTTTCTCTCTGAAGCATTTTTCTTAGCTGTAATTATTTACTGAGAATATTTATCTGAGTTTATATGAACAAATTGAAAAGATAAACACTTTTCCACAATGTAGATCCAGAGTAACCCCTGAGAATTGCCAGGTGTGATTCAAAATTCAAATATATATAATTTAAAGAGTCATGGTTTACAAAGTGACTGATAGTTGGGTTTTAGGCACTTTATATTTCAACACCACCAATGTTAACTCCCATCATCAGTGCTTCCATGCTCTGTCATCCCTCACCCAGCCCAGCCTCTCTTAACCACTGTGGCCTGCTTCCTTGACAAGCACATAAAAGTTTAGTGGTTTCAGCTTAGATCTCATGTTTTTGGTGTTGAGAATTGACTTTTGTGTAAGGTGTGTGGTATGAATCAAGTTTTTATTTCTTACACGTAGTGATGTACTTTTCCCAGAACCATTTGTTAAAAGGGCTCTTTACTAACTTTTGGTTTGTTTGCTGCTCCTTCTCCAGGTTTTTGAGATGTAAGTTTAGGTTGTTGTTTTGGACATTTTATGCCCTGTAGGCCTATAATACTGTGAGTTGGAAAATTACTTTTTAAAAATAAAAATATATATCTACTGCCTGCAATGAAGGAACTTATAATCTAAAAGTAGAAAGAGAGTAAACAAAAATGAGAAATATGTGGAGGCAAAAACAATTAACACTCTTCTATATTTAGAAACTCCAGGGAGAAAAGAAACTTTTATTGCACTCCATACTCATAACTTTTAGGAAAAAAATCATCGCCTTCTTATATATTGCCAGCTTAGTGAATTCTGTGATCTAAGCAATAAGAACAAATATGTGAGGTGATTAACTAAGAGCTCACAAGTGTAGAATGAGATTTTTTGCTTGTATTTTCCCAAAGAAAAAGAAAAGAAAAAGCACAAATATTACACTGACAGTATTTTTGACAATTATCATATTATTTTTAATTTAGATACTATAATTATTCAAATAATAAACATTAGATTATTAATAATTTGTATTAATAATTTTTATTTTGACCATAGTGGATCACAAATCGATCACAGTAGTATAGGTATATAGTGACATTGAATCAGAGGCATTCCCACCACTAATGTTGTCCTCCTCCACCCTATTCCCAGCATGGATCCCATATAGCCCCACAGTAGCCCCCAGGGCTGCTAGTATAATTGGTCCCTTCTGTGTCTAGCTTGTTGTAGATTGGGTTTCGATTCTGTTGTACTTGGCTTCAGATTGGGTGTTTATGTCTGGTCATTTTTTTTATTTTTACTCAATGTTCATAAGACAAGATGGTTCAAGTTATGTGGTTCTGTTTGAAGGTAAGAAAAGAATAAAAATGAAAAACAAAAAAAGGGGAACAAAAACTCAAACAAGCAAAAAAATGGGAGGAGTCTTTCTAGAGACTATAAAAATCAGTTTAAAAAAAGAAAAGAAAAAGGAAGGAAAACATAAAAAAATACAAAAAAAATCAATCCCCCAAAACAAAACAAAAACAAACAAACAAAAACCTGAAAAGCACCACAGCAATAAATGCAACAACCAAACACTAAGCACTGTCCTGAAATAAAGAGGAATCAAAGCACAGGGGGAATATAGGCAAAGAAATGAAAAAACAAACAAACAACAGCAATTACAAAAATATAATTATTTTTCTGGCACGTAAGTTCAACACAGCACACACCACCAGTGTAATATTTCCTACCCCTGAGAATCCCAATGCAAGGACATTTCTCTGCTAGAGAAATATATACAAGAGTTGCTTCCCTAATAACATTTTTGCCAAGTGTGAGAGTTAGAACAGTAGCTATCCTATTTTTCATATTGCTGTAGAACCTCAATTATTCCATTACTGTGATTATTTTACATTACTTCTCATTTTTCTTTTTCCCTCTTATTCATTTTTATTCAAGATCTAAAATATTCTGGTAGTTCTTAGTTGATCAGAAGTGCAAAATCTTGGAAACTAAGTAAGAACTGAAAGGACAGTTTTCAAGATTTTTTTTGCATTTTTTCCTTTATTTAAACATATTGATTACAAATATGATTGTGATTAGGTTTCAGTCATGTAAAGAACACACCCCCCCTTCACCAGTGCAACATTCTCACCACCAATGTCCCAAATATCCCTCCATCCCACCCCACCCCTACCTGTACTCTAGACAGGCTTTCCAGTTCTCTCATTCATTCACATGATTATGGTAGTTCTCTGTGTAGTTATTTCTATAACTGCACTCACCACTCTTTGTGGTGAGCTTCATGAAGTGAGCTGGAAGTTCCAGCACTCCTCTCATTGTCTCTGAGGATTGTTGCAAAGATGACTTTTATTTTTTTTAAAACCCATAGATGAGTGAGACTATTCTGCTTCTCTCTCTCTTCGTCTGACTTGTTTCACTCAGCATGATAGACTCCATGTACATCCATGTATAGAAAATTGAGCTCCCATTTGACCCAGCTATTCCACCCCTAGGGATATACCTTAGGAACACAAGAATACAATACATAACCCCTTCCTCACACCTATATTTATTGCAGCACTATTCACAATAGCCAGGCTCTAGAAACAACTAAAATGCCCTTCAACAGATGAATAACTAAAGAAAATGTGGTACATATACACAATGGAATATTATGCAGCCGTCAGGAGAGATGAAGTCAAGATTTTCTTTAACTGAAATCCAACTACCAGCATGTTTATAATCATGGCGCTTAAACAAGACACTATTATAAGAAAAGAAAAGAAATAAAAAATAAATCTTCAGTCCATTTTCTTTCTTTTCTTCTCTTCTTTTTCTTCTTCCTCTTTCTCCTCTTCTTTTTTCTCTTCTTCTTCCTTATCTTCTTCCTCTTCCTTCTCTTTTTCCTCTTTTTCTTCCTCCTCCTTGTCTTCATTTTCTTCTTCCTCTTCTTCCTCTTTTCTCGTCTTCTTTTTCTTCTCTTCTTTTCCTTCTTCCTCTTCTTGTTCTTCTCCTACTCTTCTTCCTCCTTTTATTTTTCTTCCACTTTTTCCTCCTCTTTTTTCTTATTCCTTTCTTCTTTTTATTCTTCTTCCCATTCTTCCTCTTCTTCTTACTCCTTTTTCTCTTCTTATGCTTCCTCCAACACTTCACAATATTCTCTTCTTGGGTTTCTGGGACTCCTATGATTTTACGTTGTTTCTGTTGAATTTATAAAGACTTCTATTTTCATCTGTTCACATTTTTTGAGTCATTTATTCATTGTCTGATCATTTGCTTTAAGGTTCTTTTCCAATTTCTCCTGCTGTATAGAGTTGTTCTGCATATCCTCCTCTGGCTCACTGACCCCGTCCTCAGCTAAATATGTTGTTAAACTTTATTGTGTATCCTCTTGATCTTGTTCCAGTAAACACTGTTGGAGAAATTCAGGCAATCTTGACAATTACATCCCTTCCAATTAGGCCTTCCATATTACTTTGCTATCCTTTTATTCACCGTTAACTAACTTTTTGAAGCATTTTCTTCAAAGGCTGTTCAAACTTCTTTTTATTTCCGACAACCTTCAAAAATATTATTGTTTTCTTCTGTATCAGCAAAACTTCCATTTTTTTTCTTGATTGAAAAGGCAGATTCCAAGGAGTAGCATTCATAAATCCTCTCCTCTTTTACTTAGCATTCTTGGCAAACTTTTATCAGATGATTCTAGCAAAGGAAAAAAATGGTATATTAAAAGCAAAATACACTCAGGTCAGAGATTATTAAAGAGACCTTGTACAAATACTAAAGACTGTGTACTAAATGAGGGTTGGTATCCCCTAGGTCCATATGAAGAAGCAGATAGACCAAAGATCAGTTTTTGAAAGGAGAGTTTTTGAACATTAGGAATTTTATTGATTTAAAAAAGTTGAGGGGCATCTCAATCTGTCTTTTGCATCCTTGTTTATTACCAGGAAAATTTGGTGTGCCAGCTTTGGTGCTCTGAATCAGTGATATCATGTTGGGAGTTATCAAGACTGCTATAGGGAAGCTAGGAAATCACTGTAATGTAATGCATACATAAATTTGACCCAGCCCTGAGAGAAAGCACCCTGGCCCTGGACCTACATATTTGGTTACATTGAATAGAGTAGGGGTCCTGAAACTATAGCCCACAGGTCACAGTTGGCTTGCTGAGGACATTTACCAAACCTGCTGACCCACCAGGCCGACTGCTGCCTGTCATTTTTTTTTAACAGAAGGACAGTCATTAGTGGAAAAAAGGGCTGGGAATTATGGGAATCAATGCTCTGCCTTCAGGCAGTGAGAGGATTCAAACATTGCAGCTGACTACAACAACCCAATATTCAGAGAAATCATTTGGAAGGGCCTCCCATACAGTGGCTTGTGGGCAGTGAAGGTTGGAGAGCAGGAGGGAGAGCATGGGAGACAGACGTGCAGCACAGAGGCAGTTTGGAGGAAGTTGGCAGCATTATTAAGAGGTGAGTCTCATGGTCACTATCAGAAGGAATAGAAGGAATTATGGATAAGAAAAAGAAAGAAATTAAGTTAAGCATAAAAAGAAGGAAACATTCAAAGATGGACAGATGGGAAGTTAGAAAGGTGGGAAAAGTTAAAGTGTGAATAAGGAAAAAAGTATGATGGAATAGAAGAAAATGGGAATGAGAAAGAAGGAAAGGTAGAAAGGAGAGAAGGAAAGATGTTAAGCTGAATGAATGTAACAGAGTGATCTCTGATCTCTGGATAGGCTGCCTGCTGTTCTCCCCTTCTGGTCAGTGACAAACAGCTGATGAGTAGCAAAACCCAATTTAAAATACAATGAGTGCATTTATATTCAGTTGTATATTGTAAATTCACTTTCCTCACCACATCTAGAGCTTTCCTTTAAGACTATTTAATTGCTTCTGCAACTTCTATTTACTTTTTGTTGTAAACTAATAAAAACGTATAATAACTGTTAATTTTTATTATTTTTACAACACGGTAGTCCCTATACAGTGAAAAAATTAATTACAACCGCAATTTTGTTCATTGATCACAACAGTATAACCCGGGGTTTACACAACATACAACATATAACACTTGCACCAGTGTAAGCCTGTATATCTCTGTGTGGGCAAAGTTATTGCTGATATATTGTTTTTGTAACTATGTATAAATATATATTTATATAATTTTGATTCCAAATTACTATTAGTGAAATACCAATAATAAATATTAGTATTGGTACATGTATGTATATATATATATATATATTGGTATTTCACTAATAGTAATTTGGAATCCCTAGGAAACAATGATGTCAAGAAAGAGAAAAATTGACTTGGAGTATAAGATATTCAAAGAACAGTGGACTTTTAATTACTTTATCACGCAGTACAAGGAAAGAGCTATGTGCCAGAAAATAGTGTCTGTGTTCAAAGAATACAATTTACATTGACACTATGAAACTCAACATAAAGATAAATATGACTGATCAGAGAAGTGAGAAAAGATAAAATATTACAACTGAAAACTACATTGACAACTCAGCAAAATACTTTTGTGAAGCAGAAGCAGCTAAATATTTCATCACTGTGAGAAAGTTTTCAAGTTGCCAAGCTAATAGCATGCACTGGTAGACCATTCATGGAGGGAGAATTGTTAAAGAATGCCTTCTTTTTGTTGCCAAAGAGATGTGTCCAGAGAAAGTTGATTTATTCAGTATAGTGAGTCTTTCAGGACCTACAGTTGCAAGGAGGATTGAAGAAATGGGAGACAATTTAAATCAGCATTTTCAAAACTCCACCAAAAAACTTTCATATTTTTCATTGGCACTTGACAAAGCAATAATGTTCATGATACCGCACAACTTTTAATTTTTATTTGTGGAATGAACAGTTATTTCGAAGTCACAGAAGAGCTTGCTGCACTGCAAAGAATCAAAAGAAAAACTACAGATGAGAATGTTTATGAAAAGTTTTGCCAAACTGAATGATTTAGAGCTGGACTGAGCTAAAGTAGCCAGCTGACAACAGATGGTGCTCCTAGCATGGTGGGGGTCTAGAAAGGAGTAATTGCTGACATTAACCAAGAGATGGACAAAAATAACCATTCTCATCCAATCGCCATACACTGACTCATCCACCAACAAGCGCTGTGCTGCAAATCACTGTAGTAAGACTCTGTTATGAAAATAGTGGTATCTTCTGTTGCCTTCATTAGAGCTCATGCACTAAACCACAGACAGCTTCAGGAATTTTTGTCTGAGCTAAATGTTGACTATGAAGATGTTCTGTATCAGAGAGAAGTCCATTCGCTGAGTCAAGAGAGAGTCTTGAAATGTTTCTGAGTTACTTCCATAGATTACAATTTTTCTGCTTTCAAAAAAACAAAGAAGTATCATAGCTCAATGATGCAGAATGGAAATGGTACCTTGCCTTTCTGACATATGTAACAGAGCTAATCAATAATTTCAATGTGTAACTTCAAGGAAAACTTCCGCCATCTCCCCACAACTCAAAATCTGTTAGTGGAAAAACCTTTAGTTGCATTCCCCCCCCAAAAAAAAACATGTGTGGATTCACTGGAAATATTGCAAAAAGAGTTCCAAATTAAATTTAAAGAGCTTCATCTCCATGAATAGGATACAACTTTTTCATGACCCATTTTCTATTGACATTGAATACATGGATACAATTTACCAAATGGAACTGGCTGAACTGCAGAATTGTGACTCTGAAAGATGCATTCAAGTCAAGCAGCCTTCTTCATGGGGTTTGAAGGGACACATAGTAATTGTCTAACATAGATATCAACAAATATTCTTTGTTTTCTATATCATATAAAACAAAACATTTTAGATTTCATAACAGATGACATATGAAACCTAGATATAAAAATGCATACACCTAAAATATGTTAACATCTTGTACAAAAGGCATGTTAAAAACATGCATAAAATATTCAAATAACAGTAAAAAAACAATTAAATAATGAGACCCAAACTTTAACAACCAAATTTAAGAATAGGCTTGTTATGATGGCAATTTGGGGTCAGTGGTGGTGGCATGGGATGAACTCTGGAAATATTGGTGGAGGGAGGTTGACACTGGTGATGAGATTGATGCTGAAATATTGTATGTCTGAAACCCAACTATTAATAACTATAGATAATCATGATTTAAATAGAAATTTTAAAATATTCAAGATAAAAAATATTATAAGGTAACTGTATAAAATCAGTGACAACTGAGGAAGATGGAAGAGGCAATGACATGAACAGTATTACATGATTGGGCACTATGCGTGAGGGCAGTTTATGAGTACAGTGACATGTTCTTTCAGGCATAGCAGAGAGCAGTGAGGGATGAGGCAGGAAGAGAGGAAAGTCTGAGAGTAGCTTGGAAACTCATACAAAAAAGTGAAAGATTTGGAAGATTGTAGAGACACTTAGATATGGCTGAGAATGCTTATTTTGGGGTAGTTCAGATTAAGTTATTTACATTCATCAATAATTTCTGTGGGGGCTGGGAAGGTGGTGCTAGAGGTAAGGTGTCTGCCTTGCAAGCGCTAGCATAGGACGGACAGCGGTTCGATCCCCCGGCGTCCCATATGGTCCCCCCAAGCCAGGGGCGATTTCTGAGCGCATAGCCAGGAGTAACCCCTGAGCATCAAATGGGTGTGGCCCAAAAACAAAAACAAAAAAAAATAATTTCTGTGTAGAATATATATGAAACAGACTATAGCTGAAGAAACTAATTGTTAGAATCTTATTGGACTTCACCAGTCTTGACACCAAATAGTGACTTTTATAAAAGCCTCATAGATTTTATTAATTATCAATAAGTTCAACAACATAAATTAAGGGCAGAAAGCCTGACAGGAGGCGTCTTACTCAGTTTCTATTGAAGATTTTTTTTGTCACAGCCATCACTTTGGCTTTTGGCAGCCATATTGAATGAATTAGAGGGAGAAAGGCAGGTGCTGATGGGAAAAGATAGTAGAGACTTCAATAGAGATAGTAATTTCAGGGATAAATGAAAGGAGAGATTCAAAAATATAGTGAGGAGGTGAGCATACCTTTACAACTGACAAAGTATAGGGGGCTAAAAAAAAGGGTAAAAATTAAAAATTAATACATTTTTGGTCTTTTTCTTCTTTTCTCTGTAGATAAGTTTCTGCTCTCCTTGATTATACAAATAAATATTTCTTCACATGGCTATTTTCCTACAAGCTAAACTGGAATAATTATAAACTTTTCAAAAATAATATTATCTGAAAACATTGTCTCCACTCACTATAGCATTATTAATGTTCATTTAAGCTATTATAAAATCTTGTTTTATCTCATTTCCTTGGTAAAATTTATTAACTTTTATTTTAAATTGAAAAAGCATAATTATTACCTTTCCCACTGAATGTTTTAATAGTTCTCAGTGAAATAGGCCAAAAATATAGTATAGGATGAAATGTTACACTGCAATTAAAAAACAATGCTAGATCACTATCCAATTTCAGGAGTAGATGTATATATGAAAAAGTGAGTTGAAGAACTATAGAGTGCTTTAAAAACCTATTTAATATTAAAATGGTATTATTTATCAGATATATTTATGTTTATATACACATTACACATAAATTTAGAGTAATAGATGCCCATTTATTAGAAAATATGTTTTTGTGGCCAGAGAGGTCACAGTGGTAGGGCATTCGCCTTACATGCAGCCAATCCAGGACGGATGGTGGTTCAAATCCTAGCATCCCATATGGTCCCCCATGCCTGCCAGGAGCAATTTCTGAGCACAGAGCCAGGAGTAACCCCTGAACACTGCTGGGTATGACCCCAAAACCAAACATATATATATTTTTTATATTATTTTTGTTCCTTTTTTTGGGGGGTGTGTGGGCAACTCCCAAACATTCCTAACAATTATCTGCTAATAGCTTGCAGTTAAATAATAAAACCCAAGACTTTGATGCTGCTTGAGTCTTGTGATCTGGGGTCCACCCAAAACTTCACCAATTATATTCTGAAGTTTCTAGAATGTATATCAGCAGTACTCAGAAGGGCTCTTGGTGACAGGGCTAAAACCCAGAACAGACGCTTGCAATGCATGTTCTCTAAACTCTCTTCATCTTTATGGCCCCCTCACTTTGTATTTATTTTATATATTTTAAATAAATATATTTATGTATTATTTATGTATTTGTTTTTGGTTTGGGGGCATATCGTAAGTGCTCTGGTGGTATTCCTGGTTCTTATGCTCAGTCATCACTCCTGGCTGTGCTCTGAGATCATTTTGGTGCAAGGGTTATAAAGGGGATTGGCAGCATATAAGAACAATGCCTTACCACTGAACTATTTTTCTAGTCTCCCCTTGTCCTCTTTGGATATACAATTACGGGTTTTACAAAATTTTTTCTAGCAAGTTTTACATTATTTCTGCAATTAAATCTTAAAAAGATAATAAAGGATTTTGGCTTATAGCCAAAATACTTCAAATGACAAACCTCAGTTATAGGAATCTTTTCTCCTAAACTCTCTATGCCAAAGATTCCCATTCTCTCTTTAACAACTACATGGTTTGCATTCTTCCCTTTTTGCTAATTTCTTATGACACTTGGAACTTTTTTCTTCTGAGCCTAAACATTGTCCTATATGACATCAGGTTTCTACAATGAATTGATTATAAGAAATTCAACTTTTTCTAATTCAAATTATAACCCATTAAAATTGAATTCTTCAGTGTTCCCGAGTACATTTTACTCTTTTTTTGACTCAAGGTCATTTGTTGTTTATTTTCTTTGTGTGTGCATGTTACTATTTTTATATTTAATTTTACAAAGCAATTACAAATTGGGAAAGACATAAATATGATTTTTTTTAAGAATTACTTTGAGATTAAGAAAAGTCAAATGAGGGATATAGAGGAGAGAGGCATTTGTGTCATACTTAATAGTGCTCAGAGAATATTCCTGATTCTGTGGTCAGGATTATATCTGGCTGTAATCAGGGGACCATATGTGGTATTAATTAGCTCTCTCTCTGGCAAAAAGTTAAATAAGTTTTGAAAAAATATATTTGGGGCCGGAGAGATAGCATGGAGGTAAAGCGTTTGCATTTCATGCAGGAGGTCATCGGTTCAAATCCTGGTATCCAATATGGTCCTCCATGCCTGCCAGGAGCAATTTCTGAGCCTGGAGCCAGGAATAACCCCTGAGCACTGCCAGGTATGACCCAAAAAAACCACACACACACACACACAAAATAATTTACCAGTGATAGTTACAATAACCTATTAGCTCATATGTACTAGATCCTGCTGCCTTGATCAACTACTACATCTGAGCTTCTATCTTTGAAGATAAAAGCCAAATTTCCTCTTTAGTTCCCTCTAACACTTCAGTTGATTTTCTAAATTAAGAAATTATATCCTTCTTTGAATTTAGAGAAATATCTCATTAGTTTTTAGAACAATTTTCTTCAAAAATAAGAGACATTATGTTAACTATTTTTTGTCTTTCCTTAAATAAATGACTGTACTATGCTGGGCAGTTTTCTGTTCTACTTGGCTTAGTTATAGCCCAGAGTTTTAAATCAGATGCTAGTCAACATGTCCTTCCAGACATGTAAATAAAGTTCATAATAAGCTGAGTTTAAGAAAAGATTCATTTCTTTCTTTTTTCGTTTGTTTGTTTGTTTGGTTTATTTTGGGGAGTGGGGGGCACACCGGTGATGCTCAGGGGTTACTCCTAGCTATGTGCTCAGAAATAGCTCCTGGCTTGGGATGCAGTGGGGATGCAGCGGTCTGTCCTAGGTCAGCCATATGCAAGGCAAACAAAATCTCTACCTCTGCACCACCATTCCAGCTCCATCATTTCTTTCTTTTTTTTGGGGGGGGGGGCACACCCTGTGACGCTCAGGGGTTACTCCTGGCTATGCGCTCAGAAGTCGCTCCTGGCTTGGTATATGGGATACCGGAGGATCGAACCACTGTCAGTCCTAGGCTAGCTCTGGCAAGGCAGAAACCTTACCTCTAGCGCCACCACACTGGCCCCAACCCTCATTTCTTAATATATATCAACTAATGCAAGTTTCTGTTTGAACTCTGACCAAAACAAGTAGGTAACCTGATTATTCTAGATCTTCTATTAATGTTTCGTAGTAAAAATTATTTTTAGTATTCTGCTATTATTCAGTATTATATCTGGAAATTCAGTTTAACAATCCCAATAACTGAATGTAACAATTTTCAACCTTAAAAGAATTACATTATTTAAAAATTAGCTCCATCATTTTAAATGAAAAGTTATATCAAAATCGCATTCATTTTGAATGTGAGTCAGTGTTTAGAGTTTAAAAACAACAATTTCACTTTTTAGAGAACTACTAGCAACTAAGAACTTTCTGTGATCATTTAAATATCTAAATGTTCATCTATTCTTGTAATTAACATGCATTTATTGTCTTTTTTTCTAAAATCATAAGATGAGTTGTAAAAAAACACAGGTTTGCTCTCTCCCACTCTAGTTGAGATCTTGAGATAAATATGTTTTTTTAAATTTTTATATATTATTTCAGTTTTTCAGAGGTAGTCAAAGGAAACACTATGATTTACTACTGATAGCAACATTCTGCATTCTTAGAATTCACCATTAATAACTACAATTGACTCCATTAATACCAAAAATTGAGGATTTGTAGAGAGATAATGAAGTGAGTAATGCACTTCCCCTGCACGTAGTTACCTGATTTCCATCTCTGGCACCAAGTGAGATTTCTTTTTTTTTTTTTTTTTGGTTTTTGGGCCACACCCGGTAACGCTCAGGGGTTACTCCTGGCTATGTGCTCAGAAGTTGCTCCTGGCTTGGGGGACCATATGGGACACCGGTGGATCGAACCGCGGTCCGTCCAAGGCTAGCGCAGGCAAGGTAGGCACCTTACCTTTAGCGCCACTGCCCAGCCCCCAAGTGAGATTTCTAAACCCCAACAATTTCTGAGCTTACAGTCAAGGATAAGCTTTAAACACACCTGCATGTGGCCAAATAATAATTAAAATAAAATTAATTTAAAATGTTCTTTTCTGATGAGTGGGAGATAAAATCTAGTAACAAAAGTCACATTGTTTCTACTTATGCTATAGAAGAAATGCCCTATTTTTCAGCCTAAAGAAAGATAAGTCAAAAGAAAAAGGATGTCCTCTCCACTATAGGTCAGAAAATTCTTGGAATGCTAGTCTATTTACAACAATAGTAGGTCTGCTGCCTTGCATCAGTTCATGTCAGTGGATTATAATGAGAACTTACTTTACCACAGATAAGATGCCAAAGTAATGCTCATGAATACTCATAGAAAAGTGAAGCATAAAAATCAGTTTTTAGATTTTCTTTTTTTCTTTACAAATATAGAAAATATTTTTAAAATAAAAGAAAATATTTTATAGAATAAAATTAAATAAAATATTTTTATTTTTAAGTTTATTTTTATTAATATATCTTTAAATTAAATTAGGGTTGTATTTATTTATTTATTTATTTATTTGGTTTTTGGGCCACACCCAGTGATGCTCAGGGGTTACTCCTGGCTATGTGCTCAGAAATCACTCCTGGCTTGGGGGACCATATGGGATGCTGGGGGATCGAAGCATGGTCCATCCTACCCTAGCACGAGCAAGGCACACACCTTATGCCCTGTGCCACCACTCTGGCCCCAGTGTTTTATTTCTATCTATGAAATAGTCTTTTAATTCTATACTTGCAGAATTCTGATTGCTTTTTGCAATCACCTCCCCACCACTTTCTTCTGCATTCTATTATTATTTTTACTTATCTCTGTCCTATGACCATCACAATTTTATTTTATAAATAAATGTATAACAATGCTCTTGGAAATACTCATCCTTTCATAATTTATCTCATAACTTATTTTTTTTGTCTTAGGCTACCTTACTTATTGTCATTAGTGGCCTTGGAATGACTTAAAAAATTAAGCCATAGCGATAGCACAGCAGTAGGGTGTTTGCCTTGCATGCAGCTGACCCAGGATGGACCTACGTTCGACCCCTGGCATCCCATATGGTCCCCCAAGCCAAGATCAATTTCTGAGTGCATAGCCATGAGTAAACCCCTGAGCACAACCCGGTGTGGCCCAACCCCCCCCCAAATTATAGTTTCTTCAAGAAATAGCAGAAATTCTCAGAAAAACAAACAAAAATAGTTTTTCAGTCAAATGACCTTATACAAAAGGGAATTCTCTTAGAAAAATGTTAGAGACTATTTGAAAGAATTTCTAGATGAGATTTTCAAATAGATTTTTCAACATTTTTCTTTAATCCTTACTGAGTGACTCAGAAACAGACTATTTTCAACATGCATAATTACCATGTTATCTGTAGCAATTTGAAGTTAAAAAAATTCTGGCTTTCAAAATGTTATCTTTGAGTGGCTTTTCCTACTGTGTGTCTAACAAAAAAAATTCTTCTCATTTATTTTTCTCAGTCCTTGAAATTTTAATTTAAGACTCTGCTTGGGCCATGAGATTCAACGTTTTTATTATCCAGATTTAAAGGCAGTTTTCCAGGGAAGTTGGCAGTTTATCTATATATGATCAAGATGATGAACCATTGACCAACATAATTAAACATGGCATGGAAAAATAAATGTTGGGGACCAGTTACATTCCTGTAAAGTCAATATTGAATTGTCTTTCCTTTATATAAGTTAAAGGAGAGGAGTCTAAGTGCCATTTGGTTAAGTTTTGGTTAATTAATAATTCAGCAGCTCTGGTGAAGTAAGTAACAAACAGGCTCTCTAAAAAGGCTAAATTGTCTTTTCAATCAGATAATTTCTTCTCTACTGAGCAAAATAAAAAGAAAAGCTGACCTTTTTCTATTCAACTAGTGTTTTAGTCTAATTAATTAATTAAACATTAACGAATGTTTAATGTTCAAGTACCCTAATTACTCTGTAATCAGAATTTTAGGTTAGAATATTGAGTATCTCTGTAGAAACATTTATAAAGGAAATTGTGTTTTTTAAACTTTGGAGGGTTGAGTTTTAGGACTACACCCAATGTTGCTTAGGGCTTATACCTAATTTTGTGATCAGGAATCACTTCTGCTGGTACTCAGTGGGACCATATGTAATACAGGTAACCTTATCAAGATTAACTGTACAGGGCAAGTACCTAACTCCTGTACTATCATTCCAGTTTAGATTGTAGGGCTATGAACAACTACCTAGTTATAACTTAGAAATAGTTTCTGTCAAATGAACAAAACTCAGTTAAGAAGACAGACAAAAAAGAAAAACAATGTTTGAATTCAAGTTTCTATTTCTATGCACAGAGACTTAAGTTTATTCCTTTAAGAATTTGCAGTCCAGAAACTACAGAGAGATGTGGGGGTTAAGATGATTGCCTTGCAGGCTCGGAGAGATAGCACAGCGGCTTTTGCCTTGCAAGCAGCCGACCCAGGACCAAACGTGGTTGGTTCGAATCACGGTGTCCCATTTGGTCCCCCATGCCTGCCAGGAGCTATTTCTGAGCAAACAGTCAGGAGTACAGTATTCAGACCAATTTATCTCTACATTTCCTATCATATCACAGGAGTCATCCTTGAGCACAGATATGGGAATAAGTCCTGAGGACCACTGGGTGTGATAAAACACCAAAAAAAAAAAAAAAAAAAGAAAACAAGAATTTGAAATCCATAAGTAATCAGGTGTCTATGAAGAAAATGCCAGCAATCCATGCAAAGTGCACTAAATTTTGGAGCATCTTAAGGGTAAAATTCTAAATTTATAATTCAAATTCTTATACACGCTTTTATGTATATGCAGCTGAAGATTTAGACCAATGGTCTAAAGCAAGTGTTTTGCAGACAGGAGACAAAGGTTCAATGCCTGGCTCTACATAGACCCAGAGCACCACAAGAAACAACCCCCAAATACTAGTCCTCAGTTTTGCTTGGTATACCCCTCCAAAAACAACAACAACAACAAAGATGTAGGAAAAATATCCTCCATTCTTCAGTCCTTTGTCAGTTTGTGGTTCTAGGAACTGAACCCAGAGTCTTATACAATCAAGGCAGACAACCTACCTCTAAACTAAAACCCTGGCCCCTTTCATCTTTTCTGTTTCCTGAGTCTACTATTAGCACTTATTTGTATACATTTATATAAATGTTCTCTGCCTAAATAGACATAAGGCTAATGTAGCAATTCCTTATAGTTATCATAATACATATTAAATTACATGTTAAAATTTTCAATAGTCCAACCTTTATATAAAGCGATATGGAGATTCCTCCAAAAAATGGAACTTGAGCTCCCATACAATCCAGCAATACCACTCCTAGGGATATATCCTAGAAACACAAAAATACAACACAAAAATCCCTTCCTCACACCTATATTCATTGCAGTGCTATTTACAATAGCCAGGCTCTGGAAACAACCAAGATGCCCTTCAACAGATGAATGTCTAAAGAAATTGTGATACATACACACAATGGAATATTATGCAGCCATCAGGAGAGATGAAGTCATGAAATTTTCCTATACAGGGATGTACATGGAATCTATTATGCTAAGTGAAATAAGTCAGAGAGAGACAGATAGAGGTAGAATAGTCCTACTTATCTATGGGTTTTAAGAAAAATAAAAGACTTTCTTACAATAATTTTCAGAGATAAAAGAGAGGAGGCTGAAAGTTCCAGCTCACTACATGAAACTCACCAGAAAGAATGATGAGTGCAGTTAGAGAAATAACATTGAGAATTATCCTAACAATGTGAGTGAATGAAGTAGAAAGTCTGTCTAGAGTGCAGTAGGGGGTGGGGTGGGGAGGATGGAGATTTGGGACATAGGTGATGGCAATGTTGCACTGGTGTTCTTTACATGACTGAAACCCAACCACAATCATAGTTATAATCAAGGTATTTAAATAAAGATATTACCATATTTTCCGGTGTATAAGATGACTTTTGAAATAAAAAAAGTCAACCGAAAATCGGGGGTCATCTTATACGCTGAGTATATCCTGAAAATGTTTCAATATGCAGCTAAACAAAAATTGTCTGAATATTGCCACAAAACGAATTTTCCAACTTGATCCTGCACCAATCATTGCAAGGCTGCTCAGATCGCCTCTCTAACTCAGCCAATCCAAGCAAGCTTTTTATGCATGCAAATTAGAGAATGTTCTGGACCGAATCTACACTGTAAAAAGCCTGCTCAGATTGGCCAGAGTCAGAGAGGAAGTCTATTACAGTATAACCTTTGAACCTTTGCTTGTTGTGATTGGCTCACTGTGGAAGATACAGTTGCAGCACAGGAATGTTCTAGGCCTAAACTTATGTTTTAACTGCAAAATTAGGGGGTCATTTTATACGCCCAATTGTTTTATATGCCAGAAAATACGGTAATTAAAAAAAGAAACAATAAACACAAGATAAGGACCCAAGTTTTGCTATATTTGAAGCAGTAAGACATATTGAGCAGACTTGTTTTTGACAACTTTAACCCTTTAACTACAAAGAACATTTTTTATATTTAGATTTCAAATTTTTGTTCACAAAGTATTTTTTGCTTAAGTAAATAAATAGTGCAACATCTGGATGTTTACTAATATATCTATTTATCTATGGTCATTAATATTCTAGACAGCTGCTGATGGCATCAGTTACTGTGTAGAAAAGCTACAAGGCACTTATAAATAATGATACACATGATTTTCCTTAAATAAAGTATTTAAAAAAATCTTTAGTCCATTGATTGTCATTACATTTTTGTTGAAGGATGAATTCTGTGATAAATCTTACTAGATAATATACATTAGTGGGCATTGTAAAGGGACTTCATTCCTTTCATTTCCATGTACTTCTAGTTGGTAATTTTATAAATCTTATTTAGAATAATCACTATAATTGATATTTTCATAAGAAAATTAATTTTAGTCTATTGATTTATTTACTTGACAAATAGATTTTTTTTGTAATACTCTACTCTATTCTGGTCTCTTAATCTGTGTTCAGGGATCATGCCTGGTGATTCTCAAGGGATCGATCATATTGTAATGCCAATGATCAAACCTGGGTCAACTGTATGAAATCAAAGTACCTTGCCTACTATACTATATATCTGGATTCCAAGTCAATTTTTATAATGTTACCAGAACTTATTTAGAAAAATTAATTATAGAGATTTTCAGGGAGGGAATTCAGAGCATAAAAACCGGCTAACCTTTGCAAAAGCTGGCTCCCTGTGTGTGACACCAGGCGGGGAAAATCCGCGAAAGTACACCGGCCCAGTGGGGCTCAGCTGTGAAAGACTGTGAGTGTGACCTGTCTATGTCTGTCTACTGTCCTCTTGCGTGAAACTCTTGCGAGTGGGGCAAAAAGAGGCTCAGAGGAGCACGGCCGCTCCGCTTCACTACGCGGCCGTGCACTCTTTCTAAGGAAAGAACTCCATTGCAACAAGAAGGAAAAATCACACTAAGAACGGCGCTATATCACAGAAGCAAACATTTCTCTCTGGACTGTCTTCTCTGTTGCATGCTCGGGCCTAAGATTTGTCCCAGTGTGAGGCTTCATCCACGGAGGACTCCCCTCCCTTAGAGGCAAGTCAGCCCATCCAGAAAGGGAGGAGCCAGAGGAGTGTGCTGCCTACATCATATAGACAATGAATACCACTACAACACGTAGAAAAACCCACAATACAAGTGTGACAATGGGGAAACAACGCAGGCCAGCATCAGACATAGAGAATGAAGATGACAATTCTGAGGACCAGATAATGACTGAACAACTAATCAACCTCTCAGATAAGGACTTTAGACTAGCAATATGGAAGGTGCTCAACAGACTCCAAGAAACCATGGATCGAGTTGAACAGAACACTAATAAGAACCAAGAAAATATGAAGGCAGAAATGACAAAACTCCAAACTGAAATAACATGTCAACTAACAGGACTGAAAAAGTCAGTAAACGAAGTGAATGACAAAATGGATAAGCTCTGGGACAGGGTATCAGAAGCTGAGAATAGACTTGGTGCTGTGGAAGATGAGATACATAACAATTCCATACAGCAGGAGAGATTGGACAAAAAACTTAAAGCAAATGAGCAGACAATGGAAAAATTAGTCAAAGAATGGGAACAGACGAAAATAGAAGTCTATGATAAGATCAACAGAAACAACTTAAGAATCATTGGAGTCCCAGAGACCCAGGAAGAAAATTTCCAGGAAGAATCAATGGTCAAGAACATCATTAAAGAGAAACTTCCAGAGCTAAAGAATATATGTGATCAAATCCTGCATGCCCGAAGAGTACCAACCAAAAGAGACCCCAGAAAAACCACCCCAAGACACATCCTAGTCACAATGACAAATCCCACAGATAGAGACAGAATTCTGAAAACAGCAAGATCAAAAGGGGAAATCATGTTCAAGCAAGCTTCCCTGAGATTTACAGCAGACCTGTCACCAGAAACGCTCAATGCCAGAAAGCAGTGGTGGGATATTGTGACAAGACTGAATGAAATGAATGCTTCACCCAGAATACTATACCCAGCAAAACTCACTTTCCGGTTTGATGGAAGAATACATGGTTTCACAGACAAAAAACAGCTCAGAAACTTCACAGACACAAAACCAGTCTTAAGAGAAAAACTGAAAGACCTAATCTAAGACAAGACTACCCAAAAGACACACCAAATTTTGAAATAAAGATGGCGTTAAATCCCAGGACAATTCTTTCTCTCAACGTCAATGGACTAAATGCACCAGTTAAGAGACACAGAGTGGCTAAATGGATCAAAAAACTCAATCCAACCTTCTGCTGCCTACAAGAAACGCACCTGAATAGTCAGAACAAACATAGACTCAAAATAAAAGGCTGGAGAAAAGTTATCCAAGCAAACAACACCCATAAAAAAGCTGGAGTGGCCATACTAATATCAGATAATGCAAACTTTATACTCAGGAAGGTTGTAAGGGACAAAGACGGACATTTTATATTAATCAAGGGGTACGTAGAGCAGGAAGAATTCACTCTCCTAAACATATATGCACCGAATGAGGGGCCAGCAAAATATTTAATACAACTGTTGACAAATCTGAAAAATAATATCAACAACAACACAATAATTGTGGGGGACCTTAACACGGCTTTGTCAACACTGGACAGGTCAACCAGACTGAAACCCAACAAGAATATACTAGACCTGAGGAGAGAAATGGAAGAAAGAGGCCTAGTGGATATATATAGGACACTCCATCCCCAGAAACCTGGATACACATTCTTCTCCAATGTACATGGGACATTCTCCAGGATAGACTACATGCTGGCACATAAAACATACCTCCATAAGATCAAGAGGATAGAAATTTTGCAGACTACCTTCGCTGACCACAAGGCTCTGAAATTATTTGTGAACTCCAAAGGGACTCAGAAGAAACACTTTAACACCTGGAAGTTAAACAGCCTCATGCTCAATAACCAGTGGGTCCGAGATGAAATCAAGGAGGAAATAAAAAGGTTCCTGGAAACAAATGACAATAAAGACTCAAACTCTCAGAACTTATGGGACACAGCAAAAGCAGTACTGAGAGGAAAATTTATAGCTTTGCAAGCACACATCAGGAAGGAAGAAGGAGCTTACCTGAGTAGCTTAATGACACAGCTAATAGAACTAGAAAATGCTCAACAAAAGGACCCAAGAATAGGAAGAAAGAAGGAAATAACAAAGCTGAGAGCAGAAATCAACGAAGTGGAAACTCAAAAAACAATCCGAAAGATCAACGAAAGCAGAAGTTGGTTCTTTGAAAAAATAAACAAGATTGATAGACCACTGGCAACCCTAACAAAGAAAGAGAGAGAGAGAAACTTGATAACTCGTATCAGGAATGAAAAAGGAGAGATCACTACTGATATGACAGAGATTCAAAGGGTAATCAGAAACTACTTTGAAAAACTCTACGCCACTAAAAATGAGAACCTGGAAGAAATGGATAAATTCTTGGACTCTTATAATCTTCCACGGTTGAAGGAAGAAGATGTAGCATATCTAAACACCCCCATCACCATTGATGAAATTAAAACAGTAATCAAATGTCTGCCGAAAAACAAAAGCCCAGGTCCAGATGGATTCACTAATGAATTCTATCAAACTTTCCAAGAGGAACTACTGCCAATCTTGGCAAGACTCTTTCATGAAATTGAACAAACAGAAACACTTCCAAATAGCTTTTATGAAGCCAACATCACCTTGATACCTAAACCAGACAGAGACGCTACCAAAAAAGAAAATTACAGACCAATATCACTGATGAATGCAGATGCAAAGATCCTCAACAAAATCCTGGCAAATAGGATTCAATGCCTCGTTAAGAAGATCATCCACTACGATCAAGTAGGTTTCATCCCAGGAATGCAAGGCTGGTTTAACATCCGTAAATCTATCAACATAATACACAACATCAATAACAAGAAAAATAAAAACCACATGATCATATCAATAGATGCAGAGAAAGCATTTGATAAGGTCCAACACCCATTCTTGATCAAAACTCAGCAAGATGGGAATGGAGGGAACCTTTCTCAATATAGTGAAGGCCATCTACCACAAGCCAGTGGCAAATATTATCCTCAATGGAGAAAAACTGAAAGCCTTCCCTCTAAATTCTGGCACAAGACAAGGCTGTCCTCTCTCACCACTCCTATTCAACATAGCACTGGAAGTACTTGCTATAGCGATTAGGCAAGAAAAGGATATCAAGGGAATCCAGATAGGAAAGGAAGAAGTCAAGCTCTCACTGTTTGCAGATGACATGATACTCTACTTAGAAAACCCTAAAGACTCTATCAAAAAGCTTCTAGAAACAATAGACTCATATAGCAAGGTGGCAGGCTACAAAATTAACACACAAAAATCAATGGCCTTTCTATATACCAATAGTAATAAGGATGAGATGGACATTAAGAAAACAACCCCATTCACAATAGTACCACACAAACTCAAATATTTTGGAATCAACTTGACTAAATATGTGAAGGACCTATACAAAGAAAACTATAAAACTCTGCTCCAAGAAATAAGAGAGGACACACGGAAATGGAAACACATACCCTGCTCATGGATTGGCAGGATTAACATCATCAAAATGTCAATACTCCCCAAGGCATTATACAGATTTAATGCCATCCCTCTAAATATACCCATGACATTCTTCAAAGAAGTGGATCAGACACTTTTGAAATTCATTTGGAACAATAAACACCCTCGAATAGCTAAAGCAATCATTGGGAAAAAGAATATGGGAGGAATTACTTTTCCCAACTTTAAACTGTACTACAAAGCAACAGTTATCAAAACAGCATGGTATTGGAATAAGGATAGGTCCTCAGATCAGTGGAATAGGCTTGAATACTCAGAAAATGTTCCCCAGAGATACAACCATCTAATTTTTGATAAAGGAGCAGGAAATCCTAAATGGAGCAGGGAAAGCCTCTTCAACAAGTGGTGTTGGCACAATTGGATAGCCACTTGCAAAAAATTAAACTTAGACCCCCAGCTAACATCATGTACAAAGGTAAAATCCAAATGGATTAAAGACCTCGATATCAGCCCCAAAACCATAAGATATATAGAACAGCACATAGGCAAAACACTCCAGGACATTACAGGCATCTTCAAGGAGGAAACTGCACTCTCCAAGCAAGTGAAAGCAGAGATTAACAGATGGGAATATATTAAGCTGAGAAGCTTCTGCACCTCAAAGGAAATAGTGCCCAGGATACAAGAGCCACCCACTGAGTGGGAGAAACTATTCACCCAATACCCATCAGATAAGGGGCTAATCTCCAAAATATACAAGGCACTGACAGAACTTTACAAGAAAAAAACATCTAACCCCATCAAAAAATGGGGAGAAGAAATGAACAGACACTTTGACAAAGAAGAAATACGCATGGCCAAAAGACACATGAAAAAATGTTCCACATCACTAATCATCAGGGAGATGCAAATCAAAACAACGACGAGATACCACCTCACACCCCAGAGAATGGCACACATCACAAAGAATGAGAATAAACAGTGTTGGCGGGGATGTGGAGAGAAAGGAACTCTTATCCACTGCTGGTGGGAATGCTGTCTAGTTCAACCTTTATGGAAAGCGATATGGAGATTCCTCCAAAAACTGGAAATCGAGCTCCCATACGATCCAGCTATACCACTCCTAGGAATATACCCTAGGAACACAAAAATACAATACAAAAACCCCTTCCTTACACCTATATTCATTGCAGCTCTATTTACCATAGCAAGACTCTGGAAACAACCAAGATGCCCTTCAACAGACGAATGGCTAAAGAAACTGTGGTACATATACACAATGGAATATTATGCAGCTGTCAGGAGAGATGAAGTCATGAAATTTTCCTATACATGGATGTACATGGACTCTATTATGCTGAGTGAAATAAGTCAGAGAGAGAGAGAAAAACGCAGAATGGTCTCACTCATCTATGGGTTTTAAGAAAAATGAAAGACACCCTTGTAATAATAATTTTCAGACACAAAAGAGAAAAGAGCTGGAAGTTCCAGCTCACCTCAGGAAGCTCACCACAAAGAGTGATGAGTTTAGTTAGAGAAATAACTACATTTTGAACTGTCCTAATATTGAGAATGTATGAGGGAAATGTAGAGCCTGTTTAGGGTACAGGCGGGGGTTGGGGGGGGGAGGAGGGAGATTTGGGACTTGGGTGATGGGAATGTTGCACTGGTGATGGGTGGTGTTCCTTTTATGACTGAAACCCAAACACAATCATGTATGTAATCAAGGTGTTTAAATAAAAAAAAATAAATCCTTTAAAAAAAAAAAAAGAAAAATTAATTATAGAAATAATCATACTTTTGTGGGTTTTTTTTTTTTTTGAGCTACACATGGTGGTACTTAGGGGATTTTTGTGGCTCTTTACTCAGGAACTATTCCTGGGGGTTGTGTGAGTCATTATATGGGATGCTGGATATGGAACTCAGTTTCATGCAAGACAAATGCCCTACCACTTGTACTGTCATTCCAGTTACAATTAGAGGAAGATATTTTTGATTTAAGGATAAATTTGACCCATTATATAATAGATGAGAACATATCCCACCATGCTAATCAAAGTATAAGGTTCTAAACATTTGAGTTGAATTTCAGAAAAAATTCAGCACTTAACATGAGCTTGAATTAATATGCAATTATCTTAATAGCATCATATAATGGTTTTAACCATTTTCTTGTGACTATTTAAATTACCCCTGGTCATGTTTCACTTCCTATAGCAAATCACACACAAACTTGTGGTTTCTATTTTGTCCATTCCAATTCAGCACCTCCTATATCAAATGTTTACGAAGTCAGTGTGGCAAGCTATAACAATTCTGCCAAATAAAACCACAGTTTAGAGAGTGGTTATGGGTAAATGGAGATTCATCAGCATCTATAGGAATTCTTTCTCATCCATCTCTGTTCTTATGATGATTATTTTATTATAGAGAGATGACCAAGAAATGATGTTGATAGGAGGAGAAGAGGTTCTTCTTTCAATTTCTTTTTTTTATTTTGAGGGGCATACATTTTACTATATCTGGTGGTTTGTTTGGATGTAAGCCATATCCTGTGCTCCAGGCTTAATTCAGGTGGAGTCTCCTGAAGTAGTGGCCTTGTGGGGCTAAAGTTGAATTTGGGTTAGCCAGCCACTTTTAAGTCAAATGCCTTAACTTTTGTGTTATCTCTTCAGCACCATTTTTAATTTCAAAGATATAAATAATTTGAGAAAAAATTTTGATTATTAAAATAAAAATGGCATCAACTTATTTTGAAAACTGAAGTGTACATTCAATTTTTTTTTTTTGCCAAACTTATTTTTTGGTTTCCAGGACTAAAACAGGTAATCTAGTCTTTGTCATTCTGGAAGAGAACAGGATGATTGGATCACTAGAGTTTGAAATCAGGGATCTTTACTTAATTAGAAAAGCATTTTGTAAAAATTAAGTTAAATAACTCATAGATGAACCGATGTGTTGACCCAAGTGTTGTCACTCACTTGGCTGAAATGTATTGCAGTTAATTTTATTTCTTTCTTACTCCTAGGCTACTTTAGGGATAACAAAATAAGTGATTGGCATAATAAAAGAAAAAACTATGAGACAACTTTTTTTTATTTGTTTGTTAATTGGGGCTACATTTGGCTTTTGTGCTTAAGACTCACTCTCTGCTCTGTACTCATGGATCACTCCTGCTGGGTGGGCTAGGGTGGCATTATGTGGTGCCAGGATCAAACCTTGGTCAGCAGTGCTAAAGCAAGAGCCTGACCTCCTGTGCTACCACTGCTGCCCCAACTATTAGACTTCTGACTTTTGGCAAAGGCAGAAGAAATAATTAACTACTAAATTCAAAATAGTTATGTCATTCTCCTTACAAGTCTTGCTTTCTTGTGGTGGAACCCTTTTTTAGTAACATCATCTAGGATTTTGAAAAGCTGAGTTGAGAATGGGTGTCCATGTACTTTCTTGATTATAGCTATCCCTGCAGCTATGATATTAGTAAAAATTTCAGTGCTCTCACAGAGATTAGATTTGTGTCTCCTGAACAAATTGGGCAGAATTAAAATTCATCTCTGTCACTAAAAATTTGGGCAAGTGTATTTATTGACTTACCTAAATTTTTGTCATATTTTTTAAAAAATGAGAAATCTGATTCTACCGTTCATGTTAGATCACACATGGTTCAGTGTATAAATTGAAGATCTAAAACAATGTGAGTATTTCATGTAGGAAAGAGAGGTAGTAGTTACCAATTGGCTCAGGAACCTTAATTTAGTATTTTTGTTAAATAAATCAATAATTGAGGAAAAATAAGTATAGATATCAAAATAACACCTATATGAATTAAAGGCCTGGCTAGAAGGTATCTTTTAAAACCAAATAAGCTGTCATAAAATTGTACACTAAAGCAAAACTATCCATGGAATAACAGATTGTGCTCAGTGCAGTCCTAGCATCCAAGTCAGAGAGGCTCATACTTTCTCTTTGCAGTTTATAGTCTTGAGAGAGAAGATAGTACTGATACATACAGTTTTTTTTTCCAAATTTACAATGTAAAAATTGACTATTCTTTACCAAAGCTGGAGTATGATCGATTTTTATTTCTACTCAATGTTAATACACCTGTTTGGTCCTTGATACCCTCCATTTTTTCCCCCTCAATTTGTGAGGCAGAACAAGATGGTTCAAGTTATGTGGTTCTGTATGGAGGAAGAAAAAAAGAAAGAGAAACAAGGGAGGGTAAAAATCAAGCAAGAAAGGAACAGGAGGAGTCCATCTAGAGGCTAAAAATATCAGTTTAAGAGAAGAAAAGAGAAAAGTAAGAAAAACCTAAAAACCACACAAAAAAAATCAAACACAAGAACCGAAAAGCACCACAGCAATAAAGACAACAACCAGTATTTTTAAATATTTTTTTCTTACAACCAGTGTGCTATAGTTATGGCAAAAAAAGTTTGTATCCACAAGAAAGTAAAGTACAATCATATTTTTCATCACCAATTTTCAAGATAGCCCTCTGGCTTTCACTGAAATTTAGAAAATTTGAAAGAGGGAAGATTTGAAATATCTGTCAAACATAATTATAGGGTTGTATCCATTCTCCCAGTAATAAGATTGGAGTCATGGTTATTTTTGAAACATGTCTGCATTAATATATAGTGATTAAATTTTTCAAGTATTTCAATTGCTTTTTATGAACATGGACAAAAATTTTGTGCTTCACTTTTTTTTAACTCATGAGGACAAATTTACTGACTATAAAACAAAGATATGAGAATCTTATTCTGATCTAAAGTCACTCCTGATGCATTAGAAAATATTATTTATCTATTGCCATTGATCTCTGATTTATCTCAAGTTATCTCTGGAAAATAGTGCTATCTAAGTCATCAATTTTCCTCTTCTTTATAAAACTAAGAATTATTTTGTGATGCTTATTAATATTTTATTGACATGTCATGATGTTTTCATGTTCTAACAGTTATTTTCCAAGTTAAACTTGGGCATTTCTTTTGTGACATTTAGATTATTGGATATTTCACATTATTAATGAACTTTTTCAATAATAACATGTACCAAAAAAAACAATATTGGAGTAGGCTACATCTTTGGAACATAGTTTTAAAGCTGATCCATCCCAAAATTTCTGAGATTTTCCTTCTCTTGCCTATTTTTAATGTTGTGTTTGTACAAGTTATGGACAAAATTGATTAAGCTTGCCTTTCTAGTGGAAAACAGCTAATACATTAATAAAAATAATTTGCAGATGCTACTTTTAAATACTTATAAGAACCCGAGAATTAAGTGTATTATATTTTCTAGTCATGAAATCAATTTTAAATTAGCAAGAATATTTCATGTGCCTGTTCTTTACATATACTTTACATATAGATTAAAAAGTTTGAAATACAAAGAGTGGTGAGTGCAGTTAGAGAAATAACTACACTGAGAACTATTATAACAATGTGAATGAATAGGGAAGTGGAAAGCTTGTCTAGAGTACAGGTGGGGGTGGGGTGGGGAGGTGGGAGATTTGGGCTATTGGTGGTGGGAATGTTGCACCAGTGAAGGGGGATGTTCTTTACATGACTGAAACTCAAATACAATCATATTTGTAATCAAGGTGTTTAAATAAAGATATTAATAAAAGATATATATAAAAGATATATATATAAAAGATATATAATAAAATAAAGATATTAATAAAATGCATAATGCAAAAAAGTTTAAAGCACTGTAAACTTTCTATCTAGTGAAAAAATTATTAATATATATTTTTATTGGCTAGTAATTTTGTCTCTCTCTCGATCTCCACCCCTTCTGGTGAACTTAGAATTGGCTTAATAAATAAATAATGAGTTCTTCTTGGCACTCAGAGAGATACCATTAGGTGCAGACTGGCTCCTTGACTCTCCTAACTAGCTTGTTTACTAATTTTTCTCACTACCCTGCTTCTTCAGATCTGTCTGCCTGGGAGTAGAAATAAGTTTGTGTGGTAAACTTGCAACTTTTTAGTTTTATTTTACAACTGGTGCTTGAACAGTGATCTGGGACCTGAGAAGACCCCAGTGAAGGTGAGTTACTTGACCCTATGGTGGATAATCACCATCACAGTCTCTGTCAGCAGGACTGAGTGTATAATGCCCATCACTGGAATATCAGTTGTACATGGATGCTATTTTTGGAAGTGACCATATCAGGCGGGACAGAAGTAGACAATGAATGGGGAGAGAGCTGAAGAATCTAAGCAGTGTCCCAGAGGCCAAGGACCACAGTCTTTCATCTACCAAAGGTACTTGGTGCAAGTACTTCAGCCCTTCAACCTGAAGCACCTGATGGTGTCACTGATGGTGTAGAAGCCAAGGAGAAATTCCCATTTGAGGTGGTCCAATAGCATGGAGATGATCAAATTCCCCCAACCAGATTCCAGCCCAGGAACTGCAGGCCTTTCTGGACCAGAAGACAAAAGCAGTCTAACACAGAACAACAAGATGTAGAAGATGGAGGATCCAAGCCCAGCCAAAGAAGCCTAACTGAGGAAAAGCTGCTTTCAGAACTTTCTGAAACTTTCTTCTAAATTAATCTCTTGATCCTATTTTCATTGATCACTATATTGCTGATTAAATTGTGTGTTATATCTATATAGATTTTAATAGTTACTGTTTTTTCTATGACCCACTACAAATAGAAAATTTTGTATTGAACTTCTGTGGTTTAATATTAGTTTGTACAGTTTTGGGAAAATGCATAATGTTGTTTGATTTTTAATGATCCTTAGCTCTAAAATTGGGAATGTTTCTCAATTGCTAGAATGCTTCATTATGTATATTAAACAGTAACTTATTCTCATATTATGTCTGCTAAAATGTTCTTTTTTTTTTTTTTTTTTTTTTTTTTTTTTTTTTTTTTTTTTTTGGGTCACACCCGGCGGTGCTCAGGGGTTATTCCTGGCTCCATGCTCAGAAATTGCTCCTGGCAGGCACGGGGGACCATATGGGACGCCGGGATTTGAACTGATGACTTTCTGCACGAAAGGCAAACGCCTTACCTCCATGCTATCTCTCCGGCCCCTGCTAAAATGTTCTAATGTCAGGAGCCAGAGAAATAGCACAGCGGTAGGGCTTTAAGCCTTGCATGCAACCCATCCAGAATAGATGGTGGTTCGAACCTCGGCATTCCATATGATCTCCAGTGCAGGCCAAGAGCAATTTCTGAGTGCAGAGAGGGTGTGACTCAAAGAAAACCAACAAAACAAAAATGTTCTAATATCTTTGTCCAAAGAAGTCAATGAAAAAGAAACTTGGATTCTAGACTCTTATTACAGTGTTCATTATAAGAATGTTTTAGCAAACTTATATTCAAACTGTATAGATACTGCAAAAATGTTCTTGTGACTTTGTTTAGAGAAAAATTTGTAAAAAAATAAATTGATGTTCTAGGCTTATATTACAGTGCTTAGTGTAAGAAGGGAGATGGAGGGCATTGGTGGTGGAAAGGTTGCAGTGGTGAAGGGAGTGTTGTTTTTTATATGTGAAATCCAACTATAAACATGTTTGTAATCATGGTGCTTAATTAAAGATATTATTTTTAAAAGATTTTCCTAATTAAATATATCTGCAGAAATGTTCTAATGTTTATGTTCAGGGAAGTCTATGAAAAATTTGTGGAATGTATGATAAAGATTTTAAAAAAGCTGATTGTTTTGAAAATGTTGTATTCACAATCTAACCTTTGACACATTTATAGACAACTTTTACTGTGTCTATTTTAAAATAACAATCACTTTTATATGTTTTGATCTGAACTTCTTCTGGGGAAGAACAGTAGAACAAAAATACTGTAGCTTTTCTCATTTATTTGTTTTATTTTAAACAGAAAGTTGGAATTGTAAGATTATTAACTATTAACTCAACTATTACCCGAAACAAAGGCTTTCCTCATCTTTCTCTTTCCTTAAAACCTTCCCTTTGATATGTAAAAGCTCATCTGCATAGATACTTCTGTATACTCTTGTCTCTCTTGACCTTTCTCCTTTCTGGTAAATTGGGAATTGGTTTTAAAAAGAAAGAGTGAATTCTTCTTGATGCTCAGAGAGAGATACCACCAGGCACAGATTGATTCCTTGACTCTCATGACTGGTTTGGTTTATTAATTCTTTACCACTACCCTTCTTCTTTAGATCTGTCTGCTTGGTGGTGAAATACAAGTGTGGGTGATCTCAAAAGCTGTGGATTTTATTTTACATTTTATTTATAGAAAGCTCATTATTTTTCAAAATTTGAATACAACATTGTAAAAATGGCAAGTTTGAGAATTTAGGGACTATTGAATAGAGTATACTCTAGAAACAAAAGAAGATGATTCTCTACTTTGTTTTACTTTGATTTAACTAGTAAATCAAAGAAAATAATTTAGAGAATTCTAAAACCAGTAGGACTAAGGAAAGTTAGAATTTAAGATTTTTTTTAAGTGGGAGAAATAGAACAAGTAGAGCATTTTTCTTGCATATCAGGTACATAATAGTCATTAATACTACCGTATTTTCCAGTGTATAAGATAACTTTTTTCTTTTTTTCCCTTTATGTAAATATCTTGGTTACATATATGATTGTGATTAGGTTTCAGTCATGTAAAGAACACCCCCTTCACCAGTGCAACATTCCCACCACCAATGTCCCAAATCTTCCTCCATCCAACCCCCCCCACCTGTACTCTACACAGGCTTTCCAGTTCCCTCATTAATTCACATGATTATGGCAGCTCTCTGTGTAGTTATTTCTATAACATCACTCACCACTCTTTGTGGTGAGCTTCATGAAGTGAGCTGGAAGTTCCAGCCCTCCTCTCATTGTCTCTGAGGATTGTTGCAAAAATGACTTTTATTTTTCTTAAAACCCATAGATGAGTGAGACTATTCTGCATCTCTCTCTCTTCCTCTGACTTATTTCATTCAGCATTATAGATTCCATGTACATCCATGTATAAGAAAATTTCATGACTTCATCTCTCCTGATGGCTGCATAATATTTCATTGTTTGGCCGGAGAGATAGCACAGCGGTGATTGCCTTGCAAGCAGCCGATCCAGGACCAAATGTGATTGGTTCGAATCCCGGTGTCCCACATGGTCCCCCATACCTGCCAGGAGGTATTTCTGAGTAGACAGCCAGGAGTAACTCCTGAGCACCGCCGGGTATGACCCAAAAACCAAAAAAAAAAAAAAAAAAAAAAATTCCATTGTGTGTATGTACCACAGTTTCTTTAGCCACTCATCTGTTGAAGGGCATCTTGGTTGTTTCCAGAGCTTGGCTATTGTGAATAGATGCAATAAATATAGGTGTGAGGCAGGGGTTTTTGTATTGTATTCTTGTGTTCTTAGGGTATATCCCTAGGAGTGGAATAACTGGATTGAATGGGAGCTCAATTTCCAGATTTTGGAGGAATCTCCATATCGCTTTACATAGAGGTTGGACTAGACAGCATTCCCACCAGCAGTGGATAAGAGTTCCTTTCTCTCCACATCCCCGCCAGCACTGATTGTTCTCATACTTTGTGATGTATGCCAATCTCTGTGGTGTGAGATGGTATCTCATCATTGTTTTGATTTGCATCTCCCTGATGATTAGTGACTAGGAGCATTTTTTCATGTGATTTTTGGCCATTTGTATTTCTTTTTTTTTTTATCAAAGTGTCTGTTCATTTCTTCTCCCCATTTTTTGATGGGATTAGATGTTTTTTTTCTTATAAAGTTCTGTCAGTGCCCTGTTTATTTTGGATGGTAGCCCCTTATCTGATGGGTGTTGGGTGAATAGTTTCTCCCACTTGATGCCTGGCTCTTGTATCCTGGGCACTATATCTTTTGAGGAGCAGAAGCTTCTCAGCTTAATATATTCCCATCTGTTGATCTCTGCTTCCACTTGTTTGGAAAGTGCAGTTTCCTCCTTGAAGATGCCTTTAGTCTCAATGTCATGGAGTGTTTTACCAACGTGTTGTTCTATATACCTTATGGTATCAGGTCTGATATCAAGGTCTTTAATCCATTTGGATTTTACCTTCATACATGATCTTAACTGAGGGTCTATGTTCACTTTTTTGCAAGTGGCTAACCAGTTCTGCCAGAAACACTTGTTGAAGAGGTTTTCCCTGCTCCACTTAGGATTTCTTGCTCCTTTGTCAAAAATTAGTTAATTGTATGTCTGGGGAACATTGTCTGAAAACTCAAGCCTATTCCACTGATCTGAGGGTCTGTCTTAATTCCAATACCATGCTGTTTTGATAACTATTGCTTTTAGTACAGTTTAAATTTGGGGAAAGTAATGCCTCCCGTTTTCCTTTTACCTAGGTGTGCTTTAGCTATTCGAGGGTGTTTATTGTTCCAGATAAACTCCATAAGTGTTTGATCCACTTCTTTGAAGAATGTCATGGGTATATTTAAGGGGATCATATTAAATCTGTATAATGCTTTGGGGAGTATTGCCAGTTTAATGATGTTAATCCTGTCAATTCATGAGCAGGGTATGTGTTTCCATTTCTGTGTGTCCTCTCTTATTTCTTGGAGCAGGGCTTTATAATTTTCTTTATATAGGTCCTTCACGTCTTTGGTCAAGTTGACTCCAAGATATTTGAGTTTGTGTGGCACTAATATGAATGGGATTGCCTTCTTGACTTTCTTCTCTTCCCTATCATTATTGGTATAAAAAGGCCATTGATTTCTGTGTGTTAATTTTGTAGCCTGCCACCTTGCTATATGAGTTTATTGTTTCTAAATGCTTTTTGGTAGTCTTTAGGGTTTTCTAAGTAGCATATCATGTCATCTGCAAACAATGAGAGCTTGACTTCTTCCTTTCCTATCTGGATTCCTTTGATGTCTTTTTCTTGCCTGATCGCTATAGCAAGAACTTTTTAAACCATGAAAAACTTCTTAAAAATTGGGTGTCATCTTATAAACCAGTGTACGGCATACTGAAACTTACTCCAGCTTCAGGGACGAGTGATCAGTCTCCCCTCTTACTGTAGCATTCCATCCAACTGCCAGGCATTATCACTCAGTCCTCTGCTTGTTTTGATTAATCTTTCAGGGCACACAGAGGAGCTGCTTTACTGAATGCTGCATCCCATCAAGCCTCCAGGTGTCATGCTGGTATGCGACTTTCTGGTGCTCAGTCCTCTGCTTGTCCTGATTCATCTTTCAGGGTACACAGAGGAACTGAATTACTGAGTGCCGCAGCTCATCCAGCCACTGGGTATAAGGGTTTTCTGGTGCTCAGTCCTTTGTTCATCTTTGATGATGGAGGAGGCTCTATGTCTCCCTCTAGCTGTCATATTAATCACCATACCCCAGCCAGATGCTCTTGGAGGAGCCCCCTCTCCCTGCTCTCAATGTAGATCACAATAAAAAAAATCACAGTCACTCACTACAAATAACACATATAAAATGATTGTTGGCACTCTAAAGTTTAGCTTTATTAAACATATACTGTTAAACTTTGAGGGTTCTATTCTATTTTTTCTTACATTTTTAAATTTCCATTTGGTGTGCATTAAAAGAGAAGTAGTCTTATATGGCTAATATAGCCATATATATATATAGCTTTATATATATATGGCTAATATATATATGGCTAATATATATATTATATACATATATATCTGTATATGGCTAATATAGCCCAAACCCTATATTTTAACAAGAAAAATAGGAGGTCATCTTATATGCCAGGAAATATGGTACTTTCTTTTATTTAACAGATTTACTAATTATTACGTGAGGAAAGTGCAAATCAAATCAAATAGGTAATTTTCCTTGAGACAAGAATAAATTCACACCATAACTTACCAGTGAATTCTTAATGTTTTCCATTGTTGTATACTTAACAAAAAATTCAAAACAGTCTCCTGTATGCACAACCACACTGGAGACAGCTCCCTATATCTTAGCAGTTACCTTAGCGTTTCATGGGCTGGTTGGCAGAATATAGTGTTTATTTTTTGCTTTTTTTTTTGTTTCTTAATTTTTTTTTTTGGTTTTTGGACATCACCCAATGATGCTCATGGGTTACTCCTGGCTATGTGCTCAGAAATCACTCCTGACTTAGGGGACTATATGGGACGCCAGGGTATCAAACCCTGTTCCATCCTAGGTTAGCACATGCAAGCAAATGTCCTACCACTTGCACCATGGCTCTGGCCCTGCTTCTTAATTTTTTTTAGTTTTTATTTTTAATTATGTGAACAATGATGCAAAGAAAGAGGACAAGGCAAAATTACAGTGGAAAGACAATCACCCAAAAACAGAGTTCTCAGAAGAAATCCCCTGCTGACACCTTAATTTTGAACTTACAGTCAAAGGAAATTAAGAAAAATAAAACAATACCCATGTACAATTATTTGGTCCCTCAAGATCCCAGATTGTAGTACATTATAACATTACTTAGTGATACACAAAGCAATAAAATTTATGTAACTCCTTAAACTTGAAGGCATAATAGTTTTTTACATTTCCATGTACATGCATATTAGTTTAAGTTAACCTCAACAGTTTAAGTGGGGTTTTTTTTTAAGGTTTAGAGTCAAAGGAGGACAATAGAAACAGTGTTAGTGTGGCAATTATCGTTTGCATAGGCCCACCAAAGTATGGGGGACATGGAAAGGAAAAGCCGTGGCCTAAATACAAGGAGACCATACCCCTGAAGTTTTCTGACATAAGACCAACTCTAGGCTCCAGGAAAACTAGTTTGTCCAATCCAGGTCATTGTCTGTAGTGTCAATACAGTTGTATTTTTTCACATAATCTCTGTTGTTGGTATCATGTTTCTGTATTGAAGATCCTGGAATCTGTATATCCTACATTGAAGTCAGGATGGTGCGGAGCATCCTCTAATTTCAACTCACAATTAAAGGGCAATGCAGAAAACCCTGTCCAGTAAGCAGGTCGTTGTTGTTTAAGTCTTCTCAGTGTTAAGGGAAGACTCTTTTGAGTAGATCGATGTCAGAGCAGCAGTAGGTCTTCCCTGATAGAGGATTGCTCCCAGGTGATATTATAGACAACTTTGGATGTTTCACCCTGGTTCAGGTACTTCTTAATTTTTTTTTATTAATTTACTGTGAAGGGCACTGTGTGGTATCTGCAGCCAGCAGCACATACTGCTGTGTAAAAGGACAGTGCAACAGAAATTCCAACAATAGAATTCCATCGTTGGCTTTCTCAGCTTTGTGCTAGTAAACCTGGTATTTTTACTGAGACACCCTTGGCTTCTGGATCTGGAAAGGGACAGTGGAGGCTTGAAGAGGAAGCTCTGTTCTCTTCCAAAAAAATTTAATTTACTGTGAGATACATAATTAAAAAGTTTTTGATAGTTGAGTTTTAGTCATACAATGTCCCTACACCCATTCTTTTTTCGGTGTTCATTTCCTACCACAAATTTCCCCAATTTTCCTCTTATTTGTCTCCTCTGCCCTCCATGTAAGCTCTGGAATTATGGCTTTGATTCAAATCTCAGTTGGGCTACTTCCCAGTTGTAAGAACTTGTATAATAAACTCCTAATAATTTAAACTCTTTAGACTGCAGATTACTTATTCAGAAAATGGGCATAGTAATGGCACTTACTTATGTGTTTATCAAGAAAATGATATGAACTAATCCATGTAAGGCATGAGCCCAATTCAGTAAATCCTCAACCAAAAACCAATAGTTGCAATTGTTATTTTAAATAAGACATGAAAAAAGAGCAAATTGGAATGTAGGTTAGAGAGATTAATATGTGTATGTTATATCAGTATAGTACAGTTTCAGCTATAAAATGCAATTACTTTTATAAGTATCAAATGTGGTGCCAGAATTTATCAGAAATAAAATTTAGTATAAAACCACTTTCACTGAACTAAGTTTTGTGTTGAGGTTCCTGAAAGAGCACATTTTACTCCCAAAATTCTCTTACTTTTCAATGTAGTGTTCAGTATATTGATGAAATGAAGTCTGTTATAAAAATATAAAGCTAAAGGAATACCTTTCTTCAATTTTTACCTTCCTGCTTGTCCATTTCTTTAGCTCAGGTGTAAATTGGGTTTAGAGCTTGAAAAAAGTGCTGTGATTGTGTTGTTATATTTGCCCAATTTGAAATATCCCTATGAAAGAGTGATATTTCAAAGACATTTAGCCTGTATTGCTTCTGATTCCTTCAGTTTTACATCTATAACTACACACTCAAAATCTCCCAAATCATAGCATTTTTAAAGACTGAATTCTATTCAAACTCTGAATAATTTGTGACTCTTAGCCAAGTTACACCAGCTGCACTGGCTTGGTTCCTGCATCTGGGCTCTAAGGCGGGTAACAAAAAAATAAATAAATAAAATCTCCATGAAACAGTATTTTAAGAATTTTGGCAACATGCAGGACAAGGGAATTAAAAATAATTCTTTTTCTGAAAACAGAATTGGTGGAAAACAGTTTTATTTGCTCACATACAGTTCACCAAGCAATCAATGGTGAGGCAGTAGAATCCAAATGCTTGTTCCCTTAGTTCTGCCCAAAATCTTCAGTCCAGTGGGCTTAGCCACTATGACCCAGGACTCAAAAGCAGCAGTGGATTGAATAATGATACAAAGTTTATACAACTACTTTTTGAAGCAATGGATAACAGCTATCAACAGTAAGCTTGTAGAAGGATTATAAGTATCTTCCGCAAACCTACGACTGCTTTTATCCCTGATTTTCTTGTTCCTGTCTTTAAATCATTCAATATGAATGATGGATATTTTCCTTTGGTTCTCTAAGGTGGGTTTCTTCTTATATTGCTTTTTTCTATTTTATAGAAAATGTCAAAGGAGAAATCGTTTAACAGAGGCATCTTCTTTCGAGTATAGAAAGGAGTCTAAATGTATACTAAGAAATATAGGACTTTAATGACTGCTATAATTTTATTGGTGAGAGGAATGTGAAAGAGTATGAGAAATGCCTCGATTAATTTAACTTTTTGTCTTATATAGAATATGTAGGCATAAATATTTCTAAATAGATGTAAATATATTTTATTAATTTGGAGGGCAAAATAGTTTATATTGAGACTAACTGAGGATGATGTGAGAGGAAATACATGTTCAAGATAGAACATGGGCTTCTCCAGAGTGGAAAAAGCAAACAAAGAAACATAGTACAATCAAGTGAGATATGTATTCAAGGGAAAACAGGTTTGAAGAACAAGTCCAGCTTTTTGTTATAATGAATTGTATCTATTTCAAGAACAAACACAACAGACCTTGACCCTGTCATCCAGAAGATTCTAATCTATCAGATATCAAATGACAGAAAACAGGCAATACAGGATTTCGTAGTGAAGCATTATTCAGTGTGTTCAAGACATTTAGAAATTATTGAATAAAAAATTTCAATGGCAGGTTGAAAATCATCTGTGGCAATAACTATCTGAATATTAATTGGATAGAAAATGTTCCTGGGAGAATGTGCAGAGGGTGATTTCGTCTTGGCTCAGAAGAACACATACCATAAGTGGCCTGTGACAGGAAGACTGGAGTTATTTTCCAGAAGATGAAAGTGCTGGAGCCTTCCCTGGAATGAACACAGTGACTATTGAATAAAGATGTGCTTTTTGTGGTGAAAATGTATGCTTCATGAGGCTTCTGTGTAAACAGCCCAGTGGTGCACTGAAAAGAAAAAAAAGAGCTCAGAAGTATTTTTTAAAAGGTGTTTTATAAGTGTTATGATTTTGGGTTATGCAACTGTGGTGAAACAAGAAATCATAAATCTGGAATCCAATCTTAGTTTCAGGTGACATTGCTTAAATGAAATTTTATTACAATCATAACAAAGATACTCAAATATGAATATTCCCTCTTTGCTTACTCTCCAGATTATGGGGAAATGCAGAGCAGAAAAATCCCATAGTTCTGAGCTCTGATGATTCAACAAATTCCTGAGCACAGTAGGCTACTTTGACTAGAGAATATCTAGTGTACAACCAGGAAAAGGAAGAAAGGCAAAAGAAGCTACAATTCTGATACCATTTTGTTTCCTCAGTTAACAAATATCTTTTGTGTCCCTTTTTTGACAGCCTTGGTGACATGATATCAAAGAGCTATTATTCTAGTCTGAAATGCATACATAACATCTCAGACAAAAGGAATGGATTTAATGTTTTCTGTAGATATGAAGAAAACCTATTACTAGAACAATACATCATCTCATTCATTCATTTACACCTTCATTTGTTCATTTGTTCATTTACACATACTAATACTCAAACCTGGCATTTCTCTTTGAAGTCCACCCCATCTCAAAATATAGCAGGGTTTTATGGTCTGGTCAAGAATTATTTTTCTCTGTGTCAAGTCATAAAGAGGAACTTGGAAGAAATTTTTCTAATCCTCTCTCTTTCATGCATGTTTTTCTGTCCAGAAAACCACATTTGTTTTTTTTGTTTGTTTGTTTGTTTCTTTTTTTTGTTTGTTTTTTGGGCCACACCTGTTAGATGCTCAGGGGTTACTCCTGGCTACGCGCTCAGAAATTGCCCCTGGCTTGGGGGGACCATATGGGACGCTGGGGGATCGAACCGTGGTCCTTTCCTTGGCTAGCACTTGCAAGGCAGACACCTTACCTCTAGCGCCACCTCGCCGGCCCCTGTTTGTTTCTTTTTTTGCTTTGCTATTTGAATTTCTTTTCTGGAATAATCAGCATACTGTTGTGTGTTCCATTATTCATTGCCATGTGGCAACCCAACCTAATCTTAACGTCATTAAAAGATTGTTTTGATGATTCATTGTTCTAGGGGTTGAAACAGCTCAGGCTGGTGGTTCTCACTCAGTCTTCCATATGGTTGTAGTCAGACAGTAGCTCAGGCTAGACTCATTTTGAAGATTTTTCATTTAAATGTCTGCCATCAGTGCTGGTAACAACTAGAATACTTCTCTCTCTCTCTCTCTCTCTCTCTCTCTCTCTCTCTGTGTGTGTGTGTGTGTGTGTCTCTTTCTAGGATTTATTTGTGTGGACTCTCTATCTTAGTCTCACTATGTTGGCAGCTGTAAGGTAGTCATGATAGGTTGGTGCTCCCAGGTCTAAATCCTGAAAAAGAGAAAGATCTGGATATAGGCTGTAATACTTTTTATGACTTATTTTTAGGAAATTCCATCTCTTGAAAGAGGACGCATAAAGTATAATTATACTTTTTAAACTTTATTTTATTAAAACCACTGTGATCTACAAAGTCTTTCATAGTTGAATGTGTCTATGTAACTATTTGTTAAAATTTCTACTGCACGGTCACCATAAGTATGTCCTCTTGGATAGTCCTCACTACTCAAATCATAGTATTTTATTATCTTCATTAGATTTTCTATTGAGAATACAATTGCACAATTTACAGCAACATGGATGGAACTAGAAAATATTATGTTAAATGAAGTAAGCCAGAAGAAGAAGGATGAATACAGAATGATATCACTTACTTGTGGTATCTAAAATATCACTTACTTGTGGTATCTAAAATATATACCATATAAACATATAATACTACATGAAGAAACACAATGGTCTAAATGATAGATACTCTGAACACCATAGGTACCAGGGTATAGTGAGGAGAAACAATCAAATCAAGTGAAAGGAGAAACACAAAGCCTTTACTCTTATACCACAAAGAAACCTGCAACAATGGAAATGGCTGTTTAGAGTGAACAGGTGTTCAATCAACCTCTCACTACAAAGGCCTACAATAATGTTCTAATGTTTTTATCCACAGAACCAGGTACAGAATATGATTGTAAACTAGGGACTCCCACTGCAGTGTTTTCTATCAGTACATTTTAATGCTTTAATTTTATTAGGTATAAAATAACTTCAGCTTCCTAGCCACACTGGTTCTTGGAGATATAGGGTGAATACACTAATTTTCCAATTTGGTGCTCTATCAGATTAGACACCATATACAGTGCTCATTATGTCAATGCATTGATAAAGTACTTCAATTTACCCATTTCCTTTTGATTATGTCTTCTACTAGAACCTAAAGCATATGACCAATGATACCATTTAAATAGGCAACTGCACGCCATAGATTTATGTTGCAAGTCCCACTCAACAAGTATATTTTTGCAAATTACTATTATCCCTTTTCTTTTTTTCTCCTTTTTCCTTCTCTCCTTTCCTCTTCTTTTTCAATTCAACCTATGTTACTGTTATATCATAAGGCACATGTTGTCAGTTTCATTTTATGAAAGAAACCTCAATGCACAAGACACAGTAGATGACAATACATAGGGTAGATTCTTTTTATAGTGCTCAATAACATATTGCTTAGCACCGTAGATGTGAAAATTATGTTTATTCTAAAATGCTCCATCCACAATCTAACCCTGAAAGCTTCATTTATCAACGTACACCCCTGCCTTTGATGAAGAGCCTAGAAATGGGAAAACCTTCTCTCTTCTTTATTTTTCCCTAATATATTATTTATTTATTTATCTTTTCCTTTAAAATTTTTTTCATCACACCCTGAAGCTCTCAGGGGTTAATCCTGGTTCTACATGCATAAATTGCCCCTGACACGGGGACCATATGGAATGCTAGGGATTAAAATCACACCTATCTTGGGTCAGCCACCTGCAAAAAAAAAAAAAAAAAAAAAAAAAAAAAAAGCCCTACTACTGTGCTACTGCTCTGGTTCCTATTTATTTATAAGTGATTGTGAGTTTGTATGCAGTGGACTCCTATGTTTGCCTAATCTGTATTGTAAACAATCCATGTCACTCTTTCTTTGTATATATTGTATATTGTATATAGCCACTCATATATTATTGCCCCCCAGGCCCTGTTCAGAACTCCTTCTATCCTCTCACTCCTCAATACTGATCCATTATCTTTCCTTCTTTGTCCTCAGTTCTTAATTCCTTAGGAAACAAGACAGACCACCTGCCCCAATAAGCCACCACCCAGTTCCCAAAGCAAAAGGACTGTAAAAGAAAGAAGCTGTAACTACCACTCTTGATGACTCATTCTATGAGACCCTTCTTCTCACCTTCCCTCAGTGTGGACTGTTGGATGCTACTGAATTCAACTCCAGAAGGACCCTCAGCTCAAGGACACTACCTGATCCCTTACTACTGCAAACCGTTTCTCAGACTCAATAAGACCATGATGTGCCCTAGATCTCACCCCTATTGCAAACCGTTTCTCAGACTCAATAAGACCATGATGTGCCCTAGATCTCACCCCTCCAAGACTATCTCAAAAGACTCAATGGGGATAACTATATTTAATTTTATATTTAATATATATTTAATTTTAATATATTTTAAATTTAATATATATTTAATTTCTTAGTGTGTTTATTCCCAAATGTAAAGATAGCCTCCAGATGCAAGGTTTTAGAAACACATTACAATTATATTCAAGGATACACAAGTGAGTGCCATTCTGTTATTAATTTTTAGAGTTTCACTAGTTGTGGCAGAATGCGTGGGACTAAAGTTCTGATGAAGAACAATATTCATTAATTAAGAAATGTTTATGGGGCCCGGAGAGATAGCACAGCGGTGTTTGCCTTGCAAGCAGCTGATCCAGGACCAAAGGTGGTTGGTTCGAATCCTGGTGTCCCATATGGTCCCCCATGCCTGCCAGGAGCTATTTCTGAGCAGACAGCCATGAGTAACCCCTGAGCATTGCAGGGTGTGGCCCAAAAAACAAACAAAAAAAGAAATGTTTATGGATGGGGCCAAAGGAATAGCATAGCAGGTAGGGCATTTGCCTTGCACATGGCCAACTTGGGTTTGATCTCTGGCATCCTATAGGGTCCCAGTAGCAATTTCTGAGTATCCTCTGAGCAGTGCAGAATGTGGCCCAACCCCGCCCCCCAGGATTTATGTTCTTTGTATCCTATGTACTAGTGATTCTATCTCTGTGATGATTGTAATAAATCAGTTTTATTAAGAGGTGTACGCTATGTCACTGAAACTACTCTCTTCAAACTTTCTAGCAACTTTTTTCCTGTCAACTGCAAGGATATCCATGCTTTATCTATGCTGTTCTTCTTAGTCTATCTCATAGCAATCTCTATTTCATCTAGTTAGTTTTTTGTAATTTATTATTTCAACTGATATCTGGTCACTGCTTTCTTGTTTCTTCACACTCTGCAATGTTTTGAACATTCATACATTTCTACTGTATTTCCAAATGCAACTCTATCTACAACTGTCTGCTGGGTAAACTCATAGGCTGTTTAGTAGCTCTAAAAACAAACTCTTTTAAGTTTGTTTTGTTTTCTGGCCATACCCAAGGATGCTCATGGCTTATGCCTGGCTCTATTCTCAGTATCACTACTGGCAGGATTGGAGGCACTATTTGAGGCACCTGGGATTGAACACAGGTTAGCTACAAGCAAGGCAAACACCTACTATCCCAAAGCAGACCTTTGAAAATTCTCCAAGAAGCTTGGTTTTTGCCTTCCTGGTATTTTCTATCTTAATTAATGAAATCACCATCTATTAACTTCTCAGTCACACTATCTCAAAGTCATTCTAATTGACTCACTTTTGCTTTCAGCTACCGTAGAAGATTCTTGAGCTTCTACTGGCACAATGATCAAAATGTATAATCATGATCAAGACATCGTTTCTTAGTAATTCTATAGTTATTATATACTAATGATATACAGAAACAGGAATATAATATTGTTAAGTCCGGAACTCAAGATCCACCACTCAAAAGATGAACAGGGAGAAAGGCACTAATGTAAATACAAGTGAGTTTTATTCCAGCATGCTGGGGTTCAGCATCTGCTAAGAAATGAGGACTCCAAGAATGACTTACATTGCAATTTTAAAGGGTATCAAGACTCATCCTAGGAGATTTCCTCCTCTGAGTAGTTGATCTTTAAAATTATTGGTACGAGGTTGGTTTAGGATTTTTTTTAGTTCAAATGTAGCATCAGACAAACAACTGGGTGGGCGGCAGCCCCATTCCCAGGGTGTGGTGTCATCTGGCTATCTGTCAGTTGCTATAGACCCAGGGTGCAGTTGTCATCTGGCCTTATGTTAGCTACTATTTAGCTTCATATGGGTGTAATTCATGGCATTTACCCCTAGGGTCTGGTTTTAGAAACTAGCTGTTCTCTGGGCCTAGTCTTTCTACTTTAAAATTGCAGCCTGTCATGGTTGCACTTAGACTCACAGCAAAGCCTAAAGCCAGGTTTACAGCAGTAAAATTCCTTAAACAAGCAAAGTACAGAAGCCAAAGCACTGTTATCACTAAGCAAAGGCACACCATATTCTAACATCAACATTTAGGTTACAGTTAATTCTAAATCTGAGATTCTAAGAAAACATGCTCAGTAAAAAAAATAACTTGCTAACTGAATTACATGGATAAAGAAAGAATACATGTAAAATGAGAGACTTACAGATAACCAGGGAGCCAGAAGGATGTTAAATAAACTGTGACTTTTTGACACCTCTGACAGGTAAAGGGAGAGCGGGAATCTGACCCAGTCCTGGACCCATAGCGCTCTGCTATTGCTTCGGCTGGGGAAGGCTCGTGCAGAGGTGAACAACACCTGCTGACATGTAAAAGGAGAGGGGAAACCTTGCTGAGGTTTGGCAACGTGGAGGGGGACCATGACTTCTGGCAGGTAAAGTGAGAGAAGGAACTTGATGGCAGGGAAAAACCTCAGCGACCACAGCCATTATAACTACCTAGAGAAGGGACCCAGTCCCACGCTATAGGTGACAAAGGAGGGTGAAACCCGAAGGCAAAACACTTCAAGACAAAGCACCAAATGCAAAGAAATATGGGTAAACTAAGGAAGACTCTAGCAACCGGTGATACAGAGAGCAATCCTAGCAAGTTTCTGAGTCCACCAAAAAGCATGGGCCTAATAGATTAGAAACTAAAAGCAGTAATGAAAGCCATGGCAATAGAAATCAAGAATCCACCTGCCAGCAAGTACAAGAAATCCATAGATGAACAAATCAACCAACTCAAAAACTTTTACAGAAGATGAGAGAATTCATACAAATGGAATAAAAGGAAATAAAAAACATTTTAACAAGCCATAATAGAAGAATTACACAGTTGGAAAATTGCATAGAAGAACTTGAAGAAAAACTGGGGCCAGCGAGGTGGCGCTAGAGGTAAGGTATCTGACTTGCAAAGTGCTAGCCAAGGAAGGACCACGGTTCGATTCCCCAGTGTCCCCTATGGTCCCCCCAAGCCAGGGGCAATTTCTGAGCACTTAGCCAGGAGTAACCCCTGAGCATCAAACGGGTGTGGCCGAAAAACCAAAAAAAAAGAAAAACTACAAACCAAAAATGACAAAGAAGCCAATAAGGAAATCAGAGGTAAAGCATTGGAAGAAAATGTTAGGCATTTAATGAACAAAGACAAAAGAAATTTTGTCAGATTGTAGGAATACTTGAAGAGGAGGAAATAGAAAAATGGGAAGAACAAGTGGTGAGGGAAATAATAGCAGAAAACTTTTCCACCCTCTGGAGAGAGGCTCTGGTGCATATCCAAGAGGTAAAAAGAGTTCCTAATAAAATCGATCCTAATAAGCCAACACCATGACATACAGTAATCTAAATGGCAAAAAAAAAAAAATAAAAAAAAATAAAAAATAAATAAAAAATCCAAAGAGAAAGATGAACTCCTTAAAGCAATAAGGGAGAAAAGAAACCTCAAGTACAAAGGAATGAACATAAAAATCAAACCAGATCTCCCATTTGAAACAATTCAAGAAAGAAGACAGTGGAATGACATATTTAAATAACTGAATGAAAGAAACTTTCAACCTAGAATCCATGACCTGGCAAAAATCGCATTCTTATGAGTGGGAGGACTAATAACGTTATCAGACAAAAAAGAATTTGCATTATTTACATAAACAAAACTGATTCTAAATGGTTTACTTGGAGATGAATTACACAATCCAAACACCCAATTGTAACAACAACCACCCTACACAATCAACTGCACAATAGCCCTCTCTGTTAATAATCTCCTTAAATGTCAATGGACTAAACTCTCCCATTAAAAGTAGAGAGGTGGACTAGAAAACAAAATAGGATTAATGCTTCCTGCAAGAAACACACCTACAAATACAGGAGAGACACAGGCTTTGAAAAAAAAAGGATGGACATCAATTATTCAAGCCAATGCAAAACAAAAAACATGGGGACAGCCATTCTTATATAGGACCAAATTGCAATCAACCTTAAGAAAGTGAATAGAGACAAAGAGGATCATTACTTACTGATCAGGAGAACACTAGACCAAGAAGTACTAATTTTGGTCAACATTTATGCACCAAATGCAGATCCAGCAAAATATGTAAGGCATTTGCTCGCAATGCCATATAGAAGGAAATGTGATAGAAATAGGATATTTTAATACTCCACTATCATTACTGGACAGATCCACCAGACAGAAAACTAGTAAAGAAATAAGAGCCCTAAATGAGAAATTTGAAGACCTAGCACTAATGGACTTATATAGGGATCTCCACTCCCAGAAAGCAGAATACACATTCTTCTCAAGTGCACATAGAAACTTTTCCATAATAGATCATGCTTTAGAATATACATCTAACTTGCACTAAGTCACAAATATAGGGATTATTAGAAGCACCCTATCAGATCACTATGCAATAGAGATCAAGATTGACTGTAAAAACAAGTTATGGAGAAAATTCAACACCTGGAGATTAAACATGATGCTCAACAACAGCTGGATCAAAGAGGAACTAAAGGAATAAATAAAAAAAAATTCCTTGAGACAAACGATAATGAAGAGAGAAATTGTCAAAAAGTATAGGACACAGCAAAAGCAGTAATTAGGGAAAAACTCATAACAACACAGGCCTATGTCAGGAAAAAGGAAAATGACAAAATCAACAGTTTAAAGGGACACCATAAGCATCTGGAAAAGTAGTAGCAAAGATACCCAAACACAATCAGAAGACAAGAAATAATAAAAACCAGAGCAGAAATAAACAACATAGAAACTAAGAAAACAATACAAAAACATCAATGAGACCTGGAGTTGGTTTTTTTAAAGAATAAACTGGATATACAAATTTCTGGCAAGATTCACCAAAAAAAAAAAAAAAAAAAAAGAGGGAAAACACCCAAATAATAGGATCACAAATGAAAGGGGAGAAATTACAAAAAAAAAAACCCCAAAAAACAAAAAAACCTCAAGAAATCCAATACATCATGAGGACTTATTATGAGCAACTATACTCAGGCTAGAGAACTCAGAAGAAACCGACATATTTCTGGGAAAATATTATCTTCTGAGACTGGATAGGTGGATTTAGAAAGCCAAAACAGGCCAATTACATCTGAGGAAATTGAATAAGTAATTAAGAAACACCTCCAAGAACAAAAGTTCAGCTCCAGATGGTTTTATAGGTGAATTCTATCAAACATTCTGAGAAAAATTAGATCCACAGGCTCTTCCAAAACATTGAAAAGATAGGAATCCTTCCTAACTTCTTTTATGAGGCTAATAGCATACTCATTCCCAAAGATGGTAGACACTGCCAAGAAAGAAAACTACAGACCATTCACACTAATGGTGCAAAAATCCTCAACAAAATCTTAGCAAGCCAAACCAGCAATACATCAAAAAGATTATACTAAATGACCAAGTAGTTTTCATCCCAGAGATGCAAGAATAGTTCAAAATATGCAATTCAATCAACATCATACACCACATCAGCAACAAGAAAGACAAAAATCACATGATTATATCAATTGATGCAGAGAAGGCGTTTGACAAAATTCCAACACCCATTTATGATGAAAACACTCAGCAAAATAGGACTGAAAGGAACCTTCCTCAAGATAGTTACAGCTATCTCTAAAAAGTCCACAGCCAACATTATCCTTAATGGTGAAAAACTGAGAGCATTTCCACTAAAGTAAGGAATTAGACAAGGCTATCCACTTTCTTCTCTCTTATTCAATATAGTTTTAGAAGACCTAGCAATATCAATCACACAAAAGAAAAGAATCAAAGGAATCCAAATAAAGAAAGAGAAACTCAAACTATCTCTTTTTGCAGATGACATGATGATATGCATCGAAAACTTTAAAGAGTCTACAGGAAAACTCCTAGAAACAACTAACCAATACAGCAAAATGGCCAGCTACAAAGTCAATACACAAAAGACAGTAGTGTTCCTCTATACAAATAATGAAGTAGAAGAGAAAGAGATTAGTGAAACAATCCCATTTAAAATAGTATCCAAAAATATCAAGTTCCTAGGAATCAACCTTACAAGAGAAGTGGAGGACCTATACCATAAAAATAACAAAACACTTCAGAATGAATTTGAAGAGGACCTAAGGAAATGGAAGAACATCCCAATGGTCATGGTAGGTAAAATCAATATTGTCAAAATGACTATCTTACATAAACTACTATATAGATTCAATGCAATTCCTATCCAAATACAGACCTCATTTTTAAGGACTTAGAACAATCAATTATAAAATTCATCTGGAAACACAAAAGACCCAGGTTATCCAAATACATACTGCAAAACAAGAAGCTGAGTGGCATCTCTTTACCTAACCTGAATCTTTACTATAAAGCCACAGTGATCAAAACAGCATGGTACTGAGTCTCAGACTAGTGGGTTTGAATAGAATACCCAGAGATAGACCCCCAAATATACAATCAACTAATAATTGACAAAAGAGCCAAGAACTTGAAATAGAATAAAGACAGTCTCTTCAACAAATGGTGCTGGAGCAATTAGATAACCACTTGAAAGAAATTAAAGATTGATCCATACCTCACACCTTAAACAAAAGTCAACTAAAAATGAATTAAAGACCATGAAATCAGACATGAATCTATAAAGTTTATTGAGGAACAAATAGGCAGAACAAAACCTATATATCAAAAATGTCTTGAGGATAGAATGCCAATGGCAAGAACTTTAGCATTAAACCTAAATAATTTAAACTACAATAAACTAAAAAGTTTCTGCATGGTGACAGAAACCCTAGTCAAAACTAGAAGATAGTTAATGGAATGGGAAAATTTATTTTGCACTCAACATGTCAGATAAAGGGCTAATATCTAGGATATAAAAAGCCCTCAGAAAGGTGAGCTCCAAAAATATCTAATAAAGTCACAGAAAAATGGGGAGAAGAAATGATTATACACTTCTCCAAGGAAGACCAAAAGCTGTCCAATAGACATGCTCACCCTCACTCATCATTAGGGAAATCCAAATCAAAACAACAATGAGGTACCATCTTATACCAGTGAGGATGGCACATATCAAAAATAACTGGACAAATCTCTGTTGGCTTGGATGTGGTAAGAAAAGAACTCTCATCTATTGCTGGTGGGAATGCTGTCTGGCCCAACCTCTATGGAAAACAGTGTGGAGAGTGCTAGTAAACTCAGAATTGAGCTGCAATATGATCCAGCAATTGCCCTTCTGGGTATCTGTCCCCAAGAGCAAAGAACACTCATCCCAAAGTATGTGTCCACTCCACTATTTATCGCAGCACTCAGTACAATAGCCAAGATTTGGAAACAACCTCGATGTCCAACAGCAGCTGAGTACATCATGAAGATGTGGTATTTATACAAAGTGTAATACTACATGGAATTTAGATATGATACAATCATGGAATTTTCAGCAACATGGATGGATCTAGAAAATATTATGTTAAATGAAGTAAGCTACAAGAAGGATAAATACAGAATGATAGCACTTCTTTGAGGTATTTAGAATATATGCCATATATACATATAATAATCCAAGGACAAATACAATGGTCTAATAGAGTAGAAACTCCAAGCACCATAGTTGTCAGCATTTAGCGGGGAGATGTATTCAAATCAAGTGGAAGAGAAGCAACACAAAGCCTCGACTGTCCATTATACCATAAAGAAACCAGCAACAATGGAAACAACGGTTTAGAGTGAACAGGTATGTAATCAGCCTTTAACTACAAAGGCCTATAATAATGTCTTAGGGTACTTATCCACAGATACAGGTGAAGAATATGATTGGAATCCAGAAGACTCCAGTTGCAATGATACCTAACAATATGTTTTAATGCATTAACCTTACTAGTTATAATAACCTTTCAGCTTCTTTGTTTACAGTGGTTCTTGGATACAAAGGGTGGACACCTTAATTTTACACATTAGTGCTAGTCATACTGGCTGGATACTATATAGAATTTGCATTATGATAATGTCTTGATAAAACACTCCAATATACCATTTTCCTTTAGTTTATGTCCTCTTTAGGACCTGAAGGATATGATTATTTAGACCACTGAAACAGTCAACTGAGAACCACAGACTTATGTTACAGGGTCTACTTGTCAAGCATGTTTTGGTGAATTAACATTTCCTTTCTCTCTTTCTTTTCCCTTCTTTTTTCCTTCTCCCCTTTTTCTTCTTTCTCTTTTTCATCATCATCATCATCAATTCAAGCTATGTCAAATAAAACCCACACTGTTAGTTTCTCTTTAGGAAAGAAACTTAGATACATAAGATGCATCAGACAATACTACATAGGGTAGCCACCTACATAGATAGGCCTCATTACCACATTGCTTAGTACTCAAGACATGGAAACTATGTATATTCTAAAATTTTAGTTCAGCATTATCTAACCCTGAAACCCTAATATAGCAAGGCCCACCCCATCACTGATGAAGTACCTAGAAATTTGTAAAACCTCCCAATTCCAACACACCGGCCCAATCTCTTTTATTTTACTTATTTAATTTTTCTTTTCTCTGCTGTCTTATCTTTTGTTCTCTTTTCCTCTCTTTCCTAAACTATAC